>NC_056662.1:42325700-42633800 GCF_018350195.1 Panthera tigris
GAGAGTACTTTTCTCTGTCGAATTCTCATTTTAAAGAAACTCACTTTGAGGCATCACCAAGGCCAATTTATTCAGCACAGAGAGGAGCAAATGCTTTCAGAAAATAATCATAGAGAGCAGAGTGTACAGGAGATGAACTTGGCTTCTGCAGAAAAAAAAGAAAACACCTTATGTACAAATGGAATTTGAGTTCATGGAAATGAATTCCAGAAGAAGGTGTTCAGGTTGATATTCAGGTGTTCTGCCAATATGTCATTTCAGGTAAAGATGGCCTTGCAGCAGGAAGGATTTGACAGAAAGAAGCGGGGGTATAGAGACATCAATGAGATTGACATCAACATGAATGATCCTCTTTTTACAAAGCAGTGGTATCTGGTAAGCATCTCCGTATTATTCCTAACATTTCCCACCTTGAGACTTTGGATAAAAGACTCATTTCTATTTCCTCATTATTCTATGGAATGTCAGCCAGCATCTGACTCCATGAACCTCTCTGTCCCCTCTGATACGTATTGATTTTCTATCACCACCCATACATCATGTTCCCTAATCTGTTTCTTCTGGAACTGCTAAATAGCCATGATCTCTGCTGATCAGATTGCTCCAGACTCTGAAAAAGCACACCAGTGCATGAGGGGAGACTTGCAAAATCATGCAGAAGTTGAGTCAAGGGTCTAGGGGGAGTAATCCAAGGGTTTCAACAGGCAGAGTGATGGGAGGACATAATGAAACCACAGGCATAAGAGAAAGAATCAGGCGACTTCACAAGGGACAAGCAAGAGAGGTCAAAGACCAAAGCAATGAAAGTAGCATCCATTAGTTCTTCCTAAAATAATGGCAGGAAGTCACATCCATGGTGCTTCACTGATGCAGGATTCAAGGCCTGGGGGTCCAATCTGTCAGGTGAAGTGAGTATTTTCTGTCCCACCAGCATCCTCCGTGGCCCATTTGGACAGGTTGGGTTATATCTAAAAGAGACTCAGAGCCTCTAAACCAATCTATCTGCAGGCCATCTTGAAGGGAAAGGAGTGAGTAATTTTAAAACACGAGTGATGCTTCACCTTATTTAAGATCAAAAGGTGATGAGCAGGAAAGAAGACTAAATTATAGCCCTGTGGACTGATACTTTTATGGGAATGCATCACAACTTACCTCTTGGATCTTCACAGCTCGACTGTGCCCTTGGCTTTTTGGCATGGAATCCCACAAATCTGATCTGGGCAAGTGAAAAAGGCTTCTGTGTGTTAATCACGTTAGGCTACCATGGGTCTTGCAATCACAACCAACCCCCAAATCACACTGGCTTAACAAATTGAAGCTGTTGCCCACTCACTATACGTCCAACACTTCCTATTTCCTCATGGACCCAGTCTCCATCTCAGCTCCATCTCGACCCCTGCTCTCAAGAGCACCTCAACAAGGGGAAGGAGCAGGGCACACACTGGCGCCCTAAGGCTTCTGCCTGGATGTGACAATTGACGCCCGAGCTCACATTCCATTGGCCAAAACCAGTCACGTGGGCATTCTACTAACTTCCAAAGTAATAGAGAGTGTAATCTTAACATGTGCCTGGAAGACCAGTCGTTTTTGCAAAAAGCGCTAATGATATCCACACAGCGTTTTAGCAACGGGTCACTGTGGGCTTCTGCCGATACAAATTCTGACTGCGCTGTTTCCACAACTCATCTTTGAGAAAACCTGCACAGGACAAAGATGCATGAAAAGAAGGCAATGAACCTATTTATCTGGAATTCCTTTGTTTCCTTTTTTGAATTTTTGTTAGGGAAAGGACTGTTTTCCTCCATTAGAACAAGCACTAAAAGTGAACCAACTATCTTTAATCAGTTCCTCAGACATTTTTAAGCAAGATTTGGTGTGGTGGTACTGAAATTAAAGGTAAATAGGATGTGCTCTCTCTCGCAAAGCATATCGTTATTGAGCAAGGAAATCACATTCAAATAAGAATAATCCAAGAAAGTATGTGCTAAATTCAAAATATGAGGTATAAATAAGGACTACAAGAGTGAGCATTTAATTCCAAATTGGAGAGTTTCTTGCAATAGCAGCTTTAAGGAGTTTAAGGATAGCAATCCAATCATAAGAGATGGAAGGATTGAGGGGCGCCTGGGTGGCTCAGTCAGTTAAGTGTCTGATTAGGTTTAGGGCATGATTACGAGTTCAAGCCCCGCATGAGGCTCTGTGCTGACAGCCTGGAGCCTGGGGCCTGCTTTGGATTCTGTGTCTCCCACTCTCTGCCCCTCCCCCATGCTCTCTCGCTCTCTCTCTCAAAATAAATAAACATTAAAATGCAAGAGATAGAGGGATTGAAACTGTGTTTGCATAATTACATAACATAGAAACGTCAATTATGTACATTTAAAAAAATGGAGGGAGAAGGCTGGAAGAGGTGGATGGGGAAACATCGGTAAGTATGGTTTCCTGGAAGACTTGGCCTTTGAGTTGGCCCTGGAATACCAGACAGCTGCAAACATTTAGACAGGTGCTTTACTGCACCAGACTAACAAGATTCTCTGCTTTGGAATTCCTGAACCAGATCAACACAGGGCAAGCCGATGGCACTCCTGGTCTTGATTTGAATGTGGCAGAAGCTTGGGAGCTGGGATACACAGGGAAAGGTGTCACCATTGGAATTATGGATGATGGTGAGTATTTCAAAGCCTTTGCATCATTTGGAAGCAAGTGTGTCTTTGCATGCCTTTGCAATATAAAAGATTCACTGTTTGGGGGCTCAGTCAGTTAAGCATCCAACTCTTGATTTCGGCTCAGGTCATGATCTCACAGTTTGTGAGTTCGAGCCCCTCACTGGGCTCTGCGCTCCCAGGGCGGAGCCTGTTTCAGATTCTCTGTCTCCCTTTCTCTGCCCTTCCCCTGCTTGCTTTCTCTATCTCTCTCAAAAATAAATAAATGTTAAAACAAATTTTTTTAAGAAAGATTGACTGTTTTGGAGATGCTGCTAAACTCAACCACCATCTATATTGTGGCAAAATCCTTCCCTTTCTCCAGATCAGTGGTCCTCAAACTTCAGGATGCCTTTAACAAATATTTATTGGATTAATAAAGAAAAAAATGAATGAAGGAAAACTGACCATCACTGACCTGTAATTTCTTATTGAGCCACTGTTTATACCTTACCTCCAATATCTTCTAAACCCACTTGTGTTTATCATCTATTTCTCCAGATCCACAGTCTAGTGCAATAGCCACTGACCATATGTGGCAATTTACACTGAAGTTTAAATTAATTAAAGCCAAATCAAATTAAAAATTCAATTCCTCAATCACCTTAGCCTCATTTCAAGTCCTCAATGACCACAAGGGGCGAGCTAGCGGCTGCTGAAATTCAATTCAACTTTACTATCATCACAGAAAGTTCTATTACACAGTGTGGTTTTACATCCACAAAATAGCTTTTTGGTAACAGGATTGGAGTCTGGAGAAATTTCGACTTTATTGCTACTTTCAGAATGAACCCTGGTAAAGCAGACCTTGAAAACATTTTATGACATATGCCCCCTATAAGATGTTATTTTACCCCCTATGCCTGCCAGACAAACTATTTCCTATAGTTTGTGATACAAAAACCAATGCGTTTGATGAATTGGTGTTTTTGTAACTATACGCGTCCTTGGCTCTGCCAAGGTCCTGGAGAATCTCTGCCCTGCGGTCATGTCACTGGGGAGATACTCTTGTCCTTCATCAGCCGCCTGGATCCTCCAGGAAAAGGTCCCCTGTGCGGCTGTGCTCTATTGACGCAATTACACAGAAAGCCTATACAGAGATGAAACAATGGAGCCTTTCCCTTCTGAAGCGCCTCAAAGAACACTATGCTCTCCAAAGCAAGCCTTTGAAGCCAAATTAATGGTGACACAGGGAGCCGGCATGCTTAGAATTGGTGCTGTCTTCTCACAGTCTCATTAAATATCCACAGAAAAACAATGCCTCGTGTTTTCTGATGTGTGAGAGGTTTTGAAGTGGATGTAAAAGCTTTCTCCGGTGGCCGAGGGCTTTCACAAGAAGAAAGGAGCTCTGCAGGAGAAAGTACGCGTGTGAACTTGGATGTTGGGAGCTTATGACTGTTTCTTCCTTCCTAATGCTTTGGAAACCAAAAGTGGCTAAGCCAGCTCACCCGGGAGAAAAATGCACCTACGTTTGGGGGAAGTCTGCCTAGGATATATTGTAATCACACAGCATCTGGGGGACTCGAGGGGCACCCTAAAAGTGGCACTGCGGTAGCCACAGACAGGCACATTGCTCCTACAAAAATTCCAACAGCCCGTGCTGCCCATGTCAGAATTCTTTCTTTACCGGAAGAAAGGGGGAAGATGAGCCCTGACTCTGATCCATCTTTCCTGGCTTGAGAAGCCAAACCCTTTAGGAAAGAAAGTCTTGGGCCACCTGGGTGGCTCAGTTGGTTGAGCATCCAACTTCAGCTCAGGTCACGATCTCGCGGTTCATGAGTTCAAGCCCCGCATCGGGCTCCATGCTGACAGCCCAGAGCCTGCTTCGGATTCTGTGTCTCCCTCTCTGTCTGCCCCTCTCTCGCTCACGCTCTGTCTCTCTCTCTGTCTCTCAAAAATAAACATTAAAAAAAAAATTTAGAAAGAAAGTCTCAGCAGAGTTTACTGTTTGATATTATTTCTTCTGCTTTAGTAGCCTTTGGGAATCCCCCCAGAACTGAACTCTCTGCCCCACCCCCCCCATTTAAACTCCTATCTTCTCCGCTTTTTTGGTCATCTACTGCTACAGAACAAACCACCCCAAAATTGAGTGGCTTAACACAACCACCCCGCTGTTCTCTCTCACAGTTCTGTGGGTTGACCTGGCTCAGCTGGAAAGTTCTGTTATTGGTCTCCCTGGGGTCTTTTACGCAGCTGGGGTCAGAATGCAACTGGGGCCAGTGTCAACTGGAGGCCTGACCGGGATGCTCAAATGGCTCGGCCTCCCTTCCGCTCCATGTAGTGCCAGGACCTCTCCTCTCAACACGGTCTCCCCAGCAAGGTGGTTGGATTTCTTACAGATGTCTTAGGGACCCAATGTTCATTCTAAGAAATGAGAAGTGGAAGCTCCCAGGCCACCTGTAGGCTGGACATGGAATGAGCAAGCATTACTCTGCCACTTCTGTTGGATGAGTGGTCTCAGGGCTAGATCCCAGAGGAGGGGGAATAGGTTCCACACCCTGGCTGTGGAAAGAGACGAAGGATTTGTGACCGTCTTTAATTCAGTGCATGCTTATTCAGTATGGCAACTGAAGAAGAGAAAGACTACCAAGCTGTTCTCCAAATCCGCTTTGGAATAGTAAGACAAACACATTTGAGACATGAGTGGCCTCCTACGCAACAAGGACGATGCTTGGCAGCCGTCACTGTGTCATTGGGCACCTCTGCCCTAACACCTAGAATGGGAAGCACTATGGTGAGGCTGGGAGCATCAGTGGATGGTATGGTATCATTTCCCAGATATTTGCTTAACAAGATATCATTCCCAACCAAGGTAAAGACAGACACAGATACTGACCTTCATACCTAAGAGCAAAATAAACATCATATTTTATAATCATTGGCTCTTTATTTTGGCCTCCATGGGAAATAATTTGATTATCTGCATGTGGAAGAGTCAATCTATAGACAGCCCAGTTTTAAAAGCCATTTACACTCTCTGGTTGCACAACTCCGAACTAGGCCAACATCCTCTCTGCCAAATCCAATGACTCAATACATGCTCAATAAATATCCGCTTTCGGGCGCCTGGGTGGCTCAGTCAGTTAAGCATCGACTCTTGATTTCAGCTCAGGTCGTGATCTCACGGGCATGGGATCCAGCCCCACGTCAGGCTCAGCACTGATAGCACAGAGCCTGCTTGGGATTCTTCCTCTCCCTCTGTCTCTGCCCCTCCCCTGTTTGTGTTCTCTCACTCTCTCTCAAAATAAATGTTTAAAACACGTATCTCCTACTTTCATTTCGATGCAACTTAATGTCATTTCCATACACTACACATCAATAGGAGAGTACCTCCACGGTTAGCTGCGGCTCAAAGGGGCAGAAAGCATTTCTTAAAGGTTTGCTCTGATGTTCCGGGCATGTATGTAGATGTCAGCGAGGGCCCCACTTAATGATAACAACTCAGCCCCTTTGTTGCAAATAGAGTTGTTTCACATTGGAAACTTGAGCTGGAAAACAGGATGTGGCCATAACAAGACACAGAGATGGATAGGAGCCACCAGCCATCACCGGCACAGTTCAGGACAGGTGCAGGCTTTCGGGGTCAAAGATGGTCAGCGAAGGCAGGAGTCAAGGCCGTTAGTCAACATCAGATGGAGCCAAGGAAGTAAGACTGAAGGCCAGGGAGGCAGGGTCAGAGAGAACTTCAAGCTGAAATAACAATGGAAACTAACATTTCTTGAGTGCTCACTGTGTACTAGGCACTGCCTGACAATTTAGAAACACAGTCACAATTATCCTGTAAGATTCGTACTATTACCCACATTTTGCAGATGAAGAAACTAAGGTTTAGGGAGACAAAAAATTACCCAAACTAATCTGAACCACCATCTTCAGTGCTTGAAGCCCACCCCTTGGCTCTGCCCCCTGGTGGGTCTTTGTGAGTGGGATCTCCTCCTTTTAAGTGGAGGTCCAAGCTTAAGGACCAGGCAGTCAGCCACACTTTCCCAAGAGAGTTAGAAGTCTGCATCACATAGGAAAGCAGTGCTTTCTCCCCTAACTTGGGTTTCATGGTTCTCAGAAGGGCCATTGGGGTATCTGTTCCAGTCATTATTCCTGTGTAACGAATGACACCTACCTTTAGCAGCTTAGATTAACTCTTTATTTTGCTCATGATTTTGTGGCACAGGAACTCAGGGAGAGCCAGTCTGGGCACTTCTCATTCGAGGTTTATCAGACAGTTGTGGGCAGATGTTGGCTGGGCTGCAGTCATCCAAAGGCTCAGCTAGGGTGGACGTCCATGGCTCATTCCCATAGCTGGCCATTGACATTGGCTCCTGTAGCTCAGCTGAGCCTTTCATACCACGGGCCGACATATGGGCTTCTTCCGTGGCAGCTGGCTTCCCCCAAGTGGACCAGTGTCTAAAGGGAACTGGTGGAAGATGTCTGGCCTTTTCTGACCTCGCCTTGAAAGTCATGCAACATCTTATTGGTAGAAGCAGTTGTAGCCCACTCAGATGAAAGAGGAGAAAACACACCTACCTCCAAAGGAGGTGTGTGGTATTGTTATACATCTCAGCCAAACTACTAACTAGGAATTGTAACTAGGAATATGTACATGGAGCTCCTTGGTAATTCCCCAAGGTCTCCAGAACCATCAGAGCTTCCTGAGAATTTGGACTATTATGGATTAGACTTTCTCAAAACGCTGACACTGAGGACAGGATACTAATGTAAAATATAACCAAGTAATTGTCATTTGCATACCACAGCGCGTTGTGATTGGCTGGCAATGAGCTGGTCCCCCCTGTAGACTGGGAGCCATACATAGTTGAACAGTTCAGATTCTGTGTCTTACACAGTCTATGATTTTCCAGGACCTACATAGTGCCTGGCATTCACTGCTGGAAATAAACCAATGAGTGAAGAATAAAAATGAATACATTAATAATACAAGAAATAAAACATAAATAAGAGTTGACTGAGAAAATGTATTCAGTACATTCCACCTGAAAAGATAATCAAATATACAAAAATATTAAAATACTCTTTAATTACCAGACCATTATTTTCATACTTCATTTAGTTCGTTGTTTCTTTTTTGAATCATGTCTGTCATCCCTCATGGTTCTATCAATAATCTCTTCTTTCTTAGACCAAAGACTGTATCTATTCTAACTTAACACTTAGTCTTCCCCTCAACCTAATTCAAGATCCTTCATTTTAATTAGGCAAATTTTATCTTATTTTAATTTTAATTTCCTTCAGCTCTCTTATCTCTCTGCCTTGATATTTTCCTTTCACAGAGAATAGACTACTATTTCTCAGAAAATTTCTGATCCAGACGACTTGCACTATCAGAACATGGAATCGTGTTTTAAAAACTGACTCCCTGGGTGGCTCAGTCAGTTAAGTGTCCAACTCTTGGCTTCGGCTCAGGTCACGATCTCACGGTTTGTGGATTCGAGCCCTGCATCGGGCTTCGAACTGTTTGGAGCCTGATTGGGATTCTCTCTCCCTCCCTCTCTACCCCTACCCTGCTGGCTCTCTCTGTCTGTCTGTCTCTCTCGAGAATAAATAAACACTAAAAAAAATTTTTTAATGTTTATTTATTCTCGAGAGAGAGGCAGAGTATGAGCGGGGCGGGGGGGGTGGGGCAGAGAGCGAGGGAGACACAGAAGCAGGGTCCAGACTCTGAGTTGTCAGCACAGAGCCAGACGCGGGGCTCAAACTCACAAACCATGAGATCATGACCTGAGCCGAAGTCGGACGCCTAACCGACTGAGCCACCCAGGGGCCCCTTAAAAAAAATTTTTTTTAATAAAAATAAAAACTGACTCCCTGCATGGAATAGGAGCTCGCTCCATCCATTCTGCACCTCGACCTCGTATTGGAGTTCTTCCAAGAACGGTGCACTCCCTCGGGGGAAATACCCAGTTGTCTAAAGTCAGCTTGATTTGTTGGGGAGGTGTATCATCTGGGATTGTGCGTACTGGATGCTTCTGCCTCAGAGTGTCTGGGAGGGAGGCTTGTAGCTGGCCTTCCCGAGGTGTAGGTGTGGCTACACATACACCAGGATCTTCTTACACAGTATGAGCATGAATAGAAGGACAGTTATGCCGGGGTCCCAGACTGGCGTAATCAGCAGAGCATGCAACTCTTGATCTCAGGGTCTGGAGTTCCAGCCCCACGTGAGGTGTAGAGATCACTAACGAAATAAGCTTAAGAAGTATAATTATGCCAAAAAAATCGACTCCCTGCTAGAAAAGAAATATATTCTCTGTGTGCATGTCTATGTTTAACTTATCTATATGTTACAAAATATTTTGCCTGACATTGAGTTCACAAACCATAACCAACTGCAACAAATATGTACAACAATTTGATTTCAACACAATATTCTAAGACCAAGGAGATTTTTAAAACTATTTCTGCTCTTCTGAATTATCCACAGGACTCTAATGATGTGGTAGGTGATGCTATTAAGGGTGATGACCGTAAATATAACTTATCGGGTGTTTACTACATGCTAAACACTTTCAACGAATCGGCCCTCATCTTGAACGCTGCTTTGCAAGGTACATAATATTCCTGTTTCAAAGATGAGGAAACGGAAGCTCCAGGAGATGATGCCGCCTGGCTGAAGCCTCACAATTATTATAGTGTCTGAGCCTAGAAGATAACTGGATCTGCTGGTCTCCATAGCTTGTGCTCATCCCCAACCCATCCCACAGCTGAAAGGGACAATTTCTGAATAAGGGTCCAGGACAGAGCTTGCAACCTTTAAAATATGAGTCTCTGGATCTTCTTTAAAAAAAAAAAAAAAAAAGTTTATTTATTTATTTTGAGAGAGAGAGAGATTGCACGCAAGTCAGGGAGGGGCAGAGAGAAAGGGAGAGACAGAATCCCAGGGAGGCTCTGCACGGACAGTGCAGAACCCGATGTGGGACTCAAACTCCCCAACCGTGAGGTGATGACCTGAGGTGAAGTAGGACGCTTACCCAACTGGGACACCCAGGCGCCCCTAGTCTTTGAATCTTCTAACCCCTGTCCTTGCACAATCGTTGGGGGGGGGGGGAGGAGGAGGAGGATGGTGGGTTGGTGGGTGGTAAGTGATAGGCTATACTCTCTTAGACTATAGGAGGCAGCCATTTTGAACCCTTCACATGTCAAAATATCAGCAGCAAAATGTAACATATGTTCTGTAGAATGGTGACTCCCAGTCCAGAAATTTCTTGCGCAACCAGAAGAAAACAAAGGAAGATTTCTTTTTTTGAGATAAACATCCTGATACTGGTTCTTTTTTACGTGGGGCAAAGCTGTAACAGCAGCCAGGCCTCAGTGTGCTCACAGGGAAGATGCTACCTATCGGAGGCACTGAGTGATACCTCTAGCTTTTAAATATGGCAAACCCAACAGAGCTACTGAATGTCAATGGAGCTAATGCCACTGATCACACCCCCAGTGTGGTGGTGGAGAAGAAAACAAGCTCAGAGAGGCCAAGCACTTGGCCTGAAGTCACCAGGCCAGCTGGCGGCACTGCTGAGATCCAAACTCGGGTCTTTGACTCCAAAACCTACACTCGTGACCATTATGTCAGGTGGTGCAGGAACCTGGCCGGTTTTGCAAAGGGCTGGATGTTCAGGTGTAACTGCTGCAAAGGTTCTACGGCTCTGCAGACCTGGACGAGAGTTCCAGTGTGGCCTTGAATTTCCACGTGCTTGCAGAGGTTCACCTGTGATGGAATGCGCCGGTGCTGGTAATTCTACCCTTATAACCAATCTTGGGCAACAAGACAGGCCACGTCCAGGAGAAAGCACGGGGCTGGTGCAGGGAGGCTGAAGTCTCGGGCTTCCTGGAAAGCCACGTTCCTCAGAGACAAGCATCAGCTCCCACCCAGGACACTTCATCCGAAGACATTTTCTCTCTGCCTAATCGCCTTTTCCCACGCAGCCTGTGTTCCTCTTATTATCTCCGTGCCAGAGGACGCTCCCCTAATCCATGGCTGTCTGTACCCTGTTAAATAATAATCGTTTTTCCTCCCCAGGGCCACTTTCATTTCAAAAGAAATGTCTGCTTGTGCTTTGGAAATGTCAGGATTTTCACAAATCTTAGATCGCTGCTCTGATGAACCATCCATCTTGCAGCCACTAAGCCCCTTAGTACTGACATTTATGTCAGAAGTCTTATCCCAGGGCCCCAGCTTTAACTGGCTTCACCCCTCTGACGCATCTGGTGGGTACGCCCCACCCTCACTCGGGAACAGAAACGCAAGCCTGGGACTAAGGCACAGGGGCTCACCCCGTCCAACTGTCCTGGCACCAGCCCCACCAGGAGGGCACTTTCTTGAGCAACTTTCCGGAGGACACAGTGGCAGGTATTAACCTTTCATCTTGTGGTGCTCTTTTCACAGGGATTGACTACCTGCACCCGGACCTGGCCTCGAACTATGTAAGTACCAGCCGATCTGCACGGGCGGGGGGCACACACACAGAAACACATGCACGCATGCGCACACCTGCACGCTAGCCCGGCCCCTCTTGGAGCCTCAGCTCAGGCCCGAAGCAAAGGGACAAAGCGTGGAGCCTGGCAGCAGGTAACGGTAGTGGCTTTGTGAGAAGACGATGAGGAAACTTGGGGTCTGAAAGAACAGAGCCAAGAGACAAGGGAGAGACGAAGAAGAGAGAGCCTCGGCAAGGTTTCCCATCAACTCTCGATGAGGATATTGAATTGAAGGGTGGAAATGAGCCGTTTGGGTTCTCGCTGGATAAAACCAATCGCAAAAAGCCAAAAAGAGGGGCACCTCACATCGCAACCGTAGCTTTATGAAAGCAAGGACATCATCTTTTTTTATTGTTTTTGTGCTTAGGAGCACCCCACCCCGGCTTTCCCCTGCAACGCTGAGCGCACCATTTGGTATCTCTTGACGAGTAAGACATATTAACAGAAAATCGTAATAAACACTGTTGAGCTAGACCCACGTGCTCTAACTTCTTACATAGCAAATCAAACACTGCTTTCCTGATGAAACCTGCAAACGCTTTCAACATGAAGAGATTGCTTTATGTTAACCCCAGGGAGCATCCTAGTCAAGCACTGCTGTGTCTGCTTGAAATTATCCAAACTATTACTAAGCTGTACTTTTCCTATAACCTCCAGATCTAAGGGGTTTTTTTCAATGTTACTTTAGTTAGCTTAAGAGACTCACAGTTGGAAGAATGTAGACTTAGGTAAAGATTGTTAACAAGCAGAAGCGTTGGGAGATCAACGTTCTGGGTTATTCATCCTAGAAGGTATGTGTGTCCACACTGCAAAGAGAGAACAAAGTTTATCATCTGTTTAGTGCATTAAGCATCAGGAGAGGAAGCACCGATGTGCTGAGCTTCTATTTGCTTCATGGGTCTTACAAATCTAGAGGAGTATACTTTGGGCTATCTTTTGGAATAATAATTTTTTTAAAGGGTTGGGGGCACCTGGGTGGCTCAGTCAGTTAAACGTCCACCTCTTGATTTCGGCTTAGGTCATGATCTCACAGTTTGTGAGTTTGAGCCCCACATTGGGCTGTGTGCTAACAGCACAGAGCCTGCTTGGGATTCTCTGTCCCTCTCTCCCTGCCCCTCCCTTGCTTGCTCTCTCTCTCTCTCTCTCTCTCTCTCTCAAAATAAATAATGTTTTTAAATTTTTTTTAAAAGAAAAGAATTTAAAGAAAAGTTAAATGAACCATTGGTACAGTCCAGCCAATATGCCCCCAGAAAGAAAGGACAGAAATTAAATCGAAGTTTTATTCCCAAAGAGGAGAATCAACCTCTGCTGAGAAGACACTAAGAAACGGCCTGGGAGCTGCAGATTCTGTCTCAGCACCCATCTGCTGTGTCTGAGGAAACAGTTCCCGCCTCCTCTCTGTGACCTTCCCCCACTGCAAGTACCATGGAGCTGACTCCTTGGCTGTTCCTCTGCCTCCTTAAATTTTTTAAATTAAAAAAAAAATTTTTTTTAATGTTCATTTATTTTTGAGAGAGAAAGAGAACATGTGCACATAAGCAGGGGAGGGGCAGAGAGAGAGACACACACACACACACACACACACACACAGAATCCAAAGCAGGCTCCAGGCTCCAAGCTCTTAGCACAGAGCCCGACGCGGGGCTCGAACTCATGAACCGTGAGATCATGACCTGAGCTGAAGTCAGACGCTCAACCAACTAAGCCACCCAGGCACCCCTCCTCTGCCTCCATGCACGGCCTCATCTGCCTCCTCCAATGACCTCCCTTCCTCTGCCTCCCCAATAACTGCAGGGCCCTAAAGAGTTCTCAGAAGGAGAGAGTGGGAAAGGCGTGTGTTGCGTGTTCTCCAAGGCTCTTACACCCAGAGGCCTTTCCTTAGGAAGAGATGGCAGGGATGATAGTGTGCAGGGGCGGCCGGTTCCTCCTCAGAGGGCCACTCTCTGCACACAGAGGCATTTATATTCTTTTCACAGGCTGCTAAGTTTCCCCCCATCTCCAGGACCCAGCACCCTGCAGAGCTGCCAAATAGGGTTTTATTCATTTCCACAAACCAATGTTACTGCATCTTACAGCTCGTAGGACCTCAGGGTGGAGTGGCTGTCAGACGGGCTGGCGGCTGTCAGTGCCTGGCCTCCCTCCAGCCAGTCCAGGACCTCTGCAGGTCACTTCTGTGTCCGATGAATGGACACTGCGCAAGGGAATCACTACACTATGGAAACATCCTGAGGTTACTCACATGGAGAGTGACCTAGGCTCCCCTCCCTTCTCCCCCACCCCCCACCCCGCCCTTGTGCTTCTGGGACAGGCTGCCCCCAATGCCAGTTGCCAGAGTCCAAAGAGAGAGTAATTCACATGGGAAAACAACCCCCGGGGGCTCTGATGAATGGCAGGTACAATGCTAATCAACAGCGGGGTTCATCTGCCAGAAACCCGTATCTGAAATTGGAAAATGAAACATCCATGGAGGGAGGTGCCAAGCTCCCCTCTATTCTGCAATATCAGAATATATACCTGAACAACTCCATGGCTTCTATGAGCATTGTGTTCTTTTTTATTTTGTTTTCTTTCTTTCAAAAAAAAAAAATTCCGATTAAAAAATACATACATGGTCTCTGTAGAAAACTTGGACAAATCACGATACAGACTCAAAAGCAGCCATGGCACCATTCTTAATATTTTAGCATGTCTTGGGCTTTCACTTCTCTGTGTGTATTTTTTAATGAAATCGGGCTCTGTTGCATGTACAGCACCCCCCTTCCACTTGACAAGTTGTAAATAGTTTTATAGTAGTAAATAGTCTTCAAAACATGATTATGAGGGCTACATAGTATTGTCTTATGCTGTGATTTATTTAAACATCCTAGTCCTTGGGGTCCCTGGGTGGCTCAGTCCATTAAGCATCCAACGCTTGATTTCAGCTCAGGTCGTGATCTCATGGCTCGTGAGATTGAGCCCTGCATCGGGCTTTGTGCGAACAACACAGAGCCTGCTTGGGATTCTTTCTCCCCTCCTCTTTCTGCCCCTTCCCTACTCTCTCTCTCTTTCTGTCTCCTCTCTCTCTCTCTCTCTCTCTCTCTCTCTCTCTCCTCTCTCTCTCTCTCTTTCTCTCTCTCAAAATAAATAAACTAAAAAAAAAAATAGTTTAAACATCCCAATCCTCAATTATTGGACGAGTTTGCTTCCTATGGCCGTCTCAGAGAGGGAGAATGACAGATAGTGACCAGGATGCTTGAGGGACTCCCAACCATGACATACTCAGGACAGCTGAAAAAACTGGGGGGAAAACGGTAAGAACCACATTAGATACATGTTTACATATTTCAAATTCTCCATGAGGAATGAGACATTCAACTTATTCAGTACTTTCTCCCAAGAAAATCCCCGCCCACAAGTGCAGGACAAAGAGTATAGTTCAGTCAGAGGAAGAACTGTCCAGTCGCTGAGGTTACTAATCAAAGGAGTTAGGTCTCCTGGGAAATAATGAGTTCTCCATATCTGAAAATGGTCAAGGGGAGGGTTGATGGCCATTTGGTGGGGATGTTGTCGAGGAGATGACACTATCTCCTGTAAACTTAAACTAGACATCACCTAAGAATAGAAGAGAACACATGAGTTCTGTCCAAAACTGCACGTTTTGACAGCTTCCATCCAGAGGAAGGTCCGAGTCTTCAACATTTGTCAAACACTTGGAATCTTACCAAAAAATCATATATAATTATGCCTGGCTGTGAAGTGTTTCCACGTCATTGGTACAGGTGAAAAAACAGCATCCAGAGATCTCCTTCTAAATTTCTCAGTGGAGAACTTGAACTTGAACTGGCTTGCTCCAGTCAGCATCTCTCTCGCCCCATGTAGAGTTGGGAGTGACAACTTTGAAGCTACTAACCAACCAAATTTATCTTCTTTATTTTTAATTAAAAATTTTACACTATAATTAAGAGAATGAGAATGGCAAGTGGAGGAGAGCTGCCCGGGAGAGCAATGAAATCGGTGGACGGTGATAAACTCAAAAATTGTTTGAGTAAAGGATTAACAGGCAGCGTCACACTTTGTTAGGTGACTTAATGGCTCGGATGTGATGAGTTTGCCCAGCGCTTCTAGTGAAATGTGCTTTGGGAAGGTCCGTGTTTGGGTTTCTCCAGAAGCAGACCCTGAGACAAGAGTCAGAGTGCAAGTAGTTTATTTGGGAGGTGATTCTAGGAAGCAAGGAGAGAGGGGGGAATGAGATATGGAAGGGAAGGCAGGCCATAGATGGTGTGTTATCAAAGTCACCATGGGGAGAGGCTCCAACTCAAGCTCACTGGGGAATCCAGGAGATGGAGTAGAATATGCGGGCCAGGGCTGGGTTTTTGTACATCAACTCCCATCAGTCATTGGTTGAAGGCTGGTCCTAGGGATGTGGATGTGAACATTCCAGCACCTCCTACCTTCCAGGGTCTCAGAGAAAGCCCTTGACAAAGAGACGTGGTGCAGGCAGCTGGACAGAGCTCAGCAGGGACATGGGTGAGAGGCCAAAGGTCATATGGGCCTGGTTCTGGCAACATTCACATGGGTTAATGACCCTTAAATGTATTAAGGGTTTACAATAAACAGAAATGTATTGTGTGGAGAAAATTCCCTCTTGCTACTGATTATTTGCAATGAGAAGGGAAAGCTCTATCAGAGGCTCTTAGACGGCTATGACAAAAATTGCTTGATAACCAAATCAGGCAAAATGTTTCCCAAAGCAGAATTATTTTCAAATCTTCTTTATTCTGTATATTAAAGAGACAAATTTGAGGATGCTGGTACTCCAGCGTTCTCTCTATTTAAACTGAGAATTGAAATCGTTTGAAAACTGAAAATCAGTATATAAATGTAAGTCATTAGTGCTAATTTAATTCAACAAATCTACAGTGAATCTGTTGATTGTTAGGGGCAAAGGATAATAAGAGACACTTCTTTTATTATTACTCTATGGTTCTGTGATTGAATTTAATCCGAGGGATCCAGTCCCCCTGGTCAATGCTCACTATTCCAAATGATTAAAATCCTCCTTTCTCCATCCCGACAGTAATAACATGGAATGGGTATTGGCCAAGAAACAATTTTAGACCGAGTCAAAATCAGAGTTCCTGTTCTCTCTGTGCAAACAGTCTGGATGTATGCTCGAACTCAGTTGAATCCCTGTGTGTTGAGCCTGCTATATGCAAGCCCCCAGGGGAAGAGGGAAACCAGACAGGGTTGTTCTCCAGAGGAGTCCGAGTCAGTGAGGACACAGGTGTGGGATGCATCTAACAGGTGAGGGGCAGGCAGGCAGGCAGGGCTGTTCATCACTTTACGCTGCAGCCCCCAGGTGGTGACCACCATAGATCTGTGCTCACAGTACTGGTCCAAGCCTAGGGGTCCTTCCAGATGTACAGAAAACAGGGAGACTCCTTCAAGAACATGTGAAGGGTGACAGAGGTGGCAGCTTTCAGAGGAGGGGCGGGGGGTACAGAACTGAGCATCTCCTGCTTTGCTCCAAGGCCTGCTCTGCTGAGGTACAGGGGCGAAGAAATGGCTAGTGGTTCTGTATAATCCAAGAAGAGTCTTCTCGCTGTGGTTTGGTGTTTTCTCAGAGGCATACCTGAGACAGAGATTTAAAGGCAAGTCGTTTATTTGGGAAAAGATCCCAGGAAGCACTAGCCGGGGAGAAGGGAAGTGATATCAGAAAGGAGAGGGGCCAAGAAAGGGTTTGTTAGGCAGCCAATTACCACTGAGGGCTAATGGGAGCTTGATCTGACTGTAGCACTCTGGGAAGCAGTGTAGACAGAGCCTTCTCAGAGTTATCACCCAACTCTTGTCAATCAGTGGTTGAAGGCTGTTCCCCAGAAGCAGGTATAGGGTGGGGAGATCGGGGGCTAACTCCCTGGCTCTCCTGGCCTCCCCACCATACACGCAGAATAGAGTCAGTGGATAGGGAGTCTTCAGACACAGAGTGGCAGGTGCCGGAAGCTGAAAATCAGCCAGCAAGGGTGGGATTATAGTATGACAACAGTGGGAAACTGAGTCAAACCTGAGTGTGACAACTGGCTCCCTAATTCATAGCTTTGCAGCCTTAGACTAACCCTGTAAACCCCCTTGAGCTTTAATTTCTTCATTTGTGAAATGGGAAAAACGAACATCAGGTTTGTTGCGTGGTATCATTGAGATAATGTGGGGGGGTGGGGGCAGATACACAAATGTTTATCTCCTTCGCAAAAGAGTTGAGATTACAACTTCACACGACGGCAGCTTGTCCTGCTGGAGGAGAAGCAGGGGAATGCCTTAAAAAACCAGTGCCATCGTTCGGTGCACTCCACAGTCAGCTCAGAGTTCTCAAAAGAGAAAAAGGGCGCCTCGTCCAGACTTAAGGGTAAGGTCATGAGCTTGTAAAGCTGAAGCCAAAAGAGTGGAAGTTACCAAAGAGACTCTATGAGATTTCTCTGAAAGGTAAAGTGTGTTTTATTTGAAAAAATAAGAGATTTATTTGAAAAAGAACACCCAGGCAAACAGGTGACACAGGGAGAAAGAAAACCCTTGGCTCATGGCCAGGGATATAATGAAGGATGGTCCTGGGAAGGAGAATTTCGGATCCACACGCCGCTTCTCTGTCACAGATCTTTGAACTAAAAGGATATTCATGGATATTCAGAGGGGAGGGCTAATTTCCAAGGCGAGTGTAGGGATGGTAAGACAGCAATTTTTCCAAATGGGGATTTCTCCAGGCCAGGGAATGACATCTCCAGATGTGTACGTGACCACGGGGCAGGCCGCAGGCATCTACCCTGCTGGCAGGGGTGATGGGCTGCGTCTTTCCCGAGAGCCTTCATCTTTCCGCTGGGAAACTGTGGGTCACCCTCCGAGCAGCCCCTGGACCCTGTGCTGAAAATCGATGCAGATTCACGTGCTCTTGCTGGAGTTTCTCCATGGACTGTAGAAGAACACATTCACCAACTACCCATCTTTCCCTAGACCTGTGGCTTCTGCTGTGGGGCTTTGCAGAAACTTCCTCTAGAGGGGTGAAGTAAATTTCCCACCCCTTGACTTCATTCAGGCTGGCCCTTATGACTTGTTTAAAGCAATTTAATAATGCAGAGGTGCTGTGCCAGTTCAGAGACGAGGCCTTAAGAGGCCTTGCAGGTTCCCATGCGCCCTCCTATGCCTCTACCATCACCAGTAGCAGAGCATGCCCAGGCTAGCCCACTGGACCCGGCGCGGGGTAGGGGGGTGGTGAGGAGCTGGCAGAGCCTGAAGCTAAGCCACCCTCATCAATCTGTAGAACGGCAATAAGAAACAGAGCCACCATTTGGAGCCCCACCAATAGCAGGTGAAAACCAGCTGACCCCAGAAGCAAGAAAGCAGAGCCACCCAGCTGAGCTCAGCCTAGATCATCAAACTCCCAGCCAACCTGCAGACCCGTAAGAGATATAAATATTTGTTGTCATCCACTACTGACATATTATGGTTGTTTTTATGCAGCGGCTGTTACAGTTACCCATTCTAGACCCCTTCCTTGGTAAGGAGAATATAGGTTTCTGCCCCTACCCCAGACCTACTGAATCAAAATCTTTAGGGATAGGCCTTGTAACGTGTATTTCTTTGAAAGCTTTCCCAGATTCTGATGATTAATCTCATCATTCATTTTGGCACCTCACTCATTCACTCATTCAGCAAAGCTGTTCCCCTGTAATGTATGACAACCTTACAACTAGATCACAAGTTCTTCGTAGGAAAGTGTGTACTTTTTAATTTCGTGTCCCCCTTAACATTTAGCACGATGGTTAGCAGACATTTAATAGATATTTGTTCAGTTGCACTGAATATTGATTCACCATTCCTACTTTTGCAAATGAAATCAGGAGCTCAATCATATGATGGCCCTCTATCAGCGACGAAGGGAAACTCTAGCATGCAGAACTCCCTACTCCCAGCTGTCAACCACCTCATAGGTGGATGTCTCATTCCATTCCCCATAATGCTTGTCCCTGGTGAAGAAAATAGAGGGCCACGGAATTAACTGAAGTCTCTGTGGCTGAAGGCCTGAAGAGAATATGACTCCCAGTATGGATGATTCACATGCAGGTAGCCAAGAGCTATTTCTTTTCTGTAATGTCTACAGCTCGTCAGGTGGTAAAAATGTAATTAAGTTCCCATATGGGAGAGGACAAATTATGTCCTTTGGTTTGGTTCAAAAGTGGGAACATGATATATTGATGCTCTAGGGTTATTTTGCCAAAAGAAGTTCTTGTAGAAGAAAAAAGCCCACCCCTCAGGACCTGCACTTTTCCATTCTTTTGATGGGTTCCTGACAGGTGACTGTCTCTGAAGAGGGGCCTCTGGAGCACTGAGAAGGGCTGCCATCTCTGAGCCCAAAGGAAGGGCCTTTGAGCTTGGCAGCCGCATGCGCACCAGGGCTCCAGGTGGCAGGTGGCCGCCATGATGAAAGGGCACCTGCTGGAGATGGGCTCAGTCCTCAGCCCCGAATGACTCAGATGCTATGAAGTATTAAGCGCATGCATGGCTCCGGGCTTTTAGACCGATTAATATTTAAATAACCACATTAATATTGCATTTGAAATTGAAGTTTAAACAACCTTTATGTCTTATTGGAAGGAGGAGTTGGCTTCTTTCTGTGTACTTGCTAATGCTGGCCAGGTCATAGTAAGTGCTTTATCACCAGGACACCAGACTGATTACCGGGAATAAGAACTTTTTCTTAATCATTTGGACAGATCATCCATCAAATGAGTATCGTCTGACTCAACCCATGTGGTAGAGGAATCTGTTCATTTTTACAGGAATGTACTTTGAGATAAAAATGGAAGAAAATAAAATCTGGTTTAACTGAAATGAATCTACTTGTTTGGACCTAGATGTATAACTACAGGGAAAACAAAGAGAAAAATCTGGATAATCGATTTTTCCTTGTTGCTCAGTTGACTAGTTATTGTTCCATTGGACCAGGTCAACATTTAAGAGACCTGTAGGGTTTCTACCATGTGCAAGATGCTATACTAGGGGCCTGGACTATAAAATGTGAAAAATCTGGTCCCCGCCCCCAAGGGATTTCAGAGTTCAATGGGGGAGGTACACTTGTAAGTATATAATTACATCATAATGTGTACAGTGTGGTCCTGAAAATAAAAATACTGCCCACTATGGGAACACAACAGCAAGAACAAGGAAGTAGCCCCAAAAGTTAGAGAAGGGAAGATACTAAAATGCATTTAAAGAATGTTCTCTTAGGTTGAGACAGCATATGAATTTGTCTAGAAGCTTGTTCTATACAAAGGATGATTGGATTATAATTAGTTTTTCATCTAGAGAGTTGCTTCCACCAAGAAGCCCAGACTAAAAGCAACCCACAAAAGTCATTTTCTTACCTTAAATTCTCTAACGGCCTTTGACGCAGTCTCATCTCTTTGACTAAATTTAAACGGCTTAAAAACCAAGATGTCTTTCAATTTTTTGTTCATGAGAGAATCAACTGGAGGCCTTGTTCCCCAAGGAGATCATTAATAGAGATTCTTCTATAAATAAATAACTGAATTGTGAATGGATGGATAAATGGATGGATGGATGATGGATAGACGGACGGATGGATGGATGGATGGGTGCCAATGAGACTATTAGGATTCTATTCTGCTCATCACCAACCGTATCTATTCAGAAAAAGGATACCAATATTTACATTACATGACAAGCCACAAGAAAGTCATTTATGTAAATGTAAAAAATATTTTCTCTACGGCTTTTGTTACTTTCTTACTCTCCTTCTCATGATCAGATATGCTCACTGAATTCCCAAGATGTGAAACATTTCACTAAAGTTTTCTACTTTGGCTTTTTACCTCAGGGAATCAAAAATGCTTAGGTGACCAAGGCTTGCTTAAAGCAGACCTTACAAATAATTAATGTGCCAATATCTCCTTACTGCAGCCATGATGAAAAATGCTGCCCCTACTAAGGTGACGTCATCATTACCCTCTCCTTTCTTCGCGTGCCTGTTTCCCAACTGTATTTCCTTAAAGCCACAGTCCTGGATATCTGGGAGTCTGCCCAGCTTCCTGAATCCACATGCCCCATTCAGAAGGAAGGAATGGGTGACCATCTCTAGTGCCTGTCCAAACCTGGCTGTCAAGCCACAGAGCCCAAGTAGGTGTGTCCACTAGAGCCTGGCCTAGCTGTGGTCATTGCCAGGGCCACTGTGCATCTGATGGAGACTAAAGGTCTGACCCATCATCCAGTCTCAGTTTTCTGATGTGGCAACAAAGACCAAGAAACAATGCCCAGACCTCAGGTAAAGAACGCTTGTGTAGTTGTATTCAAGAACTATAAGGACCACACTTTGATTTCAACTAGACCCCATTCTTCTCTTTAAAATCTCTCAATCATTTTTCCTTGAAGCCAAAGCCTTTACAGTAGGCAGAATTCTAAAATGCCCCCAAGATACCCACCCCCTCGTTTAAACGCCCTGTATAATCTCCTCCCCTTGAGTGTGAACAGGACTAGGAATATGGTGCAATATCACTCCCGTGACTAGGTTGCATTATAGGGCAGGGTTAAAGGGATTGTTTGTGTGTAATTAAGGTTTTGAATCGCCTGGCTTTGAGTTAATCACAGTGGAAGTTATCCTAGGTGTCTTACATCATCAGGGGAGCCCCATAAAAAGAGGATCTATAGATCAGAAAAAGAAGAAGCAAGAGTGATCTTAAGCAACAGAGGCTTTGAGTTGTTGGCTTTGAAGAAGCAAACTGCCATGTTGTGCAGATGCACATGTCAGGGAATGGAGCTAGAAGCTAAAGGCGTCTCTCTCAGAAACAAAATAAAAACATAAAAATAATTTTAAAAGAGGGGGGCGCTTGGGTGGCTCAGTTGGTTAGGAGGCCAACCTCGGCTCAGGTCACGATCTCAAAGTCCGTGAGCTCAAGCCCCGCATCAGGCTCTGTGCTGATAGCTCAAAGCCTAGAGCCTGCTTTGGATTCTGTGTCTCCCTCTCTCTGCCCCTCCCCCATGCTCTTTCTCTCTCTCTCTCTCTCTCTCAAAAATAAAATAAAAACATAAAAAAAAAATTTAAAAAGAAGCTAAAGATGTCGGGGGTGTCTGGGTGGCTCAGTTGGTGAGGAGGCCGACTTCAGCTCAGGTCATGATCTCACTGTTCATGAGTTGGAGCCCCGTGTCACCCTCTCTGCTGTCAGCACAGAGCCTGCTTCTCATCATCTGTCCCCTCTCTCTCTGTCACTCCCCACTCGTGTGCATGCACTCTCTCTCGCTCAAAAATAAATCAACATTAAAAAAAAAAAAAAACTATTAAGAAGCTAAGGGTCTCAGTCTTACAACCACAGGCAACTGAATTCCATCAACAACCAGTGAACCTGGAAGGGGATCCCAAGCCTTACATGAGATTGCAGCCCCCGCTAACACCTTGCTTTAAGCAAGGCGAGATCACGAGCAAAGGACCCCGTTAACCCATGACCAGAAACTCTGAGATAATAAACTTGTGTTCTTTTAAGTTTGTAGGAATTTGCTATACAGCAATAGAAAAGGAATACAGACTTCTTGATTAGATTTCAGCATGAACTGAATGGCTTGCCTTTCCTCTGAGTTAATAAAAATAGACTGTTGTTCAGGTTTTACATTTGTTAATATGGTTGCTTTTAGCGCAAAAATAACTCCGTCAGAAATAATAATCCTGCTACAACGGAGGGGCAGGGAAATTTAGTATGGGAGTTAAGAGCTTTAGGACCAGTAATCCTGCTACAACGGAGGGGCAGGGAAATTTAGTATGGGAGTTAAGAGCTTTAGGACCAGAAACCCCCTGAGTTCTGATCCCACCCCAAGTAGTTGCTAGCTATGTGACCCTAGGCAAGTTAATCTCTCTGTGTGTCATCTGTAAAATGGGTTAGTAATACTTATTAATAAGTATTGTACTTGCCACACCTTAAAGATGGTTGTGATTAGTCAAGTGAGTGTGTACACAAGGCTCTTAGAACTGCTTCCGACATATTAGACACCCCGCTGTTAAGGGGTGCAAGTTGCAATTTAAGCAACTTGCCTGAGGTCACACAGTTAGACCTTAGCAGAAGAAGGCCACAAACCTGAGATGGTGAGACCTCAAAGGCCATGCTCTTAACTCCTCCTCCCTTCCTGCCTTAAGGACACATAATGAAGTTACGAAGGCCCTTTTGAAAATGAAATTCGAAGAGTCAATTAGTGTGTTGTTCTAATTTTTTCCCTATCCCATTGTTACAAAGTGTGCCAAAAGTTCATGAATAGCCTTCCTCTGTTCTGCTTTTTAAGCCAACGCCAAACCAAGTCCCAGAGACTGAAGGAATGCAAAGCACTTACCCTACTGCCTGCTTGAATTACGTTTTGGCCTTGAAGGCCACTTAGAAACGTATTCCAGTGAGACATAGCTGCATGGACCTATGGAAAGCATGACATTTGTGTTTCTTCGTTGTTATAAAAGTAGAATGTGTGTGTGCACACTGGTTATTATCATTACTACTACCTTAGGCCGCATCCCCTGAAAGCAACTGAGAAAGTGATTTTCTGGGGTG
This sequence comes from Panthera tigris, assembly GCF_018350195.1. NCBI lineage: Eukaryota > Metazoa > Chordata > Mammalia > Carnivora > Felidae > Panthera > Panthera tigris. Next base: position 42,349,447 of record NC_056662.1, read on the forward strand.
CCCGTTCTCAGGACAAGGGGATGATGGGAAGCAAGGCAGGACAGACGCCTAGCCTCAGCCTGACTCCTGGGAAACTCTACAGCATGAATCACATCACAAAGTACATCCCTCCCTGAGGCTCAGCATTTTGAACTCCTGTGTTAGTCAGTCACTAACTTCCAGTGGTCCCTGGGGCCTGTGTAACTCCCTGGGCTTGGTGAGTCCCATTTGTCCAAAGGCAAATTATACAGAGAACGGGGACGGCATGATTGTTTAGCAGCCAACACTCCCAGAGCTGGCGCGTGGGTGCCCCGGCCTAGTGAAGAGAATCTTGGGCACTGACAGTGTCACTAGCCAGGCATTGCATTGCTGTGGTTCTCCTCAGCAAGGACAAGGTCCATACCTTACTACTGTCCACAGCCTCAACCCTTACTTGGCCCATGAGGTGCAACCAAACAGGTGACTGATCAATGACTGATGAATGAATGAATGAATGACATCAAAAGAAAGATTTGACCTCAAAGATTGAAGAAAATGTCTCAATCCAAACCAAGGGTAGGGGGGAGATGTGATGACAGAATGGCCATGGGATCACCAGAATAATGGCCCTCCAAAATATCCATGCCTTAATCCCTGCAACCTGTGAATAGTTTACATGGCAAAAGGGACTTTGCAGATGGGTTTAAGGTTAACTTAAAATAGGGAGAGTCTCCAGGTGGACCAAGTGTAATCACGTGTTCTCACAAGTAAGAGAGGAAAGCTGGAGAGGCGAGAGGACAGAGGAGACTTACAAGGGCAAGGACTTACCCATTACTGCTGGACCAGAAAATGGAGGAAGGGAGACCCAAACCAAGGCATTTGGGTGGCATGGAAGCCAGGAGTGGCCTTCAGCTCGGTCAGCAAGGAAACAGGGACCCTGGTCCCATTGGGAACTGAATTGTGCCAACCACCTGAATAGCGAGGCACGAATTCCTCCCTAAAGCCTCTCGAAAGAAACCACCCTGCTAACACCTGGATTTTAGCTTACTGATACGGGGCCAGACTTCGGACCACAGAACCATTGCAAACTATAATGTATTTTTGTTGTTTACGTTTGTAGTAACTGGTTACAGCAGAGATAGAAAACTAAACAGGTCATCTTCATTGAAAATAGTGTTTTCCCTCCACCTGGAGGAGAACGGAACGCACAAACCTCGCAGGTGGTTGAGGGTAGGGCATCACCCCCCCGCCGCCACCCCAGCTCTGCAGGCTCAGTGGGGACCCAGGTAAACCAGTTCTGAGGCCAGCAACAACCTGGATGAGCCCAAAATGGCTCTACCTGGAAGTCCAGCAAATCAGACCCCTTCCTGCAGCACATGTGCAGACTCTGAGGTGGATCCATGTGGCCACAATTCATCCCCTAAGACTTCTCAGTCCTTATTGAAATAGACATCCCATTTCTCCAGCACATGTTTCCTTAAAGCTGCCTGCGCTGTAGGTTGATTTCAGGGCAGTTACCAGTGGTTTTTCTTAAGTTTTCTTCTCATTATTATTATTTGAGTGGTTTAGTTATTTTTGAGAGAGAGAGAGAGAAAGTGTGAGCGGGGGGGAGGGGCAGAAAGAGAGGGAGACACAGAATCCGAAGCAGGCTCCAGACTCTGAGCTGTCAGCACAGAGCCTGACACGGGGCTTGACCTCACCAGCAGTGAGATCATGTGATCATGACCTGAGCCGAAATCGAGAGTCGGATGCTTAACTGACTGAGCCACCCAGGCACCCCTAAAGCACAACTTTTGTTTTTGTTTTTGTTTTAATGCTTATTTATTTTTAAGCATGAGCAGGATGGGGCGGGGGAGGAGTGGGGACAGAAGATCCCAAGCGCCTCTGCACTGAGAGCAGTGAGCCCAATGCAGGGCTCAAACTCATGAACCATGAGATCATGATGTGAGCTGAAGTTGGACACAACCGACTGAGCCACCCAAACGCCCAGGGCACTTAACAGTTTTTAATCTCTTTTCAGTGCCTCTAAGTTAACATGGTTGAAGCAAATGGAGGAAAGATGGTCTGTCCTGGGTATGTGGGAAGATGGGCTTTTGGGGTAACAACTCTAGGGATTTGACAGGTGTTCTGGTCTAGTCCCTAACTCACTACATAGGAGGAAACTGAGGCCAAAGAGGATTGTGACTGGCCAGAGGACGGCAGAGCTCGTCCTCCCACTAGAGTCTCCAGCACCCCTCAACCCTGAGGCATAGCTGCACCTGCTCCCCTCCATATGCCAGTTCACATCGCAGTGTGGATGTTTCCACGTGCTCAGGCAAAACCTAGCCCAGGCAGACAACCAGCTGTGGGTCCCTCTGAGGGAACTTCAAGCCTCTTGGCCCCTCTAAGCACAATCTCCACCCGCTAAGTCCTCCCAACCCACCTTCTGCCACCAAAGAGAACCCTCTGGATCAGGTTATGTCTGGCCCGCTCTGACCCTTTTGTACCCTTTTTGTGTGCCCCCACCCTGACTTTGCTCGATTTCTGCCTCCAATTGTAGAGGCTTGCCCTACATTGAGGTGCAATTCACCCTCCAGGGCTCCCCGCAGGACTTGCCCGAAATCCCGTCTTGACTTGGCTTCCTCCCTCATTCTATCCTGCTTCTCTCCCCTCTTTCACTGGTTTTCCCCTGGGAGACCACATCTTCAATCAATCTTCTCAATAAATCCCACAAGCCTTCATCTCTGAGTCTGCTCTGCGACAGCGCTCTGGAACCTGGGCAAAGCTGAATTTTCCATCCTACGTGGCCAAGGCAGAGAGAATCTCTGACATAGAAATAAGATTAGCTTCCCAACCACAGTAACCCTGCAGGCTCCCAACCTACGGGAAATTATTTGTCACAAAGAAAGAACCCTTAATTATCAGCAGATAATTAAAACCTGAAGCCAAGTGCAGGAAGCCAGGGCTTGGCTCTGAGCAATGTTCCTCCTCATCATCCCCAGGACGATGGCGAGGTCTGTACTTTTAATGTCGCGCACACACAACCTCGCCACGACGCGTGCTCTGCTAGGCAGAAGAAGAATAAGATGTATTACAGTGTGTGGGAGATGTTTTCATTAAGCTATGGAAATAGAAGCTTGTGTTTTATAGCTCAAACGTTGCCAATTTTTAAAATAAGAGGTTTAGTGTAAATCTAAGCTATTCAGGGAGCGCTGAGTCCAAGGACTCCCATTGAGTGACTGTGAGTAAAAATGCATTGTTTGATCTTGAAGGTGCTCAGTTTCTCCATCTATAAAACAGATGATTTTCTGCCCTGCTTGAGAATCAAAGGAGTAGGATTGCCCATATTACTGACTTGAACACTAAGTCTTTGCTGATCTGTCAAAAAAACAGGGGTGCCTGGGTGGCTCAGGCGGCTGAGCATCCAACTCTTGATTTCAGCTCAGGTCATGATCCCAGGGTTGTGAGATTGAGCTCCCTTGTCGCACTCCGCGCTGAGAATGAAGGCTGCTTAAGATTCTCTCTTTCTCTCTCTCTCGCTAATAAAAGAAAATAAATTAAAAATGATGATTTAAACACACACACACACACACACCTCCCCAGAACGCTGAAAGCATTGATGCCCTTCTGGTACTGATCTTGGACCACCCTCCCTTCTCTTCTCCTCCAGGCCCCACAGACAGACACAAACATGTCCCCTGCTCAACTCGCAGAGAATGTTCCAGAAGACTCAGTGGGAAGGAGCCAGTCTCTGTGTGGGTGCCAGCATGGTGACCAAACAGACACTGAGTCATTTGATACTGTCAGTACCTTGTTGGGAGTCTTACCAGGCACTTTACAAATGAAAAATACATTATCTGTGAAAAAGAGCCCAGGATCATTAACCACTCTGCTAATCACTCGCAAGCAACCACAGTTCTGCTATCTTCCACGATAGTTTGGTTTGTGACTTTTCATTTGTTGTTTGGCTGGTCTTCACTCCCATATCTGCCTGCCCTCAGGGAGGACTGATTGTTGTCAACAGAGTACAAGACCCATCTTTTCTCTCCCAGCTCATCTCCCTGCCATGGTTCTAATATTTTGATCCCATCTGTTTAGTCCTTTTTGTCTCCATCAGCTTCTTCCGAATCACATCAGTACTGATACACAGCATTTGTTGTGTATGTATTATGTACCTCTCAAAGATAGAAAACTAAAGATCAGAGAGGTTAGTGAACTCCCTTAGCTCACACAGCTAGTGTAGAGTGAAGTGTGAAGTTCACCATTTGTCACGCTGACTTCATTCAACTGAGCCCCCTCGGAGCTCCTACAGCTAGCAAATGAGCTGTATTCTCATTACCAATTTTAACCTCCATGCACCATATTTACAAATCCTTCCAAAGGAAAACAAACCTGCCCCAGAAACAATGCTTATAATTAGAACCATGGATGCTACTTGTTCCTCACAGGGAATGCTTAAGATATCAATTTAAATGCAAATGAACCTTATCATTCAAATTAGACTCATTCCACTGTGTGGAAATTAATAGAGAAAATAATATCGAGCCCTAAATTATGAGTAATTAATATTGACACAATGAAAAAAATACACTCTTGTTTCAACATTTGGGGGAGGAGAAGACTTGTCTGTGTGTGTGCAGCGAGTACGAGAAGCAGAACACAGTAGCCCCAATGCCCAGCACGGCTGGCAATCGGGATAACACGACAGAAACATGGGGGCGTGACAAATGACAATGATACATCTTAGGACCAAGTAAGCTATTCTTTGGCTGTAAAGAAAGCACACTAAGCTGGTATCCAAGGGACTGCCTGCTACTGAGGAATAAATTATTTCAGGGGCACCCGGGTGGCTCAGTCGGTTAAGCGAAGGGCTCTTGATCTCAGCTCAGGTCTTGATCTCAGAGTCATGAGTTCAAGCCCCACCCTGGGCATGGAACCTACTTAGTAAAAAAAAAAAAAAAAAAAAAAAAAAAAAGAATAAATTATTTCACAAATACTAAACATCTCTAAGGAGAGCCTGAAAAATTAATATTTTTTAAACATGAAAACAAAGAGAACCTGTGTCTCCTCTATAATCTCCCTTAAATGTTGGCAAACCTTGATGCATGGGCCAGCCACCTCTTTTTATAAAGTTTTATCAGAACCCAGCCACACTTTTTTGCTGGCTATGGCTCCTTTCACAGTAAAGTGACCCAATAGAGTAGTTGTGACAGACACCGTCAGTCCTGCAAAAGCCTAAAATTTTTACATTGACCCTTTAAAAAAAAGTCTGCTGAGGGGCTCCTGAGTCGCTCAGTCGGTTAAGCGTCGGACTTCAGCTCAGGTCATGATCTTGCGGTCCGTGAGTTCGAGCCCTGCGTCAGGCTCTGTGCTGACAGCTCAGAGCCTGGAGCCTGCTCCAGATTCTGTGTCTCCCTCTCTCAGCTCCTCCCATGCTCATGTTCTGTCTCCCTCTATCTCTCAATAATAAATAAATGTTAAAAAAAAAAAAAAAAAAGTCCGCTGAAATACCTTGATCTAACCAACTGTTCCTTCAAGATGTAAGAAAATGGCTTTGGTAGAAACAGGAGACCAGAGAGTTGCAATGTGGGTCCGGTCAGGGCAATACCGCTTTCCAGCAGCATGGCCTCTCGCAAGCTGCTAAATGTCCAAGGGGCTAGCATCCTTATTTGTAAGCTGACAAAATTGGACTCTTGCCTGTTATAACTCTAAAATCCTATGAAACTCTCCCTGCTTCCAATAAAATCACTGATTAAGAAACAAAAGCTAAATTGGTTTTATAAGCAAATGAAATTGTTGAGCACTTGCTTTGGAGAATGACAGACATAAAGTCAAAGTTATGTTCCTTTTCCATGCATGATGCTCTAGATGTTAATCACTGTGACTGAGCGATTTCCAAGAGTTTAGCATTTGTTAATGTCTTGAATTCCCCCGGAAGCAAACTCTGAGGTGCTGATTCACAGATCTGTAGTTTTAATCACATATCCCTATCTGTAGAGATTTTTGAACAGCCTCTCTGAATATATTCATAATTATTTATTTATTCACACAATGTATGTATGTACTGCTATACCAATGGACTATGTACGTTATAAAAATTCAAGAAAGGAACCTTTAAAAGGTAAGAGAAAAATAAATATTTAAAAAGTGATAATACACACCCATGTCCATAGCAGCTTTCATCACAATAGTCAAAAGGTAGGAGCACCCAAGTGTCCCTCGACAAGTGAAGGGATAAACAAAATACCCACACAATGGAATATCCCTCAGCCTTAAAAAGGAAGGGAATTCTATTGCCTAGTTACAACATAGATGAAACTTGAGCACATTGTGCTAAGTGAGATAGCCAGTGACAAAAAGAACACTGTTTGATTCCATTTGCATCAGGTTCCTAGAGTTTGCATCATAGTGCCTAGAGACAGAAAGCAGAATGGGGTTGCCAGGAGCTGGGGAGGGAATGGGAGTTACTGCCCAACAGGTGTAGCATTTCGGGTTTGCAAGATGAAAAAGTTCTGGAGATTGGTTGCACAACAATGCAAATATATTTAACACTACCAAACAATACATTTTAAAATGGTTAGGATGGGGAAGGCTGGGTGGCTCAGTACGTTAAATGTCCGACTTCAGCTCAGGTCATGATGTCACGGTTTGTGGGTTCACAGAGCCCCATGTCGGGCTCTGTGCTGACAGCTCAGGGCCTGGAGCCTGCTTCGGATTCTGTGTCTCCCTCCCCCTCTGTCCGTCTCCCACTCACACACACACACTCTCTCTCTCAAAAATAAACATTAAAAAATTTTAAAATGGTTAAGATGATCAATTTTATGCCATGCTTTTCTCACTCCAATTAGAAATAAATACATAATTTTTTAATCAAGCTTAAAAAAAAAAGCAAGTTCTAATATTTATTGTATCATCACACCCCAGTGGATCCTTTTACCCAGCCCCTGGGATGGGTATGCCCGCTTTGGAGACTTTAGTACTAACTAACCAGTGGGTCACCCTATCCATGGTGTGCTTGCTAAAAGGTTCTGAACAAAAACTCCTTTGGCCAACTAGATGTTAGGATCTCTCTCCTCAAGGAGGATAAAACAGGTTAATAGAAATGGTGCTAGTGAGTGCCACACAAACGTGTGGATCTGAGTTCTGGCATGCCTCTACTATTTATCTACTGTGATTTGAGGCAGGTACATCAACCTCTCAATTATACATTCCTCAAAGGTAATGGAAACATATTTTCGGGGAACTCGGGTGGCTCAGTCAAATGAGCGTCCAACTCTTCATTTCGGCTCAGGTCATGATCCCAGGGTCATGAGTTCCAGCCCTGCATCGGGCTCTGTGCGGAGCATGGAGCCTGCTTAAGACACTCTCTCTCCCTCTGCCCCTCTCCCCCACTCTCGATCTCTCGCTCTCTCTCTCTCTCTCTAAAAACAAAAAAAGAAAAGAAAAGAAACATGTCTTCGTTTATTCGTTCAACAACTATTTATTGAGTGCTTTTACTACACAAGGATGTGTGGCATATTAGTTACCTAATAAAATATCTGGTATATTAGTTATCGATATAATATAATATTTGTGGATAACAAATGACTGCCAAAACTTGGACACGTAAAGCAAGTTTTTATCTCCTACTGCATCCGTGGGTCAGGAAGTCAGGAGAAGTTTGGCTGGATGGCTCTGGTTCAGGATCTTTTTTGAGGTTGTAGTTGAGATATCAGCTGGGGCCACATCATCTGGAGGCTTGACCCAAGCTAGATTATCCGCTTCCAACATGGATCACATGGGAATGGCTGTTGGCAAGAGGCCGCAGTCGCTCCCCCTGTGCCGGTCTTCATGAACCGCGTGGTGGCCGCTGACCACGCCCAGAGCCAGTGATCTGAGAGGGAGCAAAATGGAAGCGACCATGCCTGTCACGATTGAGCCTCAGAAGCCACCCACCACCCTTTCACAATATCCTGTTTGTTCTATGGATCAGCCTTCTTCATTGTGGGACACTCTATGCAAGGTCAAGAATACTAAGGGGCAAGAATTACTGGGGGCCAGCGTGGCTACATTGATGAATAAGGGGGACACAGTCCTTACCCTCAACACCGTATCGTGTAGAGGGAAAACTGACTCTAAATAAATAATTACAGAAAGGACTGTTTATTTGTCACTGTGGTGCCTTCCTATGATGGAAGACTACTGAGTCCCCTAAATGTGTGTAATGTCAGGAACTTGATCTGGTCTGAGTTTTCCCTGGAGAAGATGCCTTAAGGATGAGGAGGAGTTAGACAGGTAACTGGCAGCAATGGAAACGGCTTGTGCAAAGGCCCTGAGGCAAGAATATGCTCAGCCTTTTCAAAGACCTGAAGAAACCTTGTGCATGCGTGTTGAAGGAAAGGGAGGAGCATATCAATTCAGGGAGAAAATGGCCCCAGATGACACTGGGCAAGAGGAAAGATACCTGAAAGTGTGGACTTTGTGAGCCATAAGGATTTGCAAATTCATCCTAGAAGCATAGGGAATTTTCTTCTTCCAGGCAGTGGTGGGATGTGGAATGAGATGCCTGGGATTTGGTATTTTTCAAAGATCTGTCTGCTCTGGAGATGAATTGTGGGTGGGCAAGAATGGAAGGCCAGCAGAACACAAAGGAGAGTTTTCTAAGAGAAAGATTACTTGCAAAAGAGCTGTCAGGTTTGGTTTTTTTTTTTTAAACAGAGAGCAAGAGAAAATGTAAAGTACCCCAAATTTAGGAGATACTCACTAAATATTACTCCCCTCTTCCTCTTACAACAAACAAGTCAGGAACATTTAAAATAAGGTGATATGCGCAGAACAGATCTCTCTAAAAAGAGAAGACAAAAATATTGTCAAATACCGCAAGCCTCATTAGGCACCTTGTAAGCTCAGGCACACTAGGGTCCAGAAAGAGCCTTGTCTTGGGAAACAGAGGAGGATTTAGCAACAATCTTAAAGCCTTGCTCCACCATCAGCAGGAACCCAGACCAGCCCACAGAGAGCTCTGGATAGCATTTATGATGTTTAATCAGAAAGCACGCAGCGTTGATCTGGAAATTAATTGGATGCTCGGGTTTTTCACACATCATGGAGAGTTAGACATCACAAAGAATTTGATAGGAATATATTTAGTAACAGTATCACTGATGTTCAGTCCCAAGCAGAGACCCGTATCTACTTTGGGGCTCATTATATCCTGAATGACAATGGGTGCTTAGCAAATCTCTTTTGATTATGATGATTAACCACATTGCTCAGTGTCTTTAATAGCTAGTGAGGAATTGGACCAGAGCTGGGGTGTTCTAAATATGACCCACTGTGCAATTATTTATTTAATCATTTTTACTCAACTCACTGTTTTGACTTAATAGATTGTTTCCGAAGGTAACTGTACGTTACCACCATAATGGAAAACCTCACCTGCGATACAAATAAAGACAATCATTAAAGCGGACACAATCCACGCCTCAAACTCCCTGTGCACAGCCCATAGCGGGTGCAGAGTGCCCTGAAAAATACCAGACTGGGATGTGCCTGTTGCAAAGGAGCTCGGAATGAATAGCCAGGTCATTAGTCCCCACGGCTGTGTGTGCCGGCCACACTCAGCAACTGATATAGGGAAAGATGCAGGAGAGTAAGAGGGAGATTTCTCAAGTGAACAGCAAGAAAATCTATCGCAAGTACCTAAGGAAGTAAAATACACAAAAAGGATTTGAAAATATGCTAAGGCCTAGAGACTTCTTAGACTTTGCAGCTCCAAGGACGGCCAGCCAAAAAACCAGAGAGAGGGGATGCCCCTCCTGAGACAGGGTCCAGGTCTCATTTATCCGGTGGGTCTATAATCTGGGGAAGGACAGGGCCTGAACTCGGTAAAGGCTCAGTACTGTGTTTACTGAAAGCTTCCTTCAGCCTTGGCCCCACGCAAAAATAGCCACAGAGGCACCCAGAGGTAGGTATTTGCACAGGGCAAAAACTACCTACAACCTCATACATTGCTAAAGGGAATGCCGAACGGGGTACTTTGAAAAGAGTTTTGGCAGTCGCTTACACAATTAAACACACACTTACCATACAACCAGCTATCCCACCCCTAAGCATTTACCCAAGAGAAATGAAAGCATAGGTTCATAAAAAGACATGTATAAGGATGTTCATAGCAGCTCTATTCATGTTGGCAAAAACTGGAAATAATTCAAATGCCCATCAACAAGTGAATGGATAAATGAAATCGAGGTGTGTTCATACAACAGAATACCATCCTCCAGCCAAAGGAACAGACTGCTGATGCACACAACAACATAGGCAGACCTCAAAAACACCGTTAGCTGAAGAGGGCTGAGAATAAACACAGAAAAGTACACACTCACTGGTTCCATTCAGAAGAGTGGTTGGCCGAGGTGCGTGGGGATTAACTGAGAAGGGCATGAGAGAGGTTCTTAAGAGATGGAAATGTTCTGTATCTTGACTGCCTGGATGCTTACATGGGTATACACGTTGTCAAAATTCTCCCGGCTGCACCCTTAGCATCACATACTGTGCTACAGATACATTATACTTCAGTTTTAAAAGTACAATTTTAAAAAATAACCTATTAGCAAAAGAGCTATTTTAGAAATCAGTTACTACTGAGAACGCCCCGTGAACGTGGGAAAAGCAGGGATTCAAAGGTCAGCATTTTCACTGCCCGCTAGGAGGAGATACATGCCCGCCCATCTCCCCAGGTTGTCTCATAATAAAAGAAGGAAATAGATGCCAAGACATTTGGAAACTCTCCAGTCACTGTATAGGCTGAAAGGGATGTTGTTTAATCATGATTACTAAATCCTGAGAGCCGCGTCACTCTTGCTTTTTTCCATATTTGCATTTTTAATAGAAAAGGAAGCTTGGTCCTCATAAAAAAGATTTAGATATTACAGAAGATTAGATAAAAGAAAAACTGCCATTTCCCTCTCTCCCCTCTCCTATCCCTCATCTATAACCCCCGCTCACTTCCCAATTTTAATGAAGTACCTGTTTTGTGTGAATCTTCCAGATTTTTTTCCCTAAATCGGAATCATACAGTAGATCATATTGCAAAATCTGCCTTGTTATGTAACAACATATTCTCTCCCATAGTATGGATACACCATAATTTATTTAACTCGGCCCCTAAAATTTGACTTTTTGGTTTCCCCCAATGTTTTGCTACTGTAAACTATGGAATGAATATATTTCTTTAACCATAGTCTTTGAATTCTTGTGTGACTATCCCTTTAGAATAAATTCCTAGAGGTGAAATTTCTGGGTCAAGTAGTACATGCAATTTTAATTTTGATAAAGCTTATCAAATTATTCTCTGAAAAGACTGAATCAATTTACAGCCCTCCCAAGAGCATCACTTCTCCTTTCGATCTCACAGAGAGGGAAAATAAAGGGAAGGTTGCGACGTTCAAAGACTCTCCAATGCCCTTGAAAAACAAAGGTGATGCTGAGGTCAACGTGTCCCTATTTTCACTGTGGACTTGAAATTTCCATAATGAGGAAATAAAACACATGATTTAAGAAAAAAAACTGTTAAGCAATGAGATTAATGAGAGTTGAGAGTTTATGACTTGAACATTTGCTGGTTAATAGATTTAGGGATAGAAACAGTGTTACGTCAATTACAGTAATTAACCAGAGATGAAGACGAATTGAAGAGAAGCTCTCTTGCCAGCCAAGCCTCAATTTAAAAACCGAGTAATGAGCTGCTGGTGGGGATGGGAAGGCGAGAAAAGGGTTAGGGTTGAGAAAAGGATGAAGCTCTCATTCTCCAAGATGTGTGCCAGGTTCTCAGAAACAGAGTTCCATTCTGCCCCCACATCCCAGAGAACCCCATCTGGAACAGCTTGCTTTTCAAGAAATAGGACCCTTTTTAACAAACACATTTTGGCTATATCACCCAAGGTATTTTTTTTTTCTCCTTAAATGGAGTTAAACTTTTTCTGAACCTGAAAGAATATGACCCTGAAGGAAACTTAGCTTGTCCTGTGATGGCATGCACCAGCAGCGAAAACACCAAATGCAGCACTTTCACATCTTGCTGACCGAGTCAGAGAGAATTCATGACCCACCTAGTAGTCAAGTTTTTTGAACACAGGTCTTTAGAATGGACAAATAAATAAATAAAAACATTTGAGGGAAAAGGCAGTACATTCCAAAGCTATGACCAGAAAGCATCTATAGTACTTCACCAAGATAAGAGCACTTTACTTATTGTTACATACAATCACTCTGGCCATTAAGTCAATGGCTGTTTTTTAATTTCCTTTTTTTTTTTTTCTTTTTTTGACAGAAAGTAAAATGTATTCTTTTTGGTCGAGTTTGACAAATGCATAAAATCACATAACTCCCAGCACGATCAAGAGACAGGACATCCCCATCACCCCAAAACACTTCAGTCATGCTGTCCTTTGTGGGCAACCCCTCTGAAACCCCCACCCTCACTCCCTTATAGCCACATACCTATCTTCTGTCTGTATAGTTATACCTTCCCTAGAGAATGTCATATACATGGAATCTTAGCCTTTTGAATCTGGCTGTGGTCATGTATTTGTGACTCATCCATGTGGTTGTATATATTAATATTTGTTGCTTTTTCATTGCTATGTAGTATTCCAGTGTGTGTGTGTGTGTGTGTGTGTGTGTGTATACCATGATTTATCCATTGTCCAGTTGTGGGACATTTGGATGACCTCCAGTTTGGACAGTTATAAATAAAGTCACCATACACATTCACATGCAAGTTTTTGTGTGAAATTAAGATATCCTTTATCTTGGGATTGCTGGGCCCTATGGAAATCCAACTGCTACTTAATTTCCTTAGGGTACAAGGAGCCTAGAAACAGTTCAGATGCTCTGGGGGTTGAATACTCTTCTCCATGAACACTGTTCTCACTTATGTAGCATGAGTCTGGGAGTGAACAAGCTATGATCTGGTCTTGTCCAGTCATCCATTCCAGCTGTGTCCCCAGCATGGAATAAGGGGCTCAGGATGTGGACTTGATGTCTTCAAGTCCAATGACTCCAGAAAATCACTTGCCTGTTTTGGGGAGAGCCGTAAGTCAAGCTACCCCAGGACACTCCATTTCCTTTCCTTTCCTCTTCCCATCAATGTCTGTATCTTAAAAGTTTCATCAAGATTTGTAGACAAATAGATATTGGGATTTTCAAGTGAAGGAAATTATGTTAATGGAGTTCTTATTACTTTTCCATTTGAAAGTTTTTGAAAATATATGCAGTTCCCAAATTTGCTCATTAAATGTGAATTTATAATGTGATTATATTCCCAGAAAGCTAAAAATATTATCATAATTATACGATCCCTACTATATCTGAATTATTAGATACAATTTTGGATGATTTGTCTTCAAAAAGATGAAATATTTAAAACTTTTTCTTCTTTTCTGTCGCAAATGAACACAGCTGAGTTAAATTCAGTTGTGTACCGTTTGCGACACACAATGATTTCTATCTTGTTTCAATTGAATGAAGTGTATGAGACCTCTATTTTTATGTCTAGTGTCAACTTATTTCATGTTTCCAACTTTCCCTTGTTTTTCTGAAATAATAAGGAGAAAAATGCAATTAAAATATGCAAATAATGCTGCAGACAGCACCACCGCAGCTAATCATGGTATAAATAAAGTAATAGGACACTGGCACATAGAAAAGGAAGTTTGGGGAAATTAACATTTAATTCACGAAACCACAACTAGTGAAAAGGTGAATTTTAGAGGTTTGAAAAACTGTGGAAGCATGCTTGTGTTGTTCTGCCCGGTTCCAAAAACAAACAATCTTATTTTAATCATCTTGTTAGTAGGTAGAAAATGGGCACGTTCCACCTGATAACTTCCACAGTCCAGTGAAGCTAGAGTTAACAAAATGAGTTTAGACAATCATTTGTCTTGCAATTAGTTCATTCATTCATTCATTGGACATGCCTTGACATCCCCTATGTCCATAGAGGCATCAAGTAAAACACTGTCCCCATCTTTGAACCACTTACAGTGAAATGGATAGGATGGAAAAGCAAGGCAAGTATTGTCAGTGGATATCTAGCCAAGACAGAGGGTCACATGGGGAAGGATCTTCTTAAACGGGGTGATATTTGAGCTGACTCAAGTTAGCCTGGTTTAGGGAGGAGGGAACTCTCCTCCCTTCACTCTATGCAGATGAAACAGCATAGAGCATAGGCATGGATGGAGCGATTGCCAGGGAGTACAGGAAGGTAACACTAGAGCCTGAAGCCATATATGTGTTTCCTAGACTGCTGTAACAAATTACCACCAACTGGGTGGCTTATAACCACAGAAGTTTATTCTTTCACAGTCCTGGAGGCCAGAAGTCTGAAATCAAGGTAACAACCTGGCTGGTTCTTCTGGAGACTCTGAGGGAGAGTTGGTTCCATGCCTCTCTCCCGGTCTCAGGTGATTGTGGGCAACACTTGGCATTCCTTGGCTTATAGAGCCATCACTCCAATCTCTGCCCCCACCTCCCGCTGGCATTCTCCTCCCTCTGTCTCTGTCTCTATCCCTTCACATGGCGTTCTTTTTTTAAAAAAAAGTTTATTTATTAATTATGAGAGAGAGAGTGGGTGGGGGAGGGGCAGAGAGAGAGAGAGGGAGAGAGAGAATCCCACGCAGGCTCCATGCCACCAGCACAGAGCCCCACACAGGGATTGAACTCGTGAACCGTGAGATCATGACCTGAGCTGAGATCAAGAGTCAGACGCTCAACCAACTGAGCCACCCAGCTCCTCCCACATGGCATTCTTAAAAAGACACCAGTCATTGGATTTAGGGCCCACTCTAACCTAGTATGGCCTCATTTAACCTGTTTACCTCTGCAAAGGTGCTATTTCCAAATAAGGTCACATTCACAGGGGATTTGGTCTTCCATACCAAGGTTATGACTCCAACATATCTTTTTGGCAAACACAGTTCAACTCACAACAAAACAGGGTCCCTCAGACTACAGCCTACCCATTGCCCTTTTGCGGTTATTGCTTGTAAATAGGGTTTTATGGGAACGCAGCCACACCCACTTGTTCACCGAAGGCAGAAAAGAGTCATCGTGACAAAGACCATGGGGTCCACAAAGCCTAAAATATTTACCATCTGGCCCTTCCAGAAAAAGTTTAGGGACCCCTGAGCTAGAGAGAAATCTGGTAATCATGAATGGCCTTGGGGTTAAGCCAAGGAGTGAGACCGTGGTGCCGACCACTCTAGGGAATGTGGTCTGATGTTGATAGAAAGTGTGCAGGCACCAATGGGCTGGAGAAGTCACAAAGAGAAGGCAGAGTGGGCAGGGGATTTGCAGGCTCCAGTGAGATATTGCAGTGATTAGTGAAGGAAGGGGCGGGAGACCATGCAGTGGAGAGCGAAGAATGAGATGTGGTGTCTGTGATTGGGACGATTATGCACTATGAGAAGATCAAAAGGGAGGTGCAGAGATGGAACTGAAGGGGAGTCAGTGGGGCAGGGGGGAGAAGACCATGGAACGGGAAGGCAAGGGGGAAGATGAGCATTCTCCATGGGTCTTAGAAATGCCACGACTGAGGATGGTAGTGGGGTGGTGAGGAGCCCCATAAGCCAGGGCACGTGCTTCCCAAAAGGTCTAGAGCACTGTAGTTCCTTCCCAAAACACTAGCACCCATAATTCAACTGGTGCAGCCCCCGTGCACAAAGTGACGGTGTGATTAATGTGGATTCTGGCGCTCCATCCTCGTAGCAACTTAATAAAGTATGTGCACAGCCTCCAAATGAAGGCTGTAATCACTTTTCCATAGTTTCTGAATTATGAAGTTGGATTCCCATCACAAGCGCTGTCAAGTTTTTTTGGCTTCGAAACCAATTAAAATGATGAACAGCTGTGAAAGGAACCAGACGTGCATTTCATCTTCCTCCAGAACAGTTAGGGATCAGTCCTTTTCCGTGTCACGTTTCACATTAGCCGGGAACATGAAATTGGGCTTGTTCAAAGGTAAGACTCAAACAACTTCTTCATGGAACAGAACTGATCCACTTAGCATTTTTTTTTGTCCCCCAGCTGTAAACACTAAGATATTTACAATGTGCCTTTCTTCCTTCTGGCTTCTCTCCCAAGATCATAACACCCGGTATCCATCCTCTCCTGTTAGTAAGGTTATCCTAAAAGGAATCACCAAAGCAGGAATTAACTTTGGAAAAAAAAAAAAAAAAAAGACAAGTGAAAAGATTGCGGGAAGATTTTGTGTTTGATTTAGTATGGATGAGAAAATAAGTGGCAACGGAAAACCTTGAGACCCACCCCCCCCCCACCACCACACACACATCTTGCTGCTACATCATTTATCTCAGGTATATTAACGTGCCCACCCATTTCCAAGGGTACTGGGATAAGTTTCGTAATTTTTTCCCCACTTTTCATGGTAGGAAAGACCTGCAGAGAGAAGAAAA
Organism: Panthera tigris; assembly: GCF_018350195.1. Classification (NCBI taxonomy): domain Eukaryota; kingdom Metazoa; phylum Chordata; class Mammalia; order Carnivora; family Felidae; genus Panthera; species Panthera tigris. The sequence goes on from NC_056662.1 coordinate 42,365,838, forward strand.
TGAGTCTCCATCAGATCACATTCCCAGGACAAAGTCAACCTGTTCTAATTAAAAAGACTTGAGCAAGTCACATTCCCCCAGAGCCTCAGTTTTCCTGTCTGTAAAATGGGGGTTACAATACTCAATTCTCAAAACTACCATGAGGCTCAACCAACATTAATTTGTGTTGAATTATACACGTATGTGATTTATACCTAAAACTTGTACCTGTATGTATAATAACAATAGACCCCTGTGTGATCTACTTCTTCTTCATGTTGCTATGCTTCTGACAGGTGGAAAAAATAGCATTTTTGGAGATAGTCTCCAATAAATAACATTTGGACTGGACAGCCCCTTCGCTGAGGTGACTCAGTTATCAGTGAACTCTTTGCTATTTTTAGGGCTAAAAAGGGAGAGGCAGGCAATACTGAAGTTGTTGAGTCAGTCACACAGGGAGGGCTGTAAAGCGGTGTCTCCCTTTCTCCCAGGACATCTGGACTCATAGGCAGTGGCCTGGGACCCCAGCAGCCATTCAGAGGCGAGCAGAACACACAGAGGACCTGAGGGAGGGGAAGCAGTGATCTCCTATCTCTACAACATCGCAGAATACCCAGCCAAAAGAGGGAAGCACAAATCAACTTGTACCTCGTCACCTTGACAACACAAATTTAGACCCTGGCTGCTAGATGCTCTTCTGATTCCTTTTCCAAAACAATGTCTCGCTCTCGTCCTGCTGATTTACACTATTGCCATTGCAGGGCCTGAGAGCACACTCTGTCTTTGCGAGACTGGGAGAAGCGGGCTTGAACAGCCTTTGGAACAGGCGACTCCCAGCCGCTTCAATCTTCCCTCCCAGACAAGGGGTGAGGTCCAACAGCAGCTACTGTCAGCCCTTCCGAGGGCTGCCCCCCTCTTCTGTCCTGGGTCCAGGAGGACATCCCTGCAGTCTCTTGTGGGATCGCTCTCCCCATCTTCTCATTAAGTTGCCAAGACTAACTTGGACTGCCTTTCTTAAACCCACATCTCTTCTTTTCCTTCAACCTGAAGTTAGCTGCTGCCTCTGTCACCCTCTCCTGATGTGACAGGTAATGAAGTGATAAAGGCGCTCAGCACATCCACCAGTTGCCTTTGTGCAACTCGCTCAAGGTCAGCCTTGTCCTTGTGGGGACACAGAGGCACCTCGGCAGTGAAGGGCCCTGGGAAAGGCGGGGGTGGGGGGGTGCATCCAGCAGGGTTAGCACAGGGCCGGGAGGATTGACTACCCGGCTGATGGAACAGGTTGTACACCAGCATTGGCTTCAAGCGGGATCTATGCTCAAAGAGGTGATTGTCTCTGTGCACCCTCATTTTTATTAAATCCAAATTGTATCCTACTGCGTTAACTTTAGTTTGTCTATATCACTTGTTAGAACCCAGGAAACCCATATTGTTTCTTTTCAGGAAAGAGGCAGGGCTGTACAACTGAGCAGCTTTGAAATATACACACACTTTTAAAGAAATGCTTTAATTCCTATTGCTATTAAAACAGCTTGGCATTAAGTTTTGTCTATAATTGGGTATATTTTTAAAGTTTTGACAGAACTTTATTTTAAGCAGCAGGAAGCAAAAAATAATTCACACCTTAATATTCATCAAAAATTATTTAACAGCAGGAAACCTTCACTTTGAACTTCCACTCTTCTTTCTTGCAGAATCAATTCCTGTGACAGCTCTCACCTGCCAGGAGCACAGACAATCCAATAATATTATGCGTAGTAACCGCACACCTTATCTTGCTTTCTTGTTTTCCCTGGTCTATCAGGCCACGCCTTCAGAGCCAAGTAATCCATTGTGACAACTCTATTCTCAGAACTGACTTTCTCCATAGAAAGCACTTCACTCTGAAAAATGCCAAGAAGCTCCTGATGCTTCCAAAATACCACCCTTCAATCTCTACTATTAGAGATTGAGTTCTTTGGCTCCTTTGCATGTCCTTTCCCTTCTGCTAAAGCAAATAATACTGGAAAAGGCACTGTACTGAACTTATTCATGCTAAGATATGAATGGCTTACCAAATTCAGTTTCTTCCTGTCGTAGAGTTTAGGTGGAAGGGGGAAGAGGGGAAGTGGGTGGAGAAGATTGTAACAGGGAGATTATGAATGTGTAAGGGGAAGGGAAGGGCCACAGGCAAGCCTGACCCCTTGCAGCACTTTACAAATAAAAGAGTCAGTGTGCATACACGAATCCCCTGGGGAGCCAGTTAAAATGCAGATTCACATTCAGCCAGCCTGGGGTACCGTCTAAGATTCTGCGTTTCTAACAAGTGCTCAGGTGATGTCAGTGCTACTGATCCCTAGGCCACACTGTATTGACTATACATCAGAATCGCCTGCAGAGTTGGGTTTTGTTAACTACTGATGCCCAAGCTCCGCCCCAGATGAATTAAATCAGAATCCAGGGGTCACTCAAGTATCCATCCTTCTAGAAGGTCCCCAGGCAATTCCCCTGAGCAGCCTGAGTTGAAAGGCACAGTTGGCTGCTAAAGATTGTGTTGAACACTTGGGTGTCAGTCCATAATTAATGTATTCACTCATGACGGCCAAAGGCAAGGCACCCCAGCTCTTGTATGTTCCTCTCCAAAAGTGGCTTGCTACTCTACAATGCCTGGCAAGTAGTTGGTACTCGAGAAATAGTTGTTCATTGAAAAAAATAAATAGGTGACAGGCCGAACACAATGAATAAAGGCCAAGAGCCTACAGAATGTAAAGAATGGAAGCTAGAACGTCGAAATGACAAGTGACAAGATTGAGATTTGAGGACAGAAAATCTTTTCCATTACTCCTTCAGATCCCCTGTGCAGATAATCAGTTCTTGGCCCCTCTCGAGGCCGAGTCTGCTGATAACAGGAGAACCCGAAGCCGTGATATTGCCAGTGCTTTATTCCAGTGGTTCCCAAACATTGACCGGTCACAAACACACCTGCATGATTCTTGCCACGGGTGTTATTATTTACCTAGGAGATTTCCTTAAATTGACTCACCTCTTTTATTATAAATGAATGTGTTTTGAAGGGAAACTATAAATCACTATTTCAAACAGATAAACAACCAATATCCCTTGACATAAATGGAAGGTAACTGTCAAAATACATACAGTGAAAACAACTCAAGCTGGATACCCTGCCTGCCAATGCTTGCCTCTGTCAGATAAGAAGACGTATGGCAAGACTGAGGGAGGTATTAAAGACACAGTGCGCTTAACGGAGACTTGTCTGTCACTGCATAATAAGAAGGATTGGGGGACTGCTTTGAAAGAAGTCACGGTCTGGCCTGCAAGGCCGTATTAGTAAGGCACGGCATGTATGCATCGCATGAAACATCTCTCTTGGCCAGCAGTTCTCAAACTGTATTCAGAAATCCAAGGGCCACTAACGGGCACCAGGGTGGCTCAGTCGGTTAAGCGTCCAACTTTGGCTCAGGTCATCATCTCACAGTTCGTGGGTCTGAGCCCCGCATCGGGCTCTGTGCTGACAGCTCAGAGCCTGGAGCCTGCTTAGAATTCTGTGTCTCCTTCTCCCTCTGCCCCTCCCCCCCACTCATGCTCTGTTTCTCTCTCAAAAATAAATAACATTAAAAAAAAAATTTTTTTTAAGAACGCCTAGGGCCATCAAGTAGTGCTGAAGAGGCTCTGGGGGAAAAAAAGAAGAAGAAGCATTTCCAAGATTTCAGTTTCTGAGGAATCCAGCCACCCATGCTTACATACACTGTGATGTTTGTTTTTCAAAAAGAGTTCTGCTTCTAAGAGGAACAACATAATCGAGAGGAAAAGGGACTAGCTTGAAGCTTGCCGTTGGAAGGAGGAGAAGGAGATTTCTCTTTTGAAAGCGTATTTGCTGCTTTGGGCCTCAAAGGCGTCATACCCACCTTGGATGAGAGAGTTTACTAACCAAAACTATGCTGTTTGAAAAATGAATGGATCACGCAAAGTAAGAGATGTGTTTCCTGGCCCTTTAGTGAGGTGTGTCTTGGGTGGGGGTTCAATTTTGGCTCAATTTACACGCTTGGATTTAGACAAAATGACCCATGGACATTGTAGGGTGTAAGTACACTAAAATGTGTATTTACTTCAATTTGCTAGGTATTTTTCTCTTTTAAGCAACGTATGCAATAGAATGTGATGGTTATGTTCCTTTTTTTTTTTTTAATGTTTATTTCTTTTTGAGAGAGAGAGAGAGAGTGCTCGTGCTAGCAGGGGAGGGGCAGAGAGGGGGAGACAGAGGATCCAAAGTCGGCTCTGTGCTGACAGCAGAGACCCCGATGCAGGGCTCGAACTCACGAACCGTGAGATCATGACCTGAGCTGAAGTGGGATGCTTAACCGACTGAATCACCCAGGTGTCCCTGGAATGGTATGTTCTTATGCAGAGCAGCAAGACTGCATGGTTAGAGGAGAGGCCTTTCTGAGTCAGACTGTTTATTTATTTTGAGGAAGAGAGAGAGAGAAAGAGAGAGATGGGCAGGGAGAGAGAATGCTAAGCAGGCTCTGTACTGTCAGAGACTCTGTCTCCTTTCATCTTTGTGACCTCAGGCAAAATACTCAGTGTCTCTGTGCCTCAGTTTCCTTGCTCATGGAACAAGAGTGATAAGAATATTGTCTACCCCCTAAGGATGTTGTAAGGAGAAGCTGACGCATGCAAAGCATCCGAAAGAGCCCCTTGCACAAAGCAACCACTCATTGTGTGTTACCTGTTGTTATTATGGCAAAAAAATTTTTTTTTACATAAAATCAAGTGTTATGCCATGAAAATTTTGTCTTCCACCCCAGACCCCATGACCCTCCCTAGAGGCAGAGTAGTATATATAGGTTCTTAGGTATCTTTCCAGAAATACTGTATGCATTTACTATAAAGAATATGCTCTCTAAGCACCTGGGTGGCTCAGTGGGTTAAGCGTCTGACTCTTCATTTCGGCTCAGGTCACGATCTCATGGTTCGTGAGTCTGAGCCCCGTGTAGGGCTCTGTGCTGACAGGGTGGAGCCTGATTGGGATTCTCTCTCTCTGTGCCCCTCTTTCTCTCAACATAAATAAATAAACTTTTTAAAAAATACTTTAAAAATATCCTTCTCTTCTGTGCAATTAGGAGCTCACAAGGCTCCTACACCCTGCCTTTCTTTTAATTTTTTTCTAATGTTTACTTATTTTTGAGAGAGAGTGCAGGCTGCGGAGGGGCAGAGAGAGGGAGACACAGAATCTGAATCAGGCTCCAGGCTCTGAGCTGTCAGCAGAGAGCCCAACGTGGGGCTCCAACCCATGGACCACGAGATCCAAAGTCAGACGCTTAACCGGCTGAGCCACCAAAGAGCCCCTACACATTGCCTTTCTTACTTGACAATACTTGTTAGGAATGAGTTCATGATAGGCTTGGTCCCTCATTCTTTGCTGAGCCTGCAGAGTTTGGCATCTTGTGGAGGCCCCATTGTTTATTTAAGTCGGCCCCACTATTGAACATTTACAATCATGCTGCCAGGAATACACTCAAAAGCAAATGTTTCATACATGTGCAAGTATATCTTTAGGATAAATTCTTAGAAGTGGGATGGCTGGGTCAAAGAGTCTGTGGATCTTTTATTTTGGTAGATATTGCCAAATTCCTCTTCCAAGAAATGGCACCAATTTGCACACACAGCTCTCTGCCCTCCTTCTCAGAAAACTATTTTAAATTCATAAAACAAAATACATGAAATAATCAAAGAAAGCAACTGTATTGAGACACAGTTGTCCACGTGTAAGAATACAAGTGTGAAATGGTGATACATATTCTTTCTCAACACGTTGAACAACAAAATCTAGTGGCAGGTAGGAGTGAATAGGAAAAATATTTCAGCATATCTGCAACAACTGTAACGTGATATGAAACTACATGCTGGTGACAAGCTCCCAGGTCCTGCTAATAATATCGTGGCTTGTAGCCTCCATCCGTAATTGAAGGAAATGCTAAATCTGACTTGGCAGCTAGTGATAATAAAGATGTAAATTCTTTCAGAACAAGTGAGGGGCCCTATCAGTGGAACCGAGCCAGCCCTCAGAGATTAACTGTGGTGAGTGGCAGCTTCTCGTCAATGCAGCAGGTCAACCCCAGGAATTCACACTTTCAGGGCAGCTCTTAAATTTCGTGGGTGGGAATCAGCCTCATCTAGCCAAAACCCATTTCATTGGCCTTCTGAAGTGATAAGACAAGTCAAGATGTGGACAGGCAGGGATAAGTCTACAGAAGCCACCAAAGATGTTGCTTTGACTGTTTCTCAGAGATAGCCCTACCTCTTCCTTCAGTACACCTGCTCTCCTATCCCCAGGGTTTGGGAGAATATTAAATAAAATAAGAGAATTTTAACTCCTTTGAAAACAAAAAAGCACTCGTTCTTTGTTTTCATGTTTATTTATTTTAAGAGAGAGAGCGCATGTGTGCGAGTTGCAGAGGGGCAAAGAGAAAGGGAGAGAGAGAATCCCAAGCAGGCTCTGCGCTGTTAGCTCAGAGCCCCCCTCGGGGCTTGATCCCACACAACGCGAGATCGTGACCTGAGATGAAATCAAGAGTCACAGGCTTAACCAACTGAGCCACCCAGGAGCCCCTAAAGGGCACTCATTCTTAAGACTCTGTGTTAACCATTGGGAATTAATATTATTTTCTCTTCTTATGTGTAGTGCTTAGAACCTCTCTCAAATCTGCTGATAAAAGTGACCCTGTGGGCCAAGGAAGGAGCTGTTTAGCTTTGGAAAATATAAAAAATCTAGTGGTCCAGGACACCGTCTGGGGTGATCCTTGCCCGGCCTGGCTAGGATGCTACCTTGTTCTCTTACCCCGAGAATATTCCAGTGGCTAGAGAAATTACTGGAATTTACCAGAGCAAGAAGGAAGTGATGGTAGGAGGCGTCAAATAAGAGAACACCCCGTCACTGGAAAAATGCACAACTCTGGCAATCTTAGGAGTATAAAAGAAAGATTTCAAACAATTTTCTGACTATGCATCTTTTTTTTTTTTTTTTAATTTTTGAGTGCTGGAGAAATGTTAAATTTCATTAAGTTTTACGGCCAGACTTAATATAGACATAAATCCCTTTAATGTTGGTTTCAGTCAAAAGTGAGCTGAACATTATCGTTAAAGCAGTGCATGTGGGAGAATTATTTGAGGAAAATCAAAATAGGCACAGTTGGGAACGTTCAGCCATGACCATATTAGATGCAAGCAGCAAAATTCTGTAGGCTCTAAAGGACTGGGCTATTTTGCTGCTCAGTTTCCATACAGACGAGCTTTGTTCCGGGGCAATATGGTTGCAGTTTGCAAGTCTATCTGGGGAAACTCATTTCTCTTTCATTAGTCCAGGAGCGCAGTGCAATTTCAGCTAATACGGTTACACAGCTCCTAGCTGGGTTATTTGGTTAAATGCCTTCAGGGAAAGTAGCAAGGCAGAATAAAGGGACCAACGAGACAGATGTACTTTCTTGTTCTGAGTGCCTATAGCTGTGGGAAATCTCATTGGCGATTAATCACATGCCACGCTGTACTCATAAACTCCTATCATTTGAGATATTATTTAAGTGTGACATTTCACAGGGCACACCTTGTCTCCTGGTCCAATTTCTTTGATATCTGAGCTTACAGATGACTCTAACTGGGGAGATCTACTTGCCATAGTTCTTGGACATGGTAGCACTTACATGCATTTGTGTGGCATTGATGAAAGCGCTCCCTGCTGGTGGGTGAGTTGCAAAACCACACCCTCCTTCCCGGCCAGCAAATTAGAAAATGTGTTCCCTTCTGGGCAAACAAATGAGAAAAGAGTGCCCCCACCCCAAGACAGGCCAATTCTTTTTTAAAGCCCCACCCCAGGGCACACAGCTTGTGGAGTCCAGGGCAGCCTTGAATTCCTCCCCTTGGACATGCACCCTTATGCACAACTGTGCATGGGCAGCCCTGATGAAAAAAAGACCACATTCCCAATGTTGTAGTCAGACTACAGAGGTTGCTCCTCACGCTCTAAAGAGGTCTGTTCACTCATAGCCATGGATCCCCACGTTACCTACCTTGGCCTATTAGGAAAGCTAGGTACTGTCAGAATGTGAGCACAGCATCATATTTCAAAATGAAAGATGAGTATGGCCTTGTGTGGCAGACAGGACATTTGTAGATGGAGAGACAAAGGCCTAGAGGGTTGTTGCCTCTAGAAACAGCCTTCAACCAGTGATGGACAGGGAGATGGTAGCAATAATGGTGAGGCCTCCCTACCGTCCCAGCCTTCTGCCTCCAAGAGTGCCCCTACCAGTTTCTGACCATAGTAACACCCGATGACCCACCTTTGATTGGCATGAGACCCGGGAGACGTAAATGTCAAACTCTTAGCCATGTAGTAAGGCTAGTTTGTATCAGATTCCTTTTCAGCAGCTACAACCCACCTAGAGAGAAGAGGAAAGGGGACGGGCACGTCTCAGAGCAAAAGGGGGCCCTCAGGAAGACAAGGACTACGCAGGATGCTATAGTGTAGGCCTCGGGCTCTCAGAGGGCAGCCTGATTTGGCAAACTCTTTCTATAAAAGTAAATATTTCGAGATTTGTAGGTTTCTGTCATAACCGCTTAAGTCTGCTGTTGGAGTGTGAAAGCAGCCAGTGGCCACTAAACAAATAGACATGGTTATGTTCCAATAAAACTTTATTTACAAAAACAGGTAGAGGGTCAGATTTGGTACATACCATATTTTGTGACTCTTGCTATCGGTGATCAAAGAGAGTGAAGGACACAGAAGAAGTAGGAGTGAGAGAATGCCCCATTTTGGGGCAATGCACTTGCCAGCTTACATCGATTCTTTCATTCTGCCCTCACAGCAACCAGGTACTTACATCTTATCACCTGCATTGTAAAGATGAGGAAACTAGGGTTTCCAGAAAACAAGATCATTGCCAAGACCAAACTGCTTAGGTTTGACACCAGATCTGTCTGACTTGAATGCCTCTCTCCCTTTCTCTAGTCCAAGCTGATGCCTACAGACACATTTGTTGTGTACAACCCCAACAGGGACAGTCTGCGGGTCCCAGAGGCATTAAATTCCAGATTTGGGGGCAAGAGTGGCAGTGCCGGAGCCAGGTTCAGTCTCGGGGAGTCTTAGAAGCTTCTCTGTGTATGTGAAAGCCAAGGGGCATGGTTGCCACTGGGTTCACCACCAGCTTTCACGGTGAGACCAGCTCTGGCATCCAACATGTGTCATTTGTCGGCCTGTGACTTTGATGGCTGCACAAAGGCAGCACCTTGGACATGAGAAATCAGAAGATTACTTGAAAATAAGTAAGTTCCTGTCCTTTCTTAGCTTAATGTGCAGGCAGGCCATCTGGTGGAAAGCTCACAGTACAAACAAGAACCAAAGTCATAACTATTAAGCCTCCTTTCTAAATTTTTTTTGGTGTTTATTTATTTTTGAGACACAGAGAGACAGAGCATAAGCAGTGGAGGGGCAGAGACAGAGGGAGACACAGCATCTGAAGCAGGCTCCAGGCTCTGAGCTGTCAGCACAGAGCCCGACATGGGGCTGGAACTCACAGACTGTGAGATCATGACCTGAGCTGAGGTCCGACACTTAACCGACTAAGCCACCCAGGTGCCCCTGAAACTTCTTTTCTAAGGACTAATCTAGACCTGCTTTCTGACCCCGCAGTCAAATATTCAGAAATTAAGCCCCAGAATTATTAAGTACCAGAGGGTTTATTTTCTCCTCCCACACTCAACTCTTATAAGAGAAACGAACCATTATCAGAAGTTTCTTCCAGAAATAACTTCCAGGGCAGCCCTGAGGTCGGTTTGGATTCAGTCCAGCCTTCTCACTTTCTGCACGACGGGACAATGATAATTCAAGTTCTTCATGATGACTCTGAATCATCCTGATCCTGAATCATCCGTGATTAAATTATGTTTGCTAAACAGTTAGTATTTTCTAAAGCAAGAAAATAAGACTAATGCGTTTCCAAAAGAAGTTATGGAAGAATCCAAACCAAAACAAGCGGCTGGCTTAGCCTGGGATGACCAGAGCATTCAACTTCCAGAGACACCACTTCCCCCTAAACGTCCACGTTATTGGCTATTTTAGAAAATTCCAGCATAACTCAAGCCCCATTTAATTTATTCCTGTACACAAATAATTTTATGGAAGGCAACATTGTAACTCAAATCAATAAATGATTCGGTTTGGGCTATAAAAGTATAAACAGAACACTTACAAAAAATTGCTCACTGTTCTTTCTGGCCATAAACCGTTTGATTTTTGGCCAAAAGACATGCCAGAGCAGCCACTTGCCTTCCTCGATACTCAGCCTAGACTCTTCCACAAGGAATTAAGCATTAGTCACCAAATTAACTAAAAGACAACAGCAAAAAAGTTTGTAAGTCATCAACCATTTCAACCTTCACAAGTGAATCTGACCCCTGACAACACATGGTCTTTCTCGTCTTACAAAAGTGGACTCAGGGTTCCATGGATTCTCAGGTGCCAGTTCTGCCATCAGATCTCTTCAATGTTCCCCCCAGCCCCACCCACCTCAAGGCAAGCCATTTTCTCCAGGACCAGGAATTGGAGGCAAAAAGCCTCAGCCCAGATCACAGGTAATAATTATAAACCAGAAAAGTGAACCCGGGTGAAAGAGTGTGACGTGGGCAATCAGGCAGCAAACACAGAGGTGCAGACCAGTTCGATTTTTCTTTTCTCTAATGTAATTTAACTTCTTATCTGCCAGCCTGATGGTACTCGCTCAAGGCAGAAATTTGACCTTGGTCAGTTCAGGGGGTGCCCCCCACTCCTGTCTCCAGAATTGTCCCTGAGCTTCAAAGGACCGGCACAGCGCTGAGGATGCGGGGTGCGTGCACTTGCGGCTCACGTCTGTGCCCCTGGATTCCACTCTTGCGTCCCCATTCTCACGGATTGGTTGTCACTTCGTGCAGATCCTGCCTGAACCCTGGATCCCCAGTGTCCTGACTCCAGAGCTTTCTAGGACAGCTGATTTTTACTGCCACACTCTCACCCCTGTCAGCCTCCCACAGAGTATTCTGTTGCCCACTGCTCCACACTGATGGCCAAAGAAATGCAGAGTGGGGCCACCCCAAGTCCCTGAACGCAGACATCCCGGGGAGCCGCTGCTGATCTGCAGCAACACAAGATGAGTCCCCTGTCCCCAGATGAGTCCCAGACCCCTCCGACTTTGGACATTCCAACCCCCATCCCACTCCAGAACAAAAAAAAAGAGGGCCCCCTCTGAGAGCCCCACAATAGCTACGTATTGAATGTTCTGTCCAACTTGCCTTATGCCAGGCAATTTTTCTCTCTTCTGTGGAGAAACAAACCAGGCTCAGCCTACAGTCCTCCCAGTCTGTTGCTTCGGCTTCGACTCCAGCTTTGAAGCCCCAAAGAGAAAGTATTAATTTGGGTTTCTCTCGACACTCCATCTACCAACTCTACCTAAGAATGCTCTTGTCTCAAAAACTCAGAGAAGGTTAGGGTAACCAAACATAGTAACTATTTCAAAATAGTATCCCTCAAAAGGACTGAAATCCAAACAGTTCAAGAAAAGTAAAAAAAAATAAAACGACACACAAAAAAACCATGCCTGATCTGAGAGTGTCTCCCAGAGACGGGAAATAGAGACCAGAGAGAGAATTAAATTTTTTTAAAAAGGTAAATGAGTGTAGTTTGGGACCAAAGGGGAGAAGGAGGAACAGATAATTTGGAGTCAATCATTATGGCCAGAGGAGACAGGAAGTTGTCCTCTCTGATGACCGGGTGTTAAAGGAAGACCTATATTCTAGAATAAAAGATAGGTTTATTCGACACAGAAGATGCATTGACCCAAACTTCCAACGGGGTAAGAGAAGGTGGAAAATGAGGGATTGATTTTTGATAGGTATGAAGTTTCAGTTATGCACACGAGTAAGTTCTAGAACTGTGCTGTGCAACACAGTCAACAATACGGTATTGTGTGCTTCACACTATGTTAAGAGGGTAGATCTCATGTTAAATGTTCTCACCGAGACAAAAACATAAATAACACACAGACACAAAAGAACAAAAGGAAATTTGGGAAGGTGATGAACATGCTTTTAGCACCTTGTCTGGGGTGATGTTATCATGGGTGTAGGCACATGCCCAAACTCATCATGCATGAAGTATATCAATGCCTCAATAACGCCAAAAATTCTTAAATTAAAAAAAAAAATTAACACCATAAACAAAAATAAATCCAATATGGATGAAAGAACAAAATGTGAGACCAGAAGCCATCAAAGTCCTAGAGGAGAAGACAGGAAGTAACCTCTTTGCCATCTGCTGCAGCAACTTCTTACTGGACATGTCTCCTGAGTCAAGGGAAAGAAAAGCAAAAATAAACTACAGGGACCTCATCAAGATAAAATCTCTGCACAGTGAAGGAAACAATCAACAAAACTAAAAGACAACCTTTGGAATGGGAGAAGATATTTGCAAACGACATATCTGATAAAGGGTTAGTATCCAAAATATATACAGAACTTTTAAAACTCAACACCCAAAAAACAAATAATCCACTTAAGAAAAGGGCAGAAGACATGAATGGATGTTTTTCCAAAGAAGACATCCAGCTGGCCAACGGACACATGAAAAGATGCTTAACATCATTCATCATCAGGGAAATACAAATCAAATCCACAATGAGATGGGACACCTGGGTGGTTCAGTTGGTTAAGCCTCTGACTCCTGATTTCAGCTCAGGTCATGATCTCACAGTTCATGGGATTGAGCCCCACATCTGCCCTGACAGCACAGAGCCTGCTCAGGATATTTCTCTCTCTCTCTCTCTCTCTCTCTCCGTCTCTCTCTCTCTCTCTCTCTCTCTCTCTCTCTGTCTCTGTCTCTCCCCCCCCCCACCCTTCTGCCCTGCTTGCACTCTCTCTCTCCCTCAAAATAAATAAATAAACATTTAAAAAAATGAGATATCCCCTTACACCTTTTGTCAGAATGGCTAAAATTAACAACACAGGAAACAACAGGTGTTGGCGAGGATGTAGAGAAAGGGGAATCTTCTTACACTGTTGGTGGGAATGCAAACTGGTACAGCCTCTCTAGAAAACAGTATGGAGGCTCCTCAAAAAGTTAAACATAGAACTACCTATGATCCAGCAATTGCACTACTTGGTATTTACCCAAAGGTTACAAAAATACTGATTCAAAAGGATACATCCACCTTAATGTTTACAGCAGCATTACCAACAATAGCTACGCTATGGTGAGAGCCCAAGTGTCCATCAACTGATGAATGGGTAAAGAAGATGTGATATAGATAGATAGATATAAATACATATACATGTATATAGTGGATAAAGAAGATGTGAGATATATGGAATATTACTCAGCCATCAAAAAGAACGAACTCTTGCCATTTGCAATGGGGTGGATTGAGCTAGAGAATACTATGCTAAGCAAAATAAGTCAGAGAAAGATAAATACCATATGATTTCACTCATGTGTGGAATTTAAGAAACAAAATAAGTGAACATAGTGGGGGGAAAATAGAGGCAAACCAAGAAACAGACTCTTAACTGGAGAGAACAAACTAATGGTTACTGGTGGCAAGGTGGGCGGGGGTGGGGGGGATGGGTTAAATGGGTGATGGGTCTTGAGGGCACTTGTGATGAGCACCAGGTGTTGCATATAAGTGATGAATCATTACATCCCACACCTGAAACTAATATTACACTTCATGTTAACCAACTGGAATTTAAATAATAAAAACTGGAAAAAAATAAAAACACAAATTTCAATCATCGTTTCACTATATGCTAACTAATTTGGATGTAAACTTTAAAAAATTAAAAATAAAATTAAAAAAAAAAACCACAAATTTCAGGGTGATGTCTATCCCAAACACAACATTTATTTAAATAAATTAGTATTATAATTCTGATTACTACAACTACTGGTGACTAATAGCCCTTTGTCCATCCAGCAAATGGAAATGCAAACTAATGGAATTCATCAGTTTGCTTTTAAAAACATTATGCCACTGATACATAAAGTTTACAGACTAAAGTGTTTTACCTCATACAAGGGCACGATTCCTGAAAATGTCTCAGGACCCATGAAATCAAGAAATGCCCACACTGGAATATATGCCTAATCCAGTGCTTTCTAGCCAAATGTATACTGTGGACCAGGAAGCCCTCTGGGTCTCTACTGCAAAACTCAAAAACAGAACAGAGAAAATGGGATTCTCGTTCTGAGCATTCCAGGCAAGCAGAGAAAGCAGTGGGAAGGATGAATTAGTCTCCAAAAGATGGTAGATCATTTCCCATCATGGGCCAAAATAAAAGGTCGGCCAACTAAAGGCCTAAATGGAAAACTATTTAAGTGGATATGTAATTGATTTTTTTTTTGGGGGGGGGACTCCCAAGGGGAAAAATGGAGGTGTTAGATGCATAGAATTTAAACTTCTAACCAAATACTGTAGGGTGTAGAGTACTCCCCGTTCATAATTGTATATTTATTTGTTTGGTCATTTGATTGATGTCTGTGCCCCCAGCTAGGCTGTAAGTTATACAAGGGCGTTCCCATATCTGGCATAATCACTGGCATATATTAGACTCTGACCTTTGTTGAGTGACTCAATGAGGTTGATATTGTGCTGATGTTAGGGGCTTGGGCAGAGGTTTAACACCCATAAATATAAAGGACACAAGCCTAGGTCAGTCTGAAGCAGGGAGCCTTCTGCACAAAGCAAGAAAACTCCAGAGATTGCCTCACTTGTGACATAAGACCGAGAGCATTCTGACCATCAAGCCAAGGAAGCATAACATAAGTCCTGGATTCTAGGTGAAGCCCATTCACCCACAGATGGTAACTCAACTTAAAATGGAGACAGTCCTGGAGAGCACAGGACTCAAATTTGCTAGTTCATTGAGGGCCTGAAGCAGAATGGAATGAGGAAGTCTGGGAAGAGGATAAAGGGAGGGACAGAGAGATCCAAGGACACACCAGCTCTGTCACCCCTTTGCAAGGGCTGGCCCAGGGAGGAACATTAACACAGCACTCCACAGAGGTCCTGTAAGCATCAGACAGTCATGTCTTGAAGCATCCTCTCTGGCCTGTCCACCTGGCTTGACTGACCTAATGAGACGCCTTGTGTTTTTCAGAACGCCGAAGCGAGCTATGACTTCAGCGGCAATGACCCCTACCCCTACCCTCGATACACAGACGACTGGTTCAACAGGTATACTGGGCCTCGGGGGCCACCTTTGACTTTAGATCTGGGGGTTTTGTTTGACTCTGTTTTGAAAACTTGGCTATTCCCAGGAAAATAATCTTAGTGCTTCCCTAAATTATACTGTGATTTTTCTCCGTCATAGCTACATTCTCTAAATTCTTGGATTTTGTTAATATGGCAATGTTCCTCTAGAATGGTCTTGGACTATTTTGTTTGGATGAGTTGGGAGTTATTTGCCACTTTACTAAAGATAGAAGATGGGGCGCCTGGGTGACTCAATCAGTTAAGCATCTGACTTCACCTCAGGTCATGGTCTCATGGTTTGTGAGTTTAAGCCCCGCACTGGGCTCTGTGCTGACAGCTCTGAGCCTGGAGCCTGCTTTGGATTCTATGTCTCCCTCTCTCTCTGCCCCTCAGTCTCTCTTTGTCTCTCTCTTAAAAATAAATAAACATTTTTAAAAAGACAAAAGAAAATAGAAATAATAATAAATCCTTTTCAACCCACCATAAGATGATAAAAAACATGCTCGTTCCACTTGATCTGTTGAAGACAACTGTTTTGGCCCTCTGCTCTGTTTCTATGTGTTTTGGAAAAATGCTTCTGCTGTAACCTTATAAGGGCTTGTGTAGTTCCTTGCAATGGAGCAGTAAGCATAATTGGCAAAGGTTTGAAGTATTTTTTTAATTGAGGCATAATCGACATATGACATTATACCAATTTCAGGTATACAACATAGCGATTTGATATTTGCATATGTCACAAGATGATCACTGCATTAAGTCTGGTTAGCATCTGACACCATGCATAGTACCAAAGAAATATTTTTTCTTGTTGATGAGGTCATTTAAGATCTATTCTCTTAGCCATTTCCAAATACACAATGCAGTGTCATCAACCCATAGGTTCGAAGCATTGCTTGGCGTCCTACCACGTTAACGTACCCAATGGTCCATCCAAAGGTGTGACTTTTCTTCCGCCTATTTTGCTACTAAACATGTAAACATGCAGTCTCTTTTTTCTCCAAGTAAAATTCTTGCCTTTACGGTTGATTGCATATGAGAGATATTGAGAAATAAAGTCGCGTGGCTTGCTTACTCAAAATCAGCTAGGTTTTAAACCTAGTGCTTCCCTATTATTGATGTTCTTGGATAAAGTTCATAAGAACATATGAACTTCAATTAATGGTGTAACAATATGTGTACATCACTCTACTCATTTCTTTCACTTCCATGGCAAACGCGTGTAGGCAAAATAAATGTTTCCGTTCTCTGTTCGGTGAGAAGGAAACAGGCTCAGAGAGGTTGTGTGTCTCTTCCCTGGTCAGACTAGGATGTGTCAGAGCCAACACTTGAACCCAAGCTTCAGACAGGTTTTTAAATCCAAACTGTACCATTCTTTTATAAGCAACATTTTTATGATAAAAGACACAAAGCATGATGGCCAGACAGTGGCCAGATATGGGTCCCCAGTGGACCAGGTGACTTATACTCTGTCCCTACAGTCAGCAAGTTGACCCGAGTGTGACTGGGGGACACAAAAGGGCACATGAGTTGGGGGTTTGGCAATTACAAAAAATGCAGAAAAGAAGAAAGGAGAAAAACCAGTCACATTTGCAACATTTTAAAAAAGATCATTACCTATGTTCAACAGCACAATTTACTCTTCATCAGCTTCTTCTATGACAGCTTTAAAATTATCACGTCGTGTTCGAAAGGGTCTGCTTAGGAGATGAGGGTGTATCCCAAAGGTCTGAGAACTTCTGACATGAAGCATCTCATACCCTCCACAACTTACAACCCGACCTCCTAACTTACCCTTAGCAAATAAACACTTTTCAGACACAGAGATGTGAAGTCCCCAGACAGATGTCACTAAGCCAAGGGCAAGACCTAACGGGTAATGGTGGTTTGGAACATTGCAGTGAGGAGGACCAAGAGGGGGTGCCCGGCTTCAACATGACTGCTTACCAGTTGTCCACATGACAGCAGGGCAGGAGCAATACATGTGTCACTTGTTCTCTCTACAGCTAGTAGGTACTAAATTAATCTTTGGTGGATTGATGCAGGCACAAAAATATAACCAACACAATGGTCCCCTCCCCCCCCACCCCGCCCCACCACGGCCCATTTTCTGAACCCAGCACAATCACCCCAAGCAAGTCTCCCTGTGTGATATGCTGTAAGAATATTCTTTAAACAAACAAACAAACAAACAAACAAACAGAATTGGCTTCTATTTTAAATACTTTCATTTGCAAACTTGTTCTTGAAAGTTCAACTTTAAACTGGCTAAAATCGTCTAACTAGGGCAAATTAGGGCTTCTTGCAACACAATTCTTCATTGTCAGTGGTAAAAATTCCCCAGTGTCCGATTGCCTGCGACACAGTATAATGAATCAAGCATGTAGGATCTTTGCTTATTAGGAAGCCACTGACTCAAGACACAGGAGCCACTTTGACCTATAAATAGGGCTTTTCCCAATAAGCAAGTCATATTCAAAGATCCTTATCCACCATCTTGTTATTATAAAGACTGGATGGTACCAGTTCAAATCATGGCCTCTCGAAACATAATTATTATTGTAAATGCTTATGGAAGGAAAGTGGGTCAAAGTCCAAGCCCACACCACTAGCAGGACCTGTGGTCTGAAAATTTGGGTCCTGGAGATGATTCCTTCTTGGCCCAAGGAGAAGTTGAATATAACATCCTATCCATGCGTGTAGGATAAGTTTATTCAGAATTCCCTCTGGTTGAAATATTTGCCTGGGATTTTCTTCCATATAACTTAGGGCTTGGGACAGGAGGAAGGAGATGAGTGGAGGAATACAGAAAATAAAATGGTCATGGGTTAGTAAGTGCTAACGCTTATCATGGGTACATGAGATTTCCACCTACTTTTGTAGATCTCTGGGGTTTTTTTTCCATAATAAGAAGTAAATTTAAAAAGCATGGGGCATAATTTAGTTTGGTATTTATGAAACTATTAGCTTTGATATGCAAACTTCTGAGGAGCTTGCAAAATGTCCTATGAGTGGAGACAGATGCCCAAATCACCACAGTGCTAAGTGTAGCTAGGGCTAAAATAGCAGCTTATTAAGCAGTTACTGTGTTTAAGGCACTGTTTTCAGTGCTTTGCATGTATTAATTCAGTTAATTCTCATAATAAACCTTTGAAATAGCTATTATCAGGGCACAGTGGGTTGAGTGCCCGACTTCGGCTCAGGTCATGATCCCACGGTTCATGGGGTTCGAGCTGCATGTCTGTGCTGACAGCTCAGAGCCTGGAGCCTGCTTCTGATGTCTCCCTCGCTCTCTACCCCTCCCCAACTCACACTCTGTCTCTCTCTATCTCAAAAATAAACATTAAATTAAAAAAAAAAAAGAAATAACTCTTATCAGGACTATCCCCATTTTGAAAATGGAGGCATAGAAAGGCCAAGTAACTTGGACAAGGTCATACAGCTAATACGTGGTGGAGACAGGATTTGACACCAGTGACGGGGTCATTACACGCACTGCCTCATAACAAAGATGCCTTGGACAGTATGGAGCAATGCAAAATTATCTCTAGCCAGAGAAGCAGAGACAGGCTTCCCTGAACGGGTAGCATTTGCTCTAGGATTTGAAGGAAGGTAACTGGTAGAGTTAAGGGGTATATTCCAGGCTGAGGGTACAATTTAGGTGAAGGAGGGGAAGCGGGAGGTGCAGACATGTTCAGGAGGTAACCTGGACACCTGGCCTGGGAGTTACAGCCCGGGACAGGGGGCAGCATTCTAAGAAGGCTTCATGGAAGAGGTGTGCATCACACAGGCTTTAGGAGAAAGGAGGAAAGATTTTGTGATTGGGTCAGAAACTGGGCCCGAGGCATAGATGAGGACCCTTCTCTCACCGCACTCAGGGAATGTTGCTGCCCAGAGGCTCCGGGAGTCTTGAGCCAGCACCTGCCTTTGGCTGGAGCTGTGTTCGCTGCTGTGCCAGCATGAGTCTCTGGCCAGTTCTGCAGCCACAAAGGCATGCCGGTTTCTTCAGGTGCTCTCCTCTGGGCGTGAGCACCTTCAAGTGTGCATTTCTTCAAGAACCTATTTAAAACTCCCAGCCAAGGACCGTTTATGAAAACAAACTTCATGCATATGCAGAACTGCTTTTAGAGGATGGGGATATTAGAATTTCTTGCCCGGTGCTAAATTTGACTTTGTAGGATTATTCCTTTTCAAGCAGAGCAAGTGTATTTATTCTACTGTGAACCATTTAATAATTACATGCAGTATCTGAGCTCTAGAGATATATTTGAAACACAGTTGAGAAATTTGCAAAGGGAGTAAATTTCCTCCTAGCTTGCAAGCAAGAAAATACAGATGGCCAAGCAAAGCAATAATATAGTAGTAGTAGTAATCCAAATTGCAAAAAGGTAGAAAATCATGCACATTTAATGAACCTCACTAATATGCAGAACAGATATAACCGACTTCCTATGTGGTATCAGGATCTAGCATGACATGTTTTTCTTCGCTGGCATTCAGTAAATGTTGATTGGCTGGTTGATAGATGGGCGGCACACCTTGTCAGCCACGCCGAGATGTTGAGTGGCCTTGACATCCGTCCACTTCAGAGCTTCCCGCTTCTTCCGAGGTTTGCAGCCCACGCTTTGTCAATAATTTTCCAGCCTTGCTCGGTTTTAGGTCAATGTTTGGTGATGCATTGCAGATCTGTATTCCATTACCGTGCTGCTGTCCATAA
Organism: Panthera tigris; assembly: GCF_018350195.1. Lineage (NCBI taxonomy): Eukaryota > Metazoa > Chordata > Mammalia > Carnivora > Felidae > Panthera > Panthera tigris. The sequence goes on from NC_056662.1 coordinate 42,385,800, forward strand.
AAATCCCTCTTGCATAGCATTTCTTTGACAGGCATTCACCACTGAAATGTCATCCCTGCCATCGGCAATATTTATGGAGCATCACAAGGGTGCAGCACACTCTATCTATTAAGCCCTAAAGAGTAAGAGATTTGGGATTCGATGCAATTCCTGGCCACAAAAAGTTTACTATAAATTCAGGGAGAGAGAAGACATTTATTGCTCAAGCAACCCAAATGGGGGTGAGGGAAGGAAGAACAATAAATGGATACTGAGGAACATTTATCTCCACGTGGGCTCGTGTGATTGATAGCGTTAGTTAAACCTTCAAATAAGAAAGATCTAAAATAAAAAATAATAAATAAAAAAAATAATAAAAAAAGGGGGCGCCTGGGTGGCTCAGTCAGTTAGGCGTCCGACTTCGGCTCAGGTCATGATCTCACAGTCTGTGAGTTCGAGCCCCACGTCGGGCTCTGTGCTGACAGCTCAGAGCCTGGAGCCTGCTTCAGATGCTGTGTCTTCCTCTCTCTCTGCCTCTCCACCGATTACACTCTGTCTCTCTCTGTCTCAAAAATAAAGAAACATTAAAAAAAAAAAAGAAAGATCTCTAGTGATTAACTTTTTTTCTTATTAAAAGTCATATTTCATTTTGAAGAACTCTATGTGACAGGCCAAAAATGAACATGTGAGAAAAACGGCCATCTCTGGTTGGTTATTTGCCCGTTGATGGAAACCAATACTTTACCCTGGTGACATTTAATGGTTTAGAAATGCATGAACATCTTTCCCGTCTGTCTTTATGAACTAATTCTGAAATCACCTCCTGGATAATAAAATTTAAACTGCTTTCAAAGACCTAATCTAACTTTTTCTCTCATGTGAGCTTTGAGAAAACCTCATAAGCCCATATTAGTTCAAATGTGGCTGCTTGTAATCAACTGTCTCTCTATCCAAATCAGAACACAGTGAAATCCAACACAGTTTAACTTTGTGAGCTATACTGAGCCATCGGAGAAATACCATATACTTGTTTTTTAAAGTTTATTTATTTTTGAGAGAGAGCGTGGGCGCACCTGCGCACAAGCTGGGAAGGGGCAGAGAGAGAGGGAGAGAATCCCAAGCAGGCTCCATGTTTGACAGCTCACAGCCCCATATGGGGCTCAATCTCACAAATCATGAGATCGTGACCTGAGCCAAAATCAAGAGTCCAACGCTTAATCGACTGAGCCACCCAGGCACCCCCACAAAGTTTTTTTAAAACATTTCTGGTCCCTTACCTGAATTAGGCAAGTCTTCATTATTTAAATTTTTCCCCTCAGCTAAAAGAAATAGACATAACACAGATTTGGGGGTTATGGAGAGAATTATATAGATCATAGAAGAAATCTGTATGTTGGTATTGTTATTTCTACTTTGGAAACAAATGTTATGCATGCCATATAGGTAGATTCTATGGTACTCAGGTGGCAATAATTCTTTCCTTATGGGAGAAAAACACAGCAGATTATGATGGACAAATGTAGTGTCATGTTAATTGCTTGGCATAGATTAAGTGATCCCTGAATCAGTTCCCCCTATCTGTAAACTGGGCCTGAAACTCCACCATGGAAGTTTGTATAAGGGACTAGAGACACATACTTGGTTCAGAGCATGACACGTGGTAGGCATTTCCTAAATGGCAGCAAATATTAATTGTGAAATGCAGTGAAGGGATGTCTATAGGAGCTAAGTCAAAGATTCCCCAACTAGATAGAAAACGAGGGGAGTTTCTTCCAAAGGAGTTAATGGATGACCCAACACTTCACCCATCTTTCTTAGCCCTTCATTCTCTCATCTGAGCCTTTGACATGAGACAACAGTAGCTCAAGGTTAAACTTTCTGGAGAGAGTCTGGTGTCTCTGTTTCTGCAGTGCTGATTAAAAGAAGAGTTATATCCGGAGATAGCTTAAATGCATGAAACAAGATTGATCTGTGGGGAAAATTGAAGAGCCTAACATCTAGCATCAGAAAGATGGAATGCCTCTTCACTTCTCCGGAAAGTACTAGATGATTGTAAGCAGACCCAAGGTTTTCCCCAGAAGCAGCTCTACATGCTTACCTATCCAAACCTTTGGGCTTACTCCAAAGTCTTACCCTGTAGAGACCTTTGGATATGAGCCAGGAAACATGACTGATCTCTGCATTTCATGTGACATGAAAGCTTCTTTTTCCAAAGACATGGCTGAACAGACCGTAGCTAGCCATATAGAGCTCTGTTTATGTAAGAATCTGTATAGACCTAGGGAGACTGGAGTCTGGAAGGCAAAGACAGCCTCATGTCCATGAATCTGGCCAAGTTTCTCACTGGCTTGCTGAATGAATTCCCCATATCTCCAGTATCTCTGTGAATCCAGAGCCCTAAAACATCATATAGATGTATATAGGATATAGAGCTAAGGAGCCCATTAAAGCAACCAAGGGAACAATAATGAGGAAAGAGCCCAAAGGAAGAGAGAGGAAGAAAAGGAAAAAATACCCTTCAACTCAAACTAAGCCTACAAACTAACATTCCAAAATATCTGGAAAAAAAACACATCAAACACAATTTAAAAATCAGGACATGAATTTATACCAGGTGAAATTAGTTTTATGGAAAGACTTGAAAAAGACAATAAAGCAAGTTATGTTATGTTTGCTTCGAGGGATAAATGCATGGATAACATCCATTTAAAAAGAAAAATAAATGATGGGGAAACACAAGCAAAAATAAACATGAATATAAAAAAGGAACCAATTGCACTTGGAAGGAAGTCTCAACGAATGTGATAACATCTAGCCTGGTGCAGTTGAAGAGATAATTATTGAATTGAAGATAAACACTGTTTATTAAAAAATCTACAGCAAACGTGCTTCTTCTGGACGGCTGGGGGAGTAGAGTTGACATACAATGCTATTTATTTTTGAGAGAGAGAGAACGTGTGTGTGAGGTGGGGAGGGGCAGAGAGAGAGGGAGACAGAGGATCCAAAGCAAGCTCTGTGCTGACAGCAGACAGCCCAATGTGGGGCTTGAACTCACGAACCATGAGATCATGACCTGAGCCGAAGTCAGAGGCATAACCACCTGAGCCACCCAGGCGCCCCTACAAACATTATTCTTAATGCTGAAACTTTGATGGCACTCTCTTTAATGCTGGATGAAATAAGAATTCTGCCTATCTCTCTTTTATCTGACACCATGCCACATCTCATAGCCAATGAAATCATTGTAAATCTAAGGAAAGATACATGAGAACATTAAGGAGAAAATTATAAAATTTAGAAAAGACATAGAAGAAGTCCTGAATGAATGGCGTTGCCTACTAAGTTCACAGATGGGAGGATGGAACCATAGAAAGATATGAAGTTAATTCAATGCAATTTCAACTAAAGTCTCAATAGTATTTTTCTGTGAAACTAGAAAATCTGATCCTAAAATTGATATGGTACAGCAAAGGGTAATGAATACAATAAGAAGACAAAGAAAGAGGAGGAGGAGGAGGAGAATGAAAATGAAGAAGAAATAAAAGGGGAAGATGAACCACGACAGCAAGGTGGGGAAATTCTACCTGCCACATATCTAACATTACAAAACCATAATAATCGTGAGAGAACGGCGTTAGCACACGGAGTGAAAAAAAGATCAAAGAAACAGGATAGAAAACCCAGAGGCAGACCACCACATAAAAGAATCTTAATATGGCCAAGATGGCAATAAACACAATGGAAAAAGGATGATGCAGTGATATTCGATAAATGGTGCTAGTTATTCATATGGGAAAATAGGTATCACGCACAGAGCGTAAACAAATTCTAGGGAAATGAAGACCTAAATGTATATAAATCTTTTAGAAGTAAACTGTAAGAAAATGTCCTTATGACCCTGGAATAGGAGTGGCTTCCTTAAACAAGACACTAGGCCACAAGGAAAAGGAAAATATTGAGAAAGCTAAGTTAAAATTAAACATTTTGGTTCAAAATCACAATAAACAAAGTTAAAAGACAAGCCACAGACCAGGAGCTTATGTGCAACAAGTTCTACGAAACAAAAGGGTTAGTATCCAATAAAGAACAGCTACGAGTCAGGGGCACCTGGGCAGCTCAGCTGGTTAAGTGTCTGACTTTTGGTTTTGGCTCAGGCCATGATCTCCCAGTTCGTGGGATCGAGTCCCATGTCAGGCTCTGTGCTGACAGAGCGGAGCCTGCTTGGGATTCTCTTTCTCCCTCTCTCTCTGCCCCTCCTCTGCTCTCTCTCTCTCTTTCTCTCAAAGTAAATAAATAAATGTATATATATTTTTTAAAAAAAGAACAGCTACAAGTCAATGAAAAAAAATAACTCCATAGAAAAAATGGACCAAGGTTATATGCAGATGATTAACAGAACACCTGAGCTAACTTGTGTATGAAAAGATGCTCAACATTCCTAGAAATGAGGAAATTGCAAAGTGAAACAATGAAATACCATTTCACAACCTTTGGATAAGCAAAAAAGGTCAAATTTGATGATACTAAATGCTGGCACTCTCCCACTCTGCAGGAGGTCATATATATTCAAAGAACCTGTTTTCACCTTTACATACATATCCTAGAGGAAGAGTCACAAACGTGCACCGGGTAATAACGCACAAGAATGTTTCCTTTCAAATTATTTGTAAGAGCAAGCAAATTGCAAACAATCCAAATGCCTATCCCTAGGAGGACGAACAAGTAAATTGCAGCCTGTCTATAAATGGACTACACACAGTGCTGCTACACAGCACTAAAAATGAACGCACCAGAGTCTATGAATGAACCTCAGAAATTCAAGTGCAAAAAGCAAATTTTAAGAAGATTGTATACAAGGAAACACGTATACTGAGTTGGAAAACAAGCAAGTAGTGGCATATATGCTTATGTACATCTGATTATAAAGTAATTGTATGGAAACATGCACAGGGATTCCAAGGATTGCCTGGGTACAGTGGTCACTTACGAGGAAGCAAAGAGAGGTATGGGCCCAGGGAGGTCTTCGAGTGAATCTGTAAATGTTTATTTCTTGAAAAAATAGTTACCCCGGGGCACCTGGGTGGCTCAGTCGGTTAAGCGTCCGACTTCGGCTCAGGTCATGATCTCGCGGTCCGTGGGTTCAAGCCCCGCGTCAGGCTCTGTGCTGACAGCTCAGAGCCTGGAGCCTGTTTCAGATTCTGTGTCTCCCTCTTTCTCTGACCCTCCCCTGTTCATGCTTTCTCTCTCTGTCTCAAAAATAAATATTAAAAAAAATTTTTTTTAAATAGTTATCCCTATATAAAAATACATGGAATGCACCCTTGTAATTATACACTCCTTTGGTCATGAGAATATCCAGAGTGCCTTAATTAGTCATGCACAGAACTCCACACTTTGCTTTGCTCAGGAAGACGGAGATTAGACCAGAGACTGTAACCGTACTACATATTCGCTCTGCCGTTTAATTTTGTGCTGTGACCAGAGTCTCCGTGACAAATGGGGTATGTGTTCTTTATTCTACCTGCCCTTGTGTTCCTTCAAGGGTTCGTTTTCCTCAAGGCATATGATTTAAAATTAAGAACTATATGGTCTATCATAGAATGAAAGTAGGTACATGGTTGAATGAGATTTAATTTACCCTCATGGGAAAACTGAAGGTATCTTAAGAGAACAACATTAGAAGTGCTCATTATATCACCAAATCTTGCTGAATGACACCCCTGTTCCCAAAATGTCTCTTGAATCAATTTCCTATTTTCTCTGCACACTGCCACTGCCTTAGTTTTCATTCTACCATCACAGCAAGGGCTTTGTCTTCCTGCTCTCTCTGAAAAACTACTACCATTTTGTTAGTTACATTATGTGTGATCATGGCATTGTGGTTATCTAAGATACTAGCATTTTTGTACAGATATATTAAGCAATTTGAGGGGGGGTGAATCTGTATTTTTCTTTAGGCTGATTTGCAAAAAAAGCTTAATCAAATATGGCATAATATTAATTGTACACGCATGCACAAGACTAAAGAATAAAAATAACCAAATGTCTATCAGTAGATGGCTGATCTAATAAGCTATAGCATACTCACACAAAAAAATCTGAAGTATGGGAAACATTTGGCTTTGATAGAGTTGGGTGGTAGCCATATGAGATTCATATGCAATTATGTTATTCATTGAATTTGTTTGTATTTTTTTAAGTTTATTTATTTTGATAGAAAGAGAGAGAGGGGGGCAGAGGCAGAAAGAGAGGGAGAGAGAGAATCCCAAGCAGGTTCCATACTGTCAGCACAGAGCCTGATGTGGGGCTCGATCCCACAAACTGTGAGATCATGACCTGAGCAGACATCAAGAGTCAGATGCTTACTGACTGAGCCACCCATGTCCCCTGTTTGTATTTTTTAAATAATAATAATAATAATAACAGGGGACATGGGTGGCTCAGTCAGTTAAGCATCTGACTTTGGCTTAGGTCACGATCTCACAGTTTGTGAGTTCAAGCCCAGCATCAGGCTCTTTGCTATCAGCACCTAGCCTGCTGTGGATTCTCCATCCCCTTCTCTCTCTGCCACTCCCCCACCCATGCTCTCTCTCACAAATAAATAAACATTAAAATAAAAATAATAATAATGGGGCACCTGGGTGGCTCAGTTGGTAAAGCATCCGACTTCGGCTCAGGTCATGATCTCATGGCTCATAAGTTTGAGCCCCACGTTGGGCTCTGTGCTGACAGCTCAGAACCTGGAGCCTGCTTCCGATTCTGTGCCCCTCTCTCACTCTGCCCCTCCCCCACTAGTGCTTGGTCTCTCTCTCTCTCTCTCTCAAGAATAAATAAATCATTAAAAAATTTTTAATAATAATAATAATAATAGTAAACATAAACTGAGCCAAAATAGAAACACCAAAATGTCATCCAGGTCTCATGCCATTAACAGAATCACTTCTGCTCACCAGCCTCAGAAGGTCCATTAAATCGGCCAATGCCCAAAGGCCCTCCCACACACCACACAAACCTCAGAGGAGGGTAGAGAATAAGAGATCAGACAAGATAGACTTTTTTCTGCTCTTCGAGGATGGCCTTATTCTGATGCTTGTCATCCAACATCTTTGCTGTCCCCCTTGTTGTCATCTGTTTGGTCCTTACGGTATCTTTCAAATTCGTTTCTTTCAGTTACTTACTATTTGAATGTCTCCTTCCAGATAAGAGATCAAGCAGCAACTACTAATATAAATATGGTAGAACTATTCAATAAGATTAAAATCAAAGTTTACTAGTTCAGGGGCGCCCGGGTGGCTCAGTCAGTTAAGTGTCCAACTTTGGCTCAGGTCATGATCTCACGGTTCACGGGTTCAAGCCCCGCATTGGGCTCTATGGTGACAGCTCAGAGCCCAGAGCCCGCTTCGGATTCTGTGTCTCCCTCTCTCTCTGCCCCTCTCCCACTCACACTCTGTCTCTCCATCTCAAAAATAAACATTCAAAAATAAATTTTTTTTAAGTTTACAAGTTCAGGTTATTCCAGCAGCTATAAGAAATACATCCCCAAATCTTAGTGGGGATTAACACAATAAAACACAATAAAATAATACAATAAATAAATAATAACAAATAAATACAAAACAATAAAAACAAAAAAATAACACAATAAAAGTTATTTATAATTCACCTACCAGTTCCTGCACGTCTTCTGGAGGAACAGCTGCCCTCCAAGCAGCGATTCAGGGATGTGGGCTTCTTTCATCTGTGACACACATTTCCAAAGTTACCATGCTTGTCCATGTCAAACTAAAAGAGGGGAAAGAGCACAGATAGACACTCGTGGGTGGTATTTATGCCCCGACACAGCATGCATCCGTGTGCCTCCATCACGTTAGCATAATCCAGTCATATGGCTGCATGCCAGTGCAAGGGAGACCTGGAAATGGAGCTTAGCTGGATCCCAGAAAGAAAAGAAAATGAGCTTGGTGATCAGTTAGCATTTTCTGCCAGCAACAAAAATCATGTTGCAAAGTAACAGATAATGTTGTACCAGAAAACCTGGCCAGTGGTACCAACAGATGAGTGAGCTAAAGAACCAGTGAAAACTCAGTTACTTTTTGTATTGGTCGGGGTCCTCCAGAGAAACAGAACCAAAAGGATATGGAGAGAGAGAGAGAGAGAGAGAGAGAGAGAGAGAGAGAGAGAGATTTATTATAGAAAATTGGCGCATGCAATGATGGAGACTGGCAAACCCAAAATCTGCAGCACGGGCTGGCAAGCTGGAGACCCAGGAGAGCTGATGTTCCAGTTCAAGTCCAAAGGCAGCCTCCTGCAGACCCAGAAAGAGGCAATGTTGCAGATGAAGTCCAAAGGCTGTCTGCTGGAGAATTCTCTCTTGCTCAGGAAGGTCACTCTTCTTGTTCTATTTAGGCCTTCAACTGATTGGATGAGGCCCACCTGCATTAAGGTGCTGCACAATCTGCTTTACTCAAAGTCCACCAATTTAAATGTTAATCTTATCCAGAGGCACCTGGGTGGCTCAGTCGGTTAAGTGTCTGACTCCTGATTTCAGCTCAGGTCATAATCTCACGGTTTGTGAGTTTGCACCCCATGTTGGGCTCTGTGCTGACAGTGCAGAACCTGCTTGGGGTTTTCTCTTTCTCCTTTTCTCTCTCTCGCTCTGCCCCTCCCACACACACTTTCTCTCTCTCTCTCTCCCCCCCCCTCAAAATAAATAAACTTTAAAAAAAATGTTAATATTATCTAAAACACCCGCACAGAAACACCCAGAATAATGTTTGACCGCATATCTGAGCACCCCTTGGTCCAGCCACGTTGACACATAAAATTAACTGTCACGCTTTCTGTCCGCACTTTTCTGTTAGTCAGGAATAGATGATAGTCAAGGGTTCTGGGTAAGAGCAGGGGTTTGGGAACATTCACCTGAGTGTGAATTCTGCTACTGCCTCCTACGTGAAAAGTGACTTATTATCCCTGTGCCTCGGATTCCTCTTTTTGTAAACGGGGACAATAACAGAGGTGCTGAGGCACCCCTCTCAGCACAGTGCTCAACCCTCAGTAGGTATCAATAAATGAGAGTTGTTATATTCGTTTTACTCAGTATACCTACACTGTGCCTTGAACGGAGTGCATACAGAAGGACATGACTTTGGCTAGGGAGGGCGAGAGGGATGACCAAATCCCTTTAGCAAAAGGCCAGCGATGTGGAAAGGAGGGGTGTACCTGGGCTGTCTCTTTGGAGATCCCCAGGGTCGGGGCCGCACCTCAGGTGTTCACTTGGATACCTCTACAGCCACTGCAGTTCTTTGGGGAAGCCCCAGTCATCATGAGAGTCCAGCTTTGAACCCCAATCCCCCATAAGTTAAGCATGGGTTGTCCCTGTAGCCTTGTTTGTTTATGTGTGAGTTATCAATCGCCAAATAATGTCACATGACAAATCGTCCCAAAAGTTAGTAGAGTCAGCTAGGCAGTTCTGTTGACCTGGACCAGGCTCGGGTTTGTGGCTGGGCTCACCCATGCATCCACGGTCAGCCTGCAGGGTGGCTGGGAGCCAGTTGATAGGATGCCCTCTCTCACATGTCTGGAGGACGGGTGGCCGTCAGCTGGGGGACCTGGGGTCGTGGCTGCATGGGTTTCATCACTTAATAGGCTTACCCAGGCTTGTCCACATGCACCTAGGCAGGGTCTCAAGCTGAGGGGTAAGCTCCCCATTTCTACCACCTTGTTTTGGCCACAGCAGGTCACAAGTCCAGCCAGATTCAAGGGAGGCGGGAAACAGGCTTCACCTCTTCATGGAAGGAGCAAGAAAAGCACATTGTCAAGGGCACGGACTCGGAAGAGTGGTGGGTTGGGGCCATTTTGGCAACACATCTGTGACTCTACCACCTGCCTCCCTCCCATTAGCCTCAGTTAGAAGGAGGCCGACTGAACGGCTGATATGTGTTCCTCACCCCCTATAGCTCCACATCTGACAGACATATGTTTTATTCTAGAAGCGAGAGGGAGCTACCGAACTTTCTCAAGAAAGCAAAGAGGCCAAATGAAAATGGATTTGGAAAAAGATTTTCCTGACTTTCGGGGGAGCAGGCACGCTTGTCTGAGACAATCAGGAAGGCAGGAGACAGGGGAAGGCATTGGAGGCAGTGGGAACAGAGCCTGTGAAGCCCCAGGGGTGTGGAAAGACATGGTGCCATGAACAATTATAGGGAACTGCCACTAGTTGTTTATAATTAGTGTTGCCTAATTTAGCAATGAAGCGTTTCTTCCCATATGTTCCTTTGGAGAGCCCACAACGCTTGTCTCCCCGCTTAAAGGCCAAAATTAAGGCTATGGAAGCACTGAGTGCCTTTAGTTCGCTCCAGCCAGTTCACACACATTCATCCACTAGCCTTTGGGGAGCAGTCTAGGGCAAAGATAGGAGCGTAGCGGGGCGGTTCAGTAACCGAGTGTTGGTCTCAGCCCCGCTCCAGCCATCTTCTAGCTGTGCGCCTTCGGGCCAGCACCTCTGAGACTCAGCTCTGATGTCTGTGAAACAGGGCCGTGGTTTCTCATAGCCCTCCCGGGAGGCCCGAAGGGGGCGAGGCGAGCAAGGCACTGAGCACCGCATCTGGTAGTAGATAAAGGCCTAGTGAGTGGCCGATGGGTATTCGTTTCCCTGCCTCCTTCGTCACCTAGAACAGGGCTCCCCTCACGATGAGGCCATCCGTGTTCTCCGAGGATGCTGGCACAACTGACTATCCCAGGCAAGGTCTAATTGCACACGTCAGCTCTCGGAGAGGAGATCTTGACAGGGCTAATTATTAAATAATAAGGAAATTAATGCTTAGCCAAATTAGACATGGCATTGATTTTTAAGCTTTTATTTCAATATTTATATGTTCAGGGGAGCTTGGGTGGCTCAGTCGGTTAAGCGGCTGATTGCGGCTCAGGTCATGATCTCACAGTTCGTGGATTTGAGCCCTGTGTTGGGCTCTGCACTGACAGCTCGGAGCCTGGAGCCTGCTTCAGATTCTGTGTCTCCCTCTCTCTCTGTCCCTCCCTCGCTTGTGCTCTGTCTCCCAATCTCTCTCGAAAATAAACATTAAAAAAATAAAAAATAATTTAATTTAATCAGTATCCATTAAATTCCATTTTAAAAAATACATGTGCATATATGTAAAGGATATATATATGCACTTTATATCTGGTAGGTACTTTATATAAGCATGTATTTAAATATATGGATTATATAGAATGTATGAGTATATATTATATATAAATATATCATTATATACTTAATTATGTACTTTTCTTTTTTCTTTTTTTTTCAATATATGAAGTTTATTGTCAAATTGGTTTCCATACAATACCCAGTGCTCATCCCAAAAGGTGCCCTCCTCAATACCCATCACCCACCCTCCCCACCCTCCCACCCCCCCATTAACCCTCAGTTTGTTCTCAGTTTTTAAGAGTCTCTTATGCTTTGGCTCTCTTCCAATTATGTACTTTTAAAGTAGATCTATGAATCAACATAAAGAATGTACGTATGTCAGGGGCACCTGGGTGGCTCCATCGGTTGGGCATCCAACGTCGGCTCAGGTCATGATCTCACAGTTTGTGAGTTCAAGCCCTGCATCAGGCTCTGTGCTGACAGCTCAGAGCCTGGAGCCTGCTTCGAATTTTGTGTCTCCCTCTCTCTGTACCACCCCCATCACGCTCTCTCTCTCAAAAATAAATAAACATTAAAAACATTTTTAAAAGAATGTACATATTTAATTATATGTACATATACAAACATATATATATATATATATATATATATACATACACATATACACACATATGTGTGTGCTTCCGTGCTGCTTTTCAGAACTTTATTTAGCAATTCCTTCAGCATTTGGAATAAGGTCCTTCAGCATTTGGAATAGGTGGCTATGAAAATCTCATCCGTGGTAGACTGAGCACCTTCTCAAAAATTTCAAATGTGATCCACAGAAAACTTAAAGACAAGTAGACAGCTATGTGTACAACACTTTGTTTCATAGATTTTTTTAGGGCCATCCTCTGCCCTTGTAACTACACAGTTTACCTGAACACAATATACAGATTTCATTCTTGTTCCAAAGGACATTTGGAGCCCATGAAAGATGTAGCCTTTATGGAGGTAGGATTTACTTTCTTTTTTAATTTATTTTATTTTTTTTTTTACTGTTTATTCATTTTTGAGAGAGAGAGAGAGAGAGAGAGAGAGAATGAGCAGGGGAGGAGCAGAGAGAGGGAAACAGAGGATCCAAAACAGACTCTATCTACACTGACCGCAGTGAGCCAGATGTGGGACTTGACCTCATGAACCCCGAGATCATGACCTGAGCTGAAGTCGGACGCTCAGCCGACTGAGCCACCCAGGGACCCCCACTTTTGCTCATACAATATATGATGAGTATATAATTATATATATATATATATATATATCCCCCTCCCCATACCCATTCCTCGGGTGTGGTTCTTTAAGGGCTGAAACAATAGCTTTGCTTGCCCCAAGAGGATGATGCAAACAGCACACTAGTCAACAATTTAGAAATCTAAACTCCTAGGGCCATGCAGCCAATAAACCCCTTCACCCATGTTTCCTTATCGTATTTGGAAAAGCCAACACTCACCGCCCTGTCCCTTCAGCAGGCGGTGCTGACACTCTTCCAGCAGAGCGGATAATGTGGCCCAGTTATTCCTTTAGCTGCTTCATGGACCATTAGAATGGACTTTTGGGGACTGGGGACCAGTAGTTTCAGAGGACTTGTACCTTCGGAACCTCCCACATCTTGAATGCTGTTTAGGGCTAGAACACAACACTCTGATAGGCTCAGAGTTTGTGCTGGTTTCAGTTGTCCATTGTGGCTTAACAAACTACCCCAAAACTTGGTGGCCTAAAAAAAACCGAACACTTATTTGCTCACAGACCCATAAGCTGGGCAGGAACAGCCAGTCTCCCTCCACGTGCCGCCCACCGGGGTGATCTAGCGAGGTCTGGAGGAGGAGAGCATCATCCCTCATGTGCCAGGAGCCTCATCTGAGGTGTTGGAATGGCAGAAATTGCTGGGTCTTTCTCTCTCTCTCTCTCTCTCCCCCCACGTGGTCTCGTCCACTTGTAGGCTAGCCCAGGCTCCCCTTGTTGACACCTGGCACCAAGCTGTCAGCCCTCTTACAAAGTGATACATCACATCTCCACTGTGTTCTGTGGGTCAAAGCAAGTCCCCAGGCCAGCTCAATCCAACGGGAGGGGAAATGCACACGGGACAGATAGAACTGTTTAGAACCCTTTAGTAGAAGGCAGGAGAGAGCAAAACAAGAAGGACAAAAATTAGTGGTGTCTGCTCCCGATAACGTTCTAGAACATAAGCCATGGGAAGGCCTTGCTCAGACTCGTAAGGCTGGGAAAACCTGGGAAAGGTTATCTAGTGCCTGGCGGGGCTCCTTAATCTGGTCAGCCTCAAAGGTTCTGTGAGTCCCTTGAAATCGCATGCAAAATGTTGCCAACACATGCTTTCTTATTCCTGGAGGAAGGTGGGAATCTATAGCATTCCATACGCCCTCCAAGGAGGCTATCTTCCAGAAGAGGTAAGTAACCATTATCCTATACCTGACAGGCAGCCTTGCATGCCTGTGTAGAGAACCAGCCTTGAAAATAACCACTAGTCCACAATCCTAGTGCTCCAACCACTAGGAAGTGCTGAAGTGTTGTGATCCGACCAGCACACACGTGTCCTCTCATGCTTGGTGTTTCCTGGAAGCCTCTAAGTGTATTTTCTGCAGGAAGACACTTCAGATTTGAAAGTAAAGATCAGATTTCAAGGTGGAAAATGCTCTGAGAAGCCTCCTTCTTGTAGAAGCAGGTCAAGGTCAGGAAAATAGGTGGAAGGGGAGAGGGGGAAGAAAGGCGATACACAGAAGGAAAATCTGCCAGCTCCGGCTAACCAGACCATCGACAGCAAATTGCTTCCAGTTGATAGAATTTAAGGAACCTCCCCCAGAGTCTTTTGATGCCGTGTCTAACTTCCCTCTATTTTTCTCCACAGCCATGGGACCCGATGTGCAGGGGAGGTTTCTGCCGCGGCCAACAACAATATCTGTGGGGTCGGAGTGGCATACAACTCCAAGGTTGCAGGTAAGCTGTCCCTGCCAAACAGCAGGTGCCATGAGCCAGAAGGCATCACACTGCGGTCTCCAGCCTGGCCAGGACCTGGCAAAAAAAATCCCACTGGAGCAGCAGGGCTGGGTCCAATAGCTTTAGCAAGAGTGAAAAAGACAATCTTTTTAATCGATCTGGCAGTATCAATAAACTCAGATTTTTTTTCGAGTGTAACATAAATACAGAAAAGGGCACGGCTCATGAGCTCAGTGAGTTTTCACAACCCACCACATCCAAGGAAACCATCAAGAAACAAAACATCACAGGCACCCCAAAGGCCTTGTCATGTCCCCTCCCAGTTACTACCCATATACACAAGAATAACCCTGATCCTGGGGCGCCTGGGTGGCTCAGTCAGTTAAGCATCTGACTCTTGGTTTCGGCTCAGGTCATGATCTCACAGTTCGTGGGTTCGAGTCCTGCATCAGGCTCTGTGCCGAAAGTGCGGAACCTGCTTGGGATTCTCTCTCCCTCCCTCTCTCTCTGCTCATCCCCTACTCAGACTCTTTCTCTCTGTCAAAATAAAAAGAAAGAAAGAAAGAAAGAAAGAAAGAAAGAAAGAAAGAAAGAAAGAAAGAAAGAAAGAAAGAAAATGAGTAACCATGATCCCGATTACTAACAACAAAAACTGGTTATTGCCAATTTTTAAACTTTAATATAAATGGAATTGCACTGCTGTACTCTTTTGTGTCATTATCAACAAGACTCAAATAAAGACTGTAGAATATAAAGAGATGCATACAAATTATTGTAAACATACTCAAAACTCTAAAAAACGGTTTTTTACACAGTGCATCTCATCTTTAAGGAAATATATTCTACCTAAACCTTTGTATCATGTTCCACAGGAAGGACATTTGACAATTTCATCCTAAAGGCAGCTTTAGAAATGACGTGGCAGATCACTAGAAACTTAGAAACCAACATCTTCCTCTCAAAAAAGAGAGGGAGTGAGAAGGAGGGGTTCATAAGCTGTCAACAAGATGCAGGAGAATGGAGTGACTCCTGGCACATTCCAAGTTTTGCATCAAATGGGTTCTTAATTTGTTCAGGCTGAGTCACTCAACCTTGTTTTTCTTTTTTTTACAACTGTCTTGGTATTTTTTTTCCTAGCAATTTAAGAGAACCATAAACATACTTTGTGCTGACGCTTGCATTTCCAGGGACCTAAATAAAGCAAGAACAACCTATACAAACCCACCACCAACCTCTTTCAACACTGTTTGCTAAGAGGCTTGCTGGGTGCTGAATTTCACAAAAGAATCCATCTGGAGGGTTCTGAAATGCAAAATAGGGGAAGCTTTGCCCCTTGGGTTTCTGCTCTCTCTAGTTTGTATGCATTCAAAATGCTGGCATTAAAATGTCAGGAGCCATTATGAGCTCAGGGGAAAGAATAACACTCAGTTAATATTTTATAAGCCAGGCTCATACCTTGGGTGGTATCTGAGGCGAGGTGGGTTCCCCATCCACAGGACAGAACTGGAGGCAACTGAAAACTTCAAACCTGGATTTCCCATTCACAATTATGGTTTTCAAAATAATTTGGATCCCACAGTACAGTTTCAAAATACTTTTGGAGCCTGAAGTAACTGGGCTTTTTTGAACAGGGATTCTTAGAACTACTCCCTGCAAAATTGAGTTAAGAGCAGCTCAAGCGTTAGGAGGGTTCACTGGGGTCCCTTTCTCCATCTGCCTTCTATCCTTTTCTCTCCTAGTATTTGCACTCTGAAAACATCTGAGCAGCTCACCAAATGTACCTCATTTTCCTGTTCTTTTCATTGGAATTCCCTAAAAGGGAAGCGTGAGACAAAGATTTGAGTGTGTTAACCTAAGAAATAAAAGAGCCAGTTATCTTACCAGCAAAACAGGTTTACATTTATGACAACAGAGAATGGCAATTCAGGACATGCAAGCTATAACAAAACCACAGGCAATTCCCACAAAGCAGAAGAATGTCATTTTAGGGAGAAGAAGAAAGTTGAGAGGGGTTGTTTTGAATGGAAGTCCATTGGAGAAAAGCAGGAGTTTGGGGTGAGGGTGGTTTCTCTTTGGCTGAGTTGCGCGGATAGTCAGTTTCTCATAGGAGATGCAATGTACATCTTTTCCAGTTGGGGCTGGAAAGTATTGATTTTTTCCTGCTGACAATTCTGCTGGGATCTGTAATTGACGATTCTTCCTGTAATTGATATTGAGTGATATGGCTCCCCCTTCTGGACTCCTGATTCCATTTTAGTGAGGGCTCCCTTTATGAATTGCTTACAGGAGCAAGGAGTTTCTTTGGGAGGGTGATCCCAGGAAGCCAGAGAGAAGAGGAAGAGAGGCGGCTAAGGGAGGGAAGCCAACAAAGGGTGTGTAGATGAGCTGAGGACAAGCAGGGCTCTGAGGGACTATAGAATTGCACCCCCGAGGTGAAGAGGCTGTTTACCAACTCCCACCCCTCACTGGTGGGGGGGGGGGGGGAGTGCCTCCTGGGCCCTCAGCACCCTGTCCAGCCTGCCAGTTCACATGGGTGGAGCATAGTCCTGAGGCAAAGAATGCCTCCCCCCAGGCAAAGACACCTGGACAGGGTAGTGGATTCAGGCAGGTGCAACCCATAAACTCTGCCTCACCTGCTAACTGAGTCCCAATCCCAAAGGTGAGTGACTGCAGCCTGATACCTCAAAGATACGACCTGACCTGTGCTTTGTGAAACCCCAGACAGCTCAGGTCTCACAGCAATGCTCCAATGTTCCAGAAATAGGCCAGAACTAGTGGGAGGCATGCCTAGCCACACAAAGATTTTAAGCAAAGGAGCCTCCTTTTCCGCTCCCTTAATCCCAGTGGTGCTCCTCTGTAACAACTTCTGCTGGTGCTAACTGCTTAAGGGGCTCAGAAGTCTGGTCCCCATCATCCTGTGCCCATTAGGACACCCAGTGTCCTCTGGGCTTTACTGAAGCAGCACGAGGAATTCTTCATGAGGAAGCCCTGGACTGTTACTCAAGAATCACAATAAAAGCGGAATTTCATCCTCCTAGACCTTACAAATTTATGGGAAACATTTTGTTCCTTCTGGCTGGCAATTCCAGAAGTTGGCTAGTTTTTATTACTCTAAATGAACCATACCTTTCCAGAGAAGCTTTCTTGCGGGTTTCTGAGCTAGGGATGTCTAGAGCGCCACCTGGTGGTGATCTGGGATCATTGCTAGTCCCTGGCAGTCTGGAGGTGTCCCATCACAGGTTAGAGAGGCGCCCGAGGTCTTGTTCCACGCCCTTCCTGAGTCCTGTGTTTCTCTTCATCCTGTGCTCAAAAAAAAAAAAAAAAAAAAAAAAGGTTTCAGTTAAGGGGATGTAGAATCTTAGTCCAGAAATAGGAAAGTGGAGATAAGATGATAAAATGGGTCCTCTGAAGGGAAAAAAGGAAAAAATCATATAGCATCTCTTTATCTGCCTATTAGCCTGTTGGGTTTCTCTTTTCTTCATAAACTTTGCTCACTTTTCCACTGGGGTTCCTGTCTTTTTCTTGTTGATTTGCACGTGTTTTTGGTATGTCCTAGATCTTAGCTCCTGGTCGGTTACAGTCAGTGCAAATACCTTCTCCCAAACTTTCACGTGAGATCATTAGTCCGTCCGGATTCCACATTTGCATGTCATGCTGGCTTGGGATCCAGTTATATTTTTCTCCCAACATGACGCCAATATCATCCATTCAGTAATCTATCCTGTCCCTTTGATTTGTGGTGCCATCTTCATCATGTTTCAAGTTCCCGTGCATATATGGTTAGTCCCCGGGTAAATATAATTTAGATAAAACCGCCTAGCAAGTGTAAATCAGGAAGTGTAGCCACACTCCTTGTACTGCTGGGCCTTTGTATCTGCTCTTCCCTCGTCCCAGAATACCTCCCCTATAGGCTTTACCTGGCCACCTCTTTATCCTGCACTTCTCAGGTTCCCCATTGTTACCTTCAGCATCACCTCCAGACCAGCCTTCTCATCTACACTTGATAAAGCATGCAGTTTTTTCTTCCTGGCACTAACCACTGTCCAGTTATTGCCCACATTCTTGTACATGGTTATTTGATCAATATCTTTCTCCCCAGTCAGAAAACAGCCTGCTTGAGGACAGGGGCCTTGTCTGTTTTCTCTCACCTCAGCACCCAGAACAAGGTCTGGCACCCAGCAGATGCTCAGAGCCTATTTGCTGAGTGACGGGAAGCAAAAAAGGAATAAAGAGAAGGAAGGGTCAGTGAATAAACCCATGATAAGCAGTAGAGATTAATCACTGGACAGAAGAATGGATGGATGAATGGAGTTGAAAGATTAAGGGCATTAGGATCTAAGGACCCAAAGCCGATAGAATTTCTACCAGGAAGCAAAAGTATCTTGTCTTCCACCAGTACCATCTCACCTTTGCTATTTTATCCCAATCAAATTAGTTCCAAGGAGACTTGAGCCTTCTTATATCCTCTCCCCTCTTCCCTCCCTTCCAAGGGCACCATGATAATGTTCTAAGTGCTGGCATCACCAGTAGGAGCTGCCCCAGGGCCCACCATTGAAAAAGGGACAGGGGACCCCTTTATACCTATGCCCTAAGCCGCTCCAGGCTGACAAGTATCACGACCGTCCATCGACCATAATATAACACCATTCAGGTGTTACAAATAGAGTGTGTAAATTTCCAGGGGCTCATCATTTCCACCTATTCATTAGAATCTCAAAATCTTGGGCCCCAAAGATCCTTTAGTCCACAAACCCACAGATACTTGCATAAGGGTAGCAACAATATAATAATAATAGCAATAATAATAGCAGCAGTAGTAGTAAATAACACATTATTTACTCTTCCAATGTGTCAGTGCGATGCACAACTCTTTACTCAACTCTTTACACAATCTTATCATGCATCATTATATATGTATATATACATACATATATACATATACGTACACATTTATGTACATATACATGTGTACACATATATGTACATATACATATGTACATATATATGTATATATACATACGTATGTGTACGTATATGTATATATACATATATAATGATGCATGATAAGATTGCGTAAAGAGTTGAGTAAATAGTTTTGCATATATATAATATTATATATAATAACTATATTATATATAATATATAATAATTATATAAATAAATATAAATATATTTATATATAATAAATATATAATAATTATTATTATACTATTTATTATTATATTAATATATTATAATTATATATATATATATATATATATATATATATATATATCCCTCTTTTACAGAGAACCAAACTGGGGCCACACAGCTTGCAAGCTATAGGATAATTTTGCACCTAGAATGCCCTAAGCCAGAAATTCTACCATTGACCCCCTACACTAAAATGCTTGAACAACTTCTCTTTTCCTACTTTTCTGATATAGTCTGGATCCAGCCTGGAACTACACACCTCCAGCAACAGGAAACTCACTCCCTTCCAACACAGTCCACTCTGCCTTTGGATAGGTGTGACTTTGAGAAACTTCCTCCTTAAAACTAGCTCTCTCTTTGATTTCTGTTACCTATCATGGACACAGTTGTTACCACCTCTTCGAGATGACGCATTGCAGGGAGGGAGGAAAAATTCCAATTAGTCTGGTTCCTAAAGAGTTAACACTCTGTAACATGTAAACCCATACATATGACACGTTCCAGAAGTGCTCACCTTGAAGCTTTAATAACTTCAGAACTATGTGTATTTGAAGATTTAATTATTTACATTTCTTTATCCACTTGCTTACTTTTATGAATTTTGAAGAAAAAAATTAATTTCCATTTTTTGACTTTGAAAATGCCATTATTTAAGTAACTCTTTAAGAAAATAACCTAATTCTTTTCTTACTTTTATTTTTAAGTGTTTAACATCTTCGATCAAAGGGATTAAGACAAAGAATTAAAATTAAAAATATAGTATTCAAACTTTGCAAAAGCAAAATAAAATGCACAAGTATAAACAATGAACCCTTCAAATGACGTTCCTTGTGAATTTGTCAGATTTATACTTCTGAGATTATTAAAGCTCAAAAACTGCACCGCGCCTTAGGAGATGCTGTCTCTTGCTGACAATCCGTTCCAGGGCTCCACAGTGACTGTTGGGTGCCTACCATGTCCCCAGTTCTGCTGTGGGTGGTGGGACAGAGCTGTGAGCCAGCCAACAAGACGCCTGTCTCCACGTAGTTTACAAGCCGTGAATGAAGAAGAATGAGCACATGAACAAGATAATATCAGACAATGGTGGCCGCTATGAATAAAACAAAGTAAGGTGGCAGCGAATAAGATGAGGGCACAGTAGCTGATTAGTGGGCGGGCCTTACAGCACCACACCTGGGCTTCCACGGAGGTCCTCAGAGCCACCCCAGGGTAGGTCCAGTCCAGGTGGGATTGGCCTTACCTGCCATTCTTGCTAAGCCAGAGCATTCAGATTTATGCATTGAGTTTTGGAAATGGGATCTCCTTTGTTCAAAGGTTCTGAAAAAGAGTTTGAAAAACGCACGGTTGACCGTTATCAAAATACCCTGAAATTTCTCTGCAGCAATGAATTGCTTTCCCATATTTGGCCAGTAGAATTCTTAACATTTCACTGAGTTCACAGGTACTTTATCTGAGTTTCAAAAGAAACCAATGAAAATCACATATTAGCACATGATGAACATGTTTTCAGATCCTTTAGACCTAGATCAGCATGAGTTCCCTCCTGGGCCTGCAGATTAATATTCATGAGCACAAAAGGTGGTGATTAGCAACACTGAGGTTTGCTGGCAGGTGCGGCTTTGCCAGTGTCGGGTACAAGTTCCCCTTTTGTAACATGAGCAGAGATAGAAAGGATTTAGCTCAAATCCCTGGGCCTTGCAGCTCTTAGAGAAGGAAGTCACAGTGTCCCCATCAGTCATTAGTGCAGTGATCAGGACTGCAGGGTGGGGGGGTAGAAATCTTGACGTGCACTGGGTTTCTCCATGCCATTGAATCACACCAGCTGGTAGAGAGCATTTTACAAATGTGAAGACACCAAGTCCTAGCCCCCTCGGCTTCCCTCTCTCCCTCTGGCTCTCGCCCTTACTCTCTTGCCTTCCTTTATTCTTTCTTTCTCTGTCTCTGTCTCTCTGTGCCCCCTCTAACTCCTACAGCATCCAGGGACAGAGGAGAGAGAGAACCCTCAGGTCACCCTGAGCCTCTGTCTTGGCTACTAATGGTGCAGTCGCTTGCAAAAATGAACACTGTATCTCATTCAATTAATGCACGCCTCATTCCTCCTGAGCTTAACTAGATTAAAGGAATGTCGGGCGCCTGGCCCCAGAATATGAATGAGAGCCTTGCTCCCAGTCTGTGGCGGCCCTTGACTCCCTGGACTCTGAAACAGTCAGAAGATTAATGCACAGCAGCTCTGATGTTCTGTGCAGCACAAAGAGAGCCAGGGAGGGCAGGAAGAGGAAGAGGCAGAGACACCGGAGCTGCTAAGAGAGAGGGTAAAGGACAGATCTGGATGCGCCACACTGGCTGTGGTGCAGTGGATGAAATCCAGTGGATGAAATTCAGTGTTGCCATCGGTTGGCATCTGGGACAGTCCAGATCCACTTTGGCAGGGCTGAATCTCTTTCACCTTCCAGCTGAAGCAGGCTGTTCAGTTCCGGCCATTGACCCTGTACACAAGTTCAAGACCATTTGAGTTTTCTCCTTGCAGGCAAGTGAATACCAGCCTCTCAGAGAGGTTTCCCTACCCACAAGGTGGGCATGGCTTCTTGCCAAAAGCAGCTGCACTATTTGCTTTACTGTTGTCGAACAAATTTTTTTAAATAAATAAAATTACAGGTAGGGCCAAAGCAAAATGTGATGCTTTAGACGTCTATCCCTTATAAAATGAACCGTAAAACTTAGCTTCTGGAAAGTCCAAACCAAAGATTTTCCTCATTCAATATGAGCTTCTCCCAAGAGAAAGGATGCTAACTGATAATTGGATATTTGTTGGCAAGAATAGTGACCTGATTTATGGGTAGAGGATGGGAAATCTCGACATGTTATTATTTGTTCTTCTGGACCTGTCCTTTCTGTTAGGGAAAAAAAAATCAATTCAAGTAACGACACTATACATCTATTCACCAAATATTTATTAAGCTTAAAATAATGCTGATAACGTAGAACACAAGAAAAGAACAAAATGGACACATGCCCTGTACTCAAAAGATTTTGCTGTGTAGTGATGAATGTGTTGACGCAGAATTGCTATGAAGCAACTAAAAGCATTTATTTGGGTCTCAGAGATCGCAGTCCGGGAGACACAGAGTCGACTGAAATGCAAGCGTGCTCAGAACCGAGAGCGGGGAGTGCAGGCTTAAACAGGCAAAAACCACAAGGTCCAACTTGTTTTGGAAGCATTATCTTTGGCACTAACAGTGTTAAACTGACTATCTAAGGTTGGCTATTCAGCTAACAAATGCTATATTATGTCTATTTCAGTCTAAAGTAAAAGGATGTTTTCCAGGAGGTGGTGAAGGTGCAGTCAACAAATTGTCATTGACCGAAGTCAAAAGTCGGCAGTGGCTTCCAAAAACAGAAACAAGAGCTGTGCAGAGGCTTTGCCTCCTCCATGTCCTCCCCACCCCCTATTTTGGATGACTCTCTTAGCAGTGCTTGCTTTAGGTTGTAATCTTCCACAAATGAGACTCACAAGCAAATAATTATACTGGAAGGCTGAAAGTGTGGTGCTCACGGGGGATGCCGGATCCGGAAAGACTGCTAGGGAAATGCCTACTAAACACATACGTTAGTCAGGAGAAGGAGGAGCACTGGGGGAAGTTGTATGCAAGGACAAAGGTAGCTATGGGACACTGAGGAGGGAGGAGAGACCCTTAGAGAGAAGACAATTTCATGTCAGCATCACAAGCCTTGCAAGGACCTGGGTTGTCCTTATTTAAATGTTATGCTATGTTAGAGACAGATGTTTATGTAATCATGTCTTTTGACCATGATAAATATAGGTAAGAGGTGTCAGGATCCAGGTTTTGACGGTGTAGAGCCTGGTCCCTTTACTTCGTGACTCCTGTGGACAGAACAACTTAGGTCAGCAACTCTAACATTCTAGGCTACTTAGCACAGAAGAGAAATAGCGTGTCAGGCAGAGAACAGTATGACATGGCACCAAGCAGCAATGTCTGGAGGGTAGTAGCAGGGCAAAATGCCCATCCCAGTGGCGGCTGCTGCATTCACCCTGGAGAGGCTTGTTCTGGACAGCCGGAAGGTGGTGTGAACTGTGGACGCCCACAGGCATGTCCCTTCTGCATCCGTTTGTGCAGCTCAGGCTTACCCACACACACTCGTGGACTGCAGGACTCAAATTTTTTAATGTCCCAGCAAGAAGTCACTCCTACAGGTTATTGGAGTAGCACAAACTTTACCAAGGTAACATAGGGGAGAAAGAGGAGGGGGTTGTATCATGCACCCCATTTCCAGGATATTTCAGAATTACCCATACAACATTTCTGTCCTCCCCACAGCCCCTTCTAGCTACCATGCAGCTTGGGAATCATCTTTTTCTGACTCCCTCGATCTTTGCACTGTCCCTATTCCTCTCTCTGCCCCTTAACCTCTAGGATTTTCTCTTAAAAATTTAATATCAATTGAATTCCCACCAGCCCACTGTCACGCACAGTGGGTTTATTTCCCCGCCCCCCTCCCCCGGCCCCTGGTCAATACCTAGTCACTGGAGGCTGAGCTTCCACCTAGAAATAGACTTGTCGGGGCACCTGGGTGGCTCAGTCGGTTGAACGTCGACTTCGGCTCAGGTCATGATCTTGTGGTTCCCAAGTTCAAGCCCCGTGTCTGGCTCTATGCTGACAGCTCAGAGCCTGGAGCGTGCTTTGCGGATTCTGTGTCTCCCTCTCTCTCTCTGTCCCTCCCCTGCTCGTTTTCTCTCTCTCTCTCTCTCCCTCTCTTTCTCTCTCAAAAATAAATAAAACATTAAATTAAAAAATAAAAAAA
Organism: Panthera tigris; assembly: GCF_018350195.1. Lineage (NCBI taxonomy): Eukaryota > Metazoa > Chordata > Mammalia > Carnivora > Felidae > Panthera > Panthera tigris. The sequence continues at coordinate 42,409,930 of NC_056662.1, forward strand.
GAGGGGCGCCTGGGTGGCGCAGTCGGTTAAGCGTCCGACTTCAGCCAGGTCACGATCTCGCGGTCCGTGGGTTTGAGCCCCGCGTCAGGCTCTGGGCTGATGGCTCGGAGCCTGGAGCCTGTTTCCGATTCTGTGTCTCCCTCTCTCTGTGACCCTCCCCCGTTCATGCTCTGTCTCTCTCTGTCTCAAAAATAAATAAACGTTTAAAAAAAAATAAAAATAAAAAAAAAAATAAAAAAAGAAATAAAAGAAATAGACTTATCAAGAGGCGCCTAAGTGACTCACTCAATTGAATGTCCAACTCTTTATTTCGGCTCAGGTCATGATCCCAGGGCCATGGGATAGAGCCCCACATGGGGCTCCACGCTAAGATTCTCCTTCTCTCTCTCTCTTTCTCCCTCTTCCCACCCCCTGCTCACATGCACGTGCTCTCTCTCCCACGCGCTAAAAAAAAAAAAAAAAAAAAGAGAGAGAGAGAAAAGGAAATAGACTTATCAAGGAATCTCTTCAGCAAAGGTGGTCTCTCCCCATTAGAAATTCTAGTAAAGTTTCCAGTGGGAAAAAATTTCTTCAGTTATATAAGGAAAGGTGTGGGTGGAGTCCTAAAAGGATTGAGTGGGACAGTGTATGTGTCCTTCTTTTAGCCTCTAAAGGTGTAGCCCACACAACCTGAGGCTGGACTCCAGATTCTGCAGTGTCCCCCAGGACACCCAGGTGGCAGGCCCTCCACCCACACCCAGGACCTGAGCCCTCATCACCCCTCCCCCATCTCCAGTGCACTGGGGGACCAAAACATGGTGTTTCCCTGTCCAATTGGGTCTACAGGTATCCGGATGCTAGACCAGCCATTCATGACAGACATCATTGAGGCCTCTTCCATCAGCCACATGCCTCAGCTGATCGACATCTACAGTGCCAGCTGGGGCCCGACAGACAACGGGAAGACAGTGGATGGACCCCGGGAGCTCACGCTTCAGGCCATGGCCGATGGCGTCAACAAGGTAAGATCATTCCTGTGCCCACCAGGCCCAGGTCCTCTGGAGGGAGGGGTGGAGGGTGGGGTGTCCAGTGGAGGTGATGAGAATGAAACAAGGAGCAGGGAATGGGGCAGAGGTGGGGCTGTTACCCTGTGCGTTAGCTCAGGACATCCAAGAAATGGACCCCCAAACAGGGTTAGCCATGCAGATTTATCAGAGGGGACTCCTTTAAAGGGCAAAGGGGAGGGGGAGTAAGGTGGCGGGGGTGCCTTCAGATGGTGATGTTAGTCTGACCCCTGTGAAGACCGGGGAGGAAGGACGGCCACCCTGGGGTCTGTGTTGGCACCCCCACCTTGCCACACAACAGCTGGGAGCAGCCCCCAGGCAGTGGAGTCTGGGTGCAGATGGGGTGGTGGATCCGCGATATTCCCATGGCAGGGCTGTGAGCCACAGGATTTCCAGGCTCCCCATCCCTGGGATTAGCCCAGGAATGGACAAACTCAAGGCAAAGAGACCAGGGCAGAGCCCCCAAAGGGAGGGCAGCCAGGTCAGCGACCGATGGAGGAGAAGTTGGTACCCTCCATGCATCTCAGAGTAGGGGTCACGTCGGACAAGACCTGAGCCAGGCCTTGGGATCAGTCTTCTGGGTTCAGGTCCCATTTCCATCAGTCAGTGTCTGGGTGTATCTGCAAATGACTTGACCTCGCTTGCTGCGCCTCTGTTTTCTTGCCTGTAAAATTGTGATAATCCTACATTTCTCCTGGGATCATTGTAAGGTGTAAATGAGATAAATATACCAGTGTTTGGTAGTGAGAAGTGACCCGGGAAGGGTTGGTGTTGATCCAGGCCATTGTGGACGCTTAACCTGTCCCCCCAAAACTTTGTGGAGTAAAGCACAGGGTTTTGTTTTGTTTTTGTTTTTGTTTTCACTAAGCTTGTGAATTTTATGCGTCAAGAACACAGGGCATATTGGGGATGGCCTGTCCCAGCTCTAAGAGTCCTGGGCCTTGGATAGAAGTCTCCAGATTTGAATTGCCAAACTCAAAGTCTTCTAGTGCCCTTGTGATGTGCCAAATTATCGCCATTTGTGCCACAACACCAACCACTCAAGAGTACTTAATCATTTTGTTGTATTTAGTGTTTTCTTCAGGACTGGACTTACCATCAGGTGATAGTGATACCCTCTTGATGCTTTTAGTTTGCCTGTCTAACCAGCCATGGGCAGGAGTTGCATTTTCCCAAGATTACAACAATGGTGGGGCGCCTCGGTGGCTCAATCAGTTAAGCATCCGACTTCAGCACAGGTCATGATCTCACAGTTCGTGGGTTCGGGCCCTGCATCGGGCTCTGTGCTGACAGCTCAGAGCCTGGAGCCTGCTTCGGATTCCATATTTCCCTCTCTCTCTGCTCATCTCCTGCTCAAACTCTGTCTCTATCTCTCAAAAATAAAATAAATATTAAAAAACATTTTTTTTTAATATTACAACAATGGTGGTAGAGTAAGAGTAACCAGGTCCTCACTGAGGGAAAGACAAGTGTGTGAGGTTTAGTATATGGACTTTTGCAAGTGCCTTTTAGGAATTTTTAGAAAGTCTGCTTCTTGGATTTTGGCCAATTTCAAATGGATGAAATGGATAAGGCCATATTTGGATATATAAACTAGCACTGCTACAGATTAATTGCAAAATGCATCCGTTTTATGTTTATCTTCGTTATTTATGGTCTATGTGAAATATACATGAACCTATTATTTACACATTTATATCACCAAAATAGGTATGGGTATGAAACACCTGAAATTTAACAGTAGCTTAGACAGGTAAAAATATTGAAGAAAATTAGAGTGGACAACTAAATAGCATAATGCCCTCAAGGTCTATCCAAGTTGGCACAAATGGCGGGATTTCCTTCTTTTTATTGCTGAATAATATTCTGGTATGTGGGGGGGGGGGTTGGTATATATGTATGTGTATATACAGTATTCTCTTTATGCATTCGTGCATTGATGGACACTTAGGTTGTGTCCATTTCTTGGCTAGTGTGAATAACGCTGACGTGAAATAGTGGTGCAGGTATCTAAAGATAGTAATTTCAGGGCCACCTGGGTGGCTCAGTCCTTTAAGCATCTGATTCTTGAGCTCAGCTCAGGGCTTGAGCTTAGGGTCATGAGTTCAAGCCCCACTTTGGGCTCCACACTGGGCATGGAGTCTACTTAAATAAATTTTTAAAAAAATAGTACTATCATTTCCTTCAGATTATCCCAGAAGTGGGGCTGCTGAATCATATGGTAGTTCTGTTTTTAATGTTTTGAGGAACCTCCAAACTGTTTTTCATAGTGGCTGCACCAATTTACATTCCCACCAACAGGGCACAGGGGTTCACTTTTCTCCGCATCCTCACCAACACTTATCTTTTTGATAATCGTGAAGGCAACTTTTTCTAAACGTTTCCTAAGGTAAGAGAACAGGTCTTTTCCTCTCCAGCTAGTCTCAGAAACTGGCCTAGTGCTTGAAAAGTGGATCAGCTGTTCAATAAGTAGATGTGGAATTAATACATGAATGAAATTGGATGGTTCAAAGATTAAAAGTCCTATAGAAAACTGTGGTGAACGTCAGTGGTGCCCACTACGTCCCCTTTATCGGGTGGGGGTGGGGTGGGGAGGGGGAACCTCCCAGCTACGATGACTCACACAGCTGCCCCTTCCCTGTAGAACTGCCCTAGCTGATGGGAGGCTTTCATCCAGATGGTTATGCCCACACACACACCGAGGAGGCAGCCCACAGCCAATGACTGATTCAGGTAGAAGAGGCCAGACCACTTGGCCCCAGTAGGTACCACTCTGCAGTATAATGTATGCTCCAGAGACCCCAGTGAATCAGGCCAAGCAAGGGTTGACTTTGCTTGAGAGCACACCATTTTGAGGTTCCTACCTGGCCTATCTTGTTTCACTCCCTCATTGACAGATTTCCCCTTAGTGCACGTTCTTAATACACCTGGTGAGCTCAAGTCCCTGCCTTGGGCTCTGCTTCTAGTGAACCCATTCTAAGACATTAGAAATGAGGTTCATTCTTTCCCTTGGCTGCCAGAAAGCTCAGAACTAAGTTTGGGCCTAACAGTGTGGGGTTTTTTTAGGCTAAGTCTTCTCCTATCCCATTTTCTCCCCTCTGTTCACCAACCATGGCCTCGAAAATCATTCCTTAACTGTTGTTCTCATGTCCTTTTTCATATTTCTATGGAATCCAAATCTATGAATACTACGAAGTATAAAATTTGTAAAAGAATTGCTTAAATTAGTTCAATTTGATTTGATTAAATTAAGGTGTAAATTTTAACTTTGGGATCCTCAAATTGTTTCTTGCTTCTGCAATTTCTAGTCTTAATGGACTAAACCATCTCAATGGACAAAAATCAACGGTGTCTGGGCCCTAAACAATAGTAAACAGTAGATCAAACAAAGTGCAGCCCCTTAGAGAGGGGCTCAGTTGACCTTGGCCCACAGGCCAGACCCAACGCACTAGCTGTCTTTGCAAATAAAGTTTTATTGGAACACAGCCAGGCCCCTGTGTCTTTCCATCCCTGATTTCTCTCCCAATCACGGTTGTCACAGGCTCCACACCCAGGGAAACACCTGGGGCACTGGATCATCAGAACCCTGGGCTCTTCTGCTGGTCTGTCCCCGTGTTCATTTTCACTAGACAGCCAGCTTGCATGACAAGAGGTGTGCTTCTGCTGCAGGGACTTTTTTAAGGACTGGGATGTGCAAGTTAGAGAGCTGAGCTTCAGAGCTGGGAGGCCAGAATTCTCATCTCAATCCTATCCCTTTCTGGCCACAGGACTTCGGATTAGTCCTTAGCTTCTTTGTGCCTCGTTTTCTTCTTTACTGATTATTTACTGATTATCACTGATGTGATAATCCACATCAGTGGTGCTCAAAGTGTGACCACTGGCCCACCTGCAAGTTTGTGAGAAACGCAGAGGCTCTGCCCCACCCACCCACCTGATACATCAGAATTTGCATTTTAGAGGCACCTGGGTGGCTCCGTCTGTTAAGCATCCGACTTCAGCTCAGGTCATTCATCTCACCTCACTCATCTCATGAGGTCAAGCCCTGCATCAGGCTCTGGGCTGACAGCTCAGAGCCCGGAGCCTGCTTCAGATTCTGTGTCTCCTTCTCTCTCTGCCCCTCCCCCCGCTCATGCTCTGTCTCTGTCTCTTTCTCGAAAAAAAATAAACATTAAAAAAAATTTTTTAGGGGTGCCTGGGTGACTCAGTCGGTTAAGCAGCCGACTTCGGCTCAGGTCATGATCTCACAGTCCGTGAGTTTGAGCCCCGCGTCGGGCTCTGTGCTGGTAGCTCGGAGCCTGGAGCCTGCTTCTGTTTCTGTGTCTCCCTCTCTGCCCCTCCCCTACTTGTGCTCTGTCTCTCTCTGCCTTTCAAAAATGAATAAATGTTAAAAAAAATTTTTTTTAATTTTTTTAAAGAGTATTTGCATTTTAACAAGGTCACACTCAAGTTTGAGAGGTGCTGCTCTAACTGACTTCTAGAAAATGAATCCGGTAACCCTAAGATACTAAGACCACAGGATAATGTGGTTTTAAAAAATCCCCAGTGCTGGAGTGCCTGGGTGGCTCAGTCAGTTAAGCTTCCGACTCTGGGTTTCAGCTCAGGTCATGATCTCACGGTTCATGGGTTTGAGCCCCACATCAGGCTCCGCAGCTGGCAGCATGGAGCCTGCTTAGGATTCTCTCTCTCCCTCTCCCCCACCCCTCTCTCTCTCTCTCCACCCCACCCCCACTCATGCTGTCTCTGTCTCTCTCAAAATAAATAAAACTTAAAAAAACATCCCCAGTGACTAGGAAAAGGCAGCAGAGGTGACTCGTTTTCTGGAACACTGCACAACCCTATCCAGGTGGTATGTTGAAGGGATTGATTACCAAGCCAGATGCTCTGGTTTGTCTCTGAGCTGCAGGAGCAGGGGCCCAGTGGCTCAACTTCAGGGGTTTCTTATAGGGATGCACGAGGAGAGACAAGGGCACTGAGAGGGGATTCAGGCAGAACCTCGTACAGGCTAGGACCAGACAGACGTTCTGGACCCAGCATGGCTGCAGGGCTCCAGCCACGAGAGTGTGTGGAGATTCCCACTGGGGCCCCACGGTCGTGGGTCTTGGCTATGCTTATAGTTCCTGTCTCCCACTGGCTCTGTGTGTCCTTCTCTGAATCCACTTTTCCTCTTGCTTGGGGCTTATGTTCATGTGCTCCTTCTACGTGGATATGACGCCATTAGCATTCTTGTTTGTCACAACCTGTCAGGCTCTATTCCAACTGCCGTTTGCTCCCCTCCAATGCCTGAGGGAGAATCTTGACCCCAAATTAGGGCAGACACTTCTCTCTCTGCTGGGCTCCAAAACTAGCAAATGTGGTTCTGTTGGAAAGGTTTAGAACTTGAAGGGTCAGAGATCAGTCAGAAGGTTGCTAACAGAGCCCCTTCTTTTCCATTCCGGTAATGTCAAGTGGCAGCTGTCTACCCCCACACTGGCTTTTCAGACCTCTGATGGAGAAGTTTCTTCTAAACCGTTGAAATCTTCCAGAAGTCTCGATAGAAATATAACACCATGTTTCTTCTCTGTTGTGGGCTGGGTTTTCCCCGCCCCCAGTCAAAACTCACATATTGAAACCCTAACCCCCCATATCTCCGAAGGGACCTTATTTGGAAATAGGGTCATGAAAGATGTAATTAGTTAAGACGAGTTCATTCTGGAGCAGAGTGGGCCCCTAATCTGATATGACTGGTGTCTGTGTTAAAAAGGTAATTTAGGGGCGCCTGGGTGGCTCAGTCAGTTAAGCATCCGACTTCGGCTCAGGTCATGATCTCACAGTTCGTGGGTTCGAGCCCCGCGTCGGGCTGTGTGCTGACAGCTCAGAGCCTGGAGCCTGCCTCAGATTGTGTGTCTTGTGCCTTCCTTTCTCTCCGCTCCTCCCCTGCTCACGTTCTGTCTGTCTCTCAAAAATAAATAAGCATTTTAAAAAAATCATGTTATAAAAAACATGATTTTTTTTTTATATTTTTGGACACAGATGCACAGGAAGAGTGCCAAGAGAACATGAAGGCAGAGATCAGGGTGATGCCTCTACAAGTCAAGGAACACCCAAACTTGTCAGTAGCTAGGGGAGAGGCATGGGACAGATTCTCACTCCCAGCTTTCAGAAGGAACCAGCCTTCTCAACACCTTGACTTTGACCCTCCAGAATGTCTAGACAATATATTTCTGTGGTTTACACCACTCAGTTTGTGGTATTTTCCTACAGCAGCCCTAGAAAACCATACACCTTTCAGTCTTAGAAGGGATAGTAAAAAAAAGAGATTTTGCCAGACTCGAGCAGTGCAGAAACAGTATGGTCATTTTTTTAGTTACTCTTGATGTCACCTGACTCCCTTTTTGAAAGCCAAGATGGCTGACCATTGATCCCATTACAACTCATTCTCATCTGGCACCTTGAGAGTCATCTTTCCTTCATTCTCTAATATCGTTCCTCAGAAGAGAAGCTTGCCAAAATTCTCATGATGCCATTGGCATTCAGCCCATCTGAGACAACCACAAGGGCCCCTGATGCTTGAAAAGCACAGTTCAGTTTATAGAGGGGGCTTAGCGACAGAATCGAGGGGTGAGGGGGTAGGAGGCAATCGTGCTGCCCCATTTCAGTGCCATTTCAGTGCCTCAACCCTTAGGAGTTGTTAGGATGAAACTTAGACGCACAAGCAGCTTGTTTGCATATCGCACTGTTCACTGTGTGGCTGGAGAGAAATGGTCACACAGGACCGGGTGACAGGACCGGGTGACAACAAGTCCCCTGGGGGACACTTGGCAGATGTCCAGCAGACATAGATTTCCACTGAGAAGCATTTTTTTGACATACAAGGCCGACAGAGAGACATGTAGGTGACATCCGCCCTCAGTCGCAATTTACAAATGCACAAGGCATTCAATGCAGCACATTCCCCAGTGGCTCCTGTCATTTTCCACAACTTCTGAACTGTTCCCCGCATCTTAAGTCTGAGTATTTCTCTCTCCTCCATCTGTAGCCTCCCCTGTCACAACTAAAAAGGCCCTTTCAAGTGTGATTGTTCTGGAAAGCTTGCCAACTGCTCCAAAACTTAAGAGAAAAATTGTTATGACTTATCTTCAGATGACAGCATGTAAATATTTTAGAAAGTGAAGTATAATGAAAAATACATGATTTCTCATTCGACTTTCGAAACCCCAAGCTGTGGGAGTAGTTCTCTCCTTGTTTCAGGGTGACAATTTGGGGGGACAGAACTGTAGAATCTCGTGCATGATGGTATATGATACATGAGCAAAGATCTCTCAGTTATTTCAGTTGTCTGGTCTACTCTAAAGGAAAGTCCACCTCTGAAAGATGGTCTCCACCTAAACAAAGGAGTCAGATAATTACCTAGTGGACAAAGGTAGGTCTTATGCTTGTCTTTGAATGTTAGCATCCTGCAGGTAGGTTTTGTTTGACCAACATAGTAATGATAGAGGAAGAGGAAAAAGAGTCGAGAGACCTTTCTGGGGATGTGTTCTTCGCCACAGACCTCCCCACTCCCAATTGTCTGACACTTGTTCTCCACATAAACATCACTGACCTGACTCCTTAGGGATTTGAGTTTGTATCTCCTAAATTTGCTCGATGAATACCTGAGGCAGCAAGGAGCAGACAAGAAAAAAGAGGAGGCAACTTTTTATTCCCCTTTCTAGTCTACATGTTGACCACATAGTAAAAGCATTTTTCACATCTTCTGTGGGAAGTAGGTGACAGTCCTAGACCCCTGAATTATGAAATAATCCAATAATTGACTTTTTTCTTAGTTTGGGAGCCCCCCCCAAAAGCAGATGCTGAAACAAGGATTGTTCAAGTAGTTGCTTTGGGAGGCAAGGGAACCCCAGTAGTGAATGGGGAGGTGTGACAGGGAAGAAAGGGACCAGGAAAGTGTGTGTGATCGAGCCAGCCACCACTGTGAACACCCTGAGCTCAGTCCCACCAGGAAGCTGGAAAACCACATGGACCCTGAAGCTATCAGAGGTGAAAATCCTGATCCACATAAATGCCACAGTACTTGCGGCCCCCCTGGGGCAGGTGTGCCCACCAGCTGTCGGCCTCTTGGGAGAAAGCCCTTCTACAAAGAGATGCCGATGCTGTGCTGGCATTTGGAAATCACAGTGCACGGAAGGTCTAAGGGACGTGGGCCGACACCCACTGCCATCTGCTGCCATCTCGAGGGTGCAGTTTGACAAAACCTAATCTTAGGCTTGGAGTCATCGCTGTCTGGGTAATAAAGGACCAGTAAGGTGATGTGTTTGCTGGTCAGAAAGACGCAGCCTTTGCAGAGACTGGTGGAGTAACAGAGCCCAGACGTTGGGGACCACAGAGTCTGACGCTGTCCTGACAACCAGAAGGCAATTCCGACAACACAGAGGGCCTGGAAAGTGACAGTCGATTCATGAACTTCTTTCCACATCTTGAGGAAGTACAGCTACCCAGAGTAACCCTGGTAAGTCTGTGGCTGGCTTTGATGGCTACACCCCAACCTCTTAGTAATCACGGTTCAGGATTGCTACCGGAGGGAATATTTAAAGACAAGGCTACAGAAATAGACAAGGCTACAGGAATATTTAAAGACGAGGCTACAGAAAGCCTTCTGAGGCACAGATGAGACAGAGCACTGATTGTTTAGGAATCAATCCCTGTGGGATTTTGAAGGACCCAAGCACAGATCCCAGATCTTCGGACTGGAATGCAGTAAAGAGAGATCACTTGCAAGAGTGTGGCTCTAAAGGAACCCTCCAGGCAAGGGGGGCAGAGGGCTGCCTAGGGAGACGCTGATGAATTGGGTGTTGGCAAGGCAGAGCCCTGGTGCAGCCTGCTGAAGCTTAATCAGAGCAGTGGGGCTGACACAGTGGCAGCAAATGTTGGGGCCTCTGGCAGGCAATGGATGCCTCCTGCCAAGGAGCTCTCAGGAACACTCCATGAGCCCTGATTTATGCTTTGAAACCAAGCAAAGGTTCACAGTTGAGCAGGAGCTGCCAAAGTGTGGAGTCTGCAATCCATTCTCTGAAATGATTGTTGCACTTACAGTCCCCATTATTTGTGATCAAGAGAAATGGAAGAAAAGGCTGGCAGGTTTTAGGTGAAACTTATTAAGTGCTGGCCAGCCATAGGTGGGATGGTCAACCATCTTGGTTTCCCATTTTTAACACTGAAAGTCCCACTTCCAAGGAGCTCCCAGTCCCAGGAGAACCAAGACTCTTGGTCACTCATCCTGTGGCCTTATTGGCGGCGGTGACTTATTTGAACCCAGTGAAAACACCAACCAGCTTAAGGGATTGACATGAATGTAAACCCTTCACCAACCCCCTTGACATCAGAAAGGTTAATCATGGTGTGTTTGGATCCTGCTAGAAATGAAACACGATTGCATAAGGGTCTTCCTTCCAAAGTGGATACATGGCAAAATAGGTCATAATTAGAGGCAACAATAGGCGCCATTAAACATGGCCTTGAGGGAAGGATTTAATCAGAAGCCAAGGGCAACCATACCATCCACTGTTGGCCTTTCCAGAGATCATGACACCACCAGCACACTCTTGAACTCCCGTGGAACCCGATGGGGACATGAGGCAGACGCCGTGATCCTGGTGACTTGGCTGTGGCACACAGCTCCAGCCAGCCGTGGCTTCCTGCTCACCAGCCAGCCGGCCTCTCTGCTCCTCTGGGTGAGGACCTGCCAGGCTCCAGTGGAGTGTGCTCCCCAGTGTGCACACAGCCCAGACTGGGAGGAGTTAACACCCCGGGGGCCACCACACAGCTGCACTGTCCTGGTGGCAGGGTCACAGGGGCTCTCCAGAGAAGTTGACCCCAGCTCCCACAGGGACAACCTGTTCATCAGCTCACACTCGGTTGGATGTTTCTCCCTTCCCTGTTTCCTGTCCCCCTGCCACTAACTTAGGCTTCTTGAGACCACCTCCCCCCAGATTAACTACCTGCTCCCTGGCCCTGGTCTCAGGGTCTTTTTATGAAGGAACACAAACTGAGACCAGCCCCTTTCTCCTACAGTTGAAGCCAGCAGCCTTCTGAAAGTAAGCGTAAGCGTAGCTCCTTACAGGAGGATCCACCGTCCCCATTTAAAGCCCTTTGTGAATTCACCACCACCTTCAACACGGAGTACAGAAAAGACTAGAAGTGACAAATAATGAACACACAAAACAGCTGCATGGAAATATAATCCAATCACTGATATTGTGGCAGAGAGGGACTTTCTAAGCATAAAAGCAAAAGGAAAATATTTACCAAAACTAAGTAAGAAATATTACTACCTAAAACCTTTCAAAATTTCTGCAAGCCTGGTCATTGTTAAAGCTCAGCAATGGATCCGTGGGGATTCATTATACTATTCACTCTACTTTTGTTGTGCTTAATATTTTTCAGATTAAAAGGTTTTTATTCATCCCCCCAAATAAAAAGCAATTCAGTAGGTGGATAAGCTGTCAAAAGTAAGAATACACAATTTAGGAAAAATGAAAACAGCAGCTGCTCTAATATTATACAGATGGCCACTTGTGGCTTGGGGTAAAAATTCCAGGGACTGCATTACACAGAGATTTTTTTTTTTTAATGGTGCATCTGATATAACCCAAATTAAAGGGACATGATGAACTGTGTCAGTAAGGAGAGGCCACATTATGCTGTGGTAACAAATAGCCCCAAAAGCTCAGAAGCTTCAGACCACAAAGGTTTATTTCTCATTCAGCTACACATCACCATGGTCAATAGTGAGCTCTGCTTATCACAGTCTCTCAGAGAACAGAGCTTGCATCTGGAACATTGCTTGTCACTGTGCCGAGGGAAAGAGGGTGTCCCACGGCATTTGGCCCTGACCAGTCAATGGTTCAGCCTAGAAATGACACTATGTATCAGTCACTGCCACTCAAAACTCATTAATTAAAATGGCTTACAGGACCCCACCCAACCACAAAGGGATGTCATCATGGACCCAAACTGTGGACAGCTAGAAACATTTATCAGATAGCACCAATGACTACCACAATGCGCCCAGAACAACTTCTCAGTGACTCGAAAGGCAACTCAACAGTGATCTAGTGAGGACAAACACAATGTCAAAGATGTTTGTGAATAGTTTGAGTAAAATTGTTCAGTGAACTGTGAGTACAGAAAAGCAGTGTTTGCAAATCGATACATTGTTCTAGGCGGTAGTTAAAATAAGTATTTGCAAAAATTAATAGGTTTATGCAATCTAGGGGGGAAATTTTCTGTAAGTCAAAATGCAACATATAAAAGAAAAGATTGGGCAAATATATATGTAACATAAATGACAGAAATTTGGCTAAGGTCCTTAATATAGGAAAAGCTCTAACAAATCAAAAAGAATACGAAAGAAAAAATAGGCAAAGGATATTATCTTTATGGCTTGGTGCTTTGCTAACCTTATTCATAAAGCAGCAGTACAAATGAACAGTGAGAATGCAAGAAGATAAATTCAATGGTCATGGAAAAATTTATAACTCAAAACAACAAGGTACCATTTTTGCCCACCTAATTGGCAAAACTAGATTTTTTAAATGTAAGATTCTCAATCTTGAACCATGGGGGCTGATTGTGGAATTCTTACACACTGATGGCGAAACAAATAAATTGTTCATATGCATTATAAATAGCAATCATATGGCAATATAGATCAAGAATCTTCCAACATTCATTCCTTTTTACCCTTAATTCCCCCTTTTAGAAATTCTGCCTGAGGAAATAAACAGAAATACAAAGACATATAAAATGATGTTCATCGCAGAACTTTAAAACTTAGAAACAGCCTTCCAGGTATGTCTAGATAAAGGACTAAATAAATTATGGAATGGCTATTGAATAAGACTAATAAAAATTACAGTGTAGAGGAATATTTAATTACATTAGGAAATGTTACTGATATAATAGTGAATATACATTTGAAGCATTCTGGCCACAAAAGTGGATCTCTTTTATGATCCTAATTTTATCCCTAAACCTGTTCTTATACTTAGCATTTATATATCAACTTGGCAGGAATCCACAAAATATCACCAGGGATCTTTTCTATTCGTGGAAAATTAGAAAGGATTTTTATTTTCCTGTTCAGAGTCTAAATTTCAGTTATTCTACAATGAGTATGATTTTGCAATAAAAAATGTGATAACTTTTTTTTAAGTACGTCAATTTTGTATTAAGATGTCAAAGTGACTGGAAAATAAAAACTAGTCTGAGTGTTTAGGAAGAGGCAACTTGCAACAGGCTTGCCTCCCTAGTATCTGCAAGCAGGTAATACCAGTGGGCCAGGGCCTGGTCTGGTCATTCGTCCAGGTTGCTACTGATTGGTGAGCAGGAGGGACCGACAAAGTGGATTTCCACCTCCTAGAATGAAAGAATGATGTCCTGGGTGGGGGCACACAGAGCCATAGCACCAGTCTCTGACTAGAACTTGACCTTAGCAGATGGTAAGCGATTTGTGACATTTTTATATTATGAGCAAAATATCTGCATGAACTGTTAAGAAATTTGGGGGGAGTGACATCAGTACATGGCAGCATGAGAAATCTTTTGTTTCTTCCTTTAATTTGCAATGAATAGGGCACCCATCACCCAACAGGGGTTCCTCAACAGCACATCAGGACTCCACAGAGAACCATACATCTGTACATTGAAGGTGGGTAGACTGGACCTCATGGAGGCAGGAAAACCAGGGGAACAGCAGCAGTGGTGCCTGTAAACCCAGTGACCCTGGCAGTGGCAGAGGCCTCCGAGACCGTGGTATCCCCAACAACCCTGGGCAGCAGCAGTACCCATGACCCTAGCAGACCCAGCCGCACGCCAGCAACCCTGGCAACCTCAGCACTGGTGAGACGCTAGTGCACGGGTAACTATGACAGCCTCAGTGACCCCGCCAGAAGAGCAGGTGGTGGGTGGAAAGTGTGTGCTCCCAAATACAGCCGTAGAGCAGTTTAGGTAAGAGGGGAAAAAATTACACTATATCGCCACCTGCTGGAAAATAAAAGAAAGGTCTTTAATTCCCAACCGGTTGAACAGTTAAAATCAAAGTCAATAGAACTCTACCAAAATAAGAAAGGCATCCATTACTTCAAATGTGTCAGCAGAGGCTCATCTCATCAAACACCATGAAAAATCACAGTAAGATGGTATCACCAAAAGCAAATGGCAGACAGTTCTCCAGCAACTAATCTCCAAGTCACAGAAAATTAGGATCTAACTGATAGAGAATTCAAAATAGCTGGTTATGAAGAAATTCAGCAAGCTAGAAGAAAACTCAGAAAGTCAATTTAATGAACTGAGGAATGAAATTAATGAACAGGAGGAGTGCTTTGCCAAAAAGACTCAAATTCTGAAACTAAAGAACTCAACAGAGGAAATGAAGAACACATTACAAAGTATTGGAAACAGAGCAGATGGGAGGGAAGAAAGAACAGGCGAGCCAGAAGATAGGAATCTAGAATAATTCAGGTAATAGCAGAGAGAGAACTAAGATTTTTAAGAAGTGAAGAAACCACACAAGAGCTATCAGACTCCCTTAGGGAGACCAACAAAAGAATTACGGATATACCAGAAGAAGAAGGGGACAGAAGGGTTATTTAAAGAAGTAATAGCTGAGAACTTCCCAAACCTAAGGAGAGAACTAGACATACAAGTCCACAAAGCTAATTGGTCACCTTAGTATCTCAATGCTGAAAGATCCTCTTTAAGACATATTATAACGAAGCTGTCAAAAATTGACCATAAAGAAGGATTCTTAAAGGCAGCTGGGGGGGGGAGAAGAGAACATAACCTACAAAGAAAATCCCATTCGATTATCAGTAGATTTCTTCAACAGAAACTACAGGCCAGGAGAGAGTGAATGTCCTAATTCAGATTTCCAGCCAAGAATACTTTATTCAGCAAAGTGACCCTTCAGATATGAAAGAGAAAAACAAACAAAAGCTGATGGAGTTCACCACCACCAGACCTGCCTTACAAAAAATGTTGAGGGGCGCCTGGGTGGCTCAGTCGGTTAAGTGTCCGACTTCAGCTCGGGTCATGATCTCACGGTTCGTGAGTTCGAGCCCCACGTCGGGCTCTGTGCTGACAGCTCAGAGCCTGGAGCCTACTTCGGATTCTGTGTCTCCCTCTCTCTCTGCCCCTCCCCTGCTTATGCTCTGTCTCTCTCTGTCTCAAAAATAAAAAATAAAAATAAAAATAAAAACATTAAAAAAAAAATGTTGAAGGGAACTCTTCTGCCTAAAATGAAAAGACAAAAATACCCCAGATTTTTACAAAGGTGATAGATAGAATCATAAAATTATAACCCTCTCTTATAATAGGATGTTAAATGTAACATAAAGCTTTAAAGAAAAAGGCATTAAAAATAAATATAGCTACTACAATTTGGAAATGAACTCCCAGCAAAAAGAGAGACAATTTGTGATAACAAAAGTATAAAAAGGGAGGAGGAAAATGCCAGAACCTGTAGAGGCAAATGAAGATAAGTTGCTATCAACAGAAAAAGGATTATTTTATTTATAAGACATTTTATACAAATCTCACAGGAACCACAAAACAAAAATCTAGAGCAAAAACAAAACATCTAAAAAGCGGGGGAGGGGGCACATGGGTGGCTCAGTCAGTTAAGCCTCCAACTTCGGCTTAGGTCATGATCTCCCAGTTTGTGAGTCCGAGCCCCACATCAGGCTCTGTGCTGACAGCTCAGAGCCTGGTGCTAGCTTCAGATTCTGTGTTTTCCTCTCTCTCTCCCCCTCCCTCCCTCCCTCCCTCCCTCCCTCTCTCTCTCAAAAATAAATAAACATTTGAGAAAAAGTTTAAAAAAATAAAATACAATAAAAAGCAGGGGAGGACTGAGCAAAATGTCATAAAAAACCACCAACCTAAAAATCAAACAAAAGAAAGAAAGAAAAAGAAAAAGACGAGACAATGGAGATACAAAACAATCAGAACACAAAAGATAAAATGGCAATAGTAAGTCCTCATATATCAATAATCACCTTAAATGTAAATGGATTGAACTTACCAATCAGAAGGAACAAAGTGTCTGAATGAATTGAACCGAGGACCTGACTGCACACTGCCTTCAGGAGACTCTTCCCAGCTCCAAACACATAGACTCAAAGTGAAGGGACAGAGGATGATACTCCAAGAAATAGTAGCCAAAAGAAAGCAGGTGTAGCCATACTCACATCAGACAAAATGGACTTCAAGCTCAAAATTGGCAACAAGAGACCAAGCAGGTCATTATATAATGATAAAAGGGTCAACACCGATCTTCTTCCACTAGAGTTACATCCTGATAAACCGATCAAAAGTTGAAAATATAAGTTGAAAATGCATTTCATGCACCTAACCTACCAAACATGATAGCCTAGCCTACCTTAAATGTGCTAGCAACACTTAGTTTAGCCTACAGTTGGGCAAGACCATCTAATACAAAGCCTATTTTATAATACAGACTTGAATACCTCAGGTAATTTATTGAACGCTGTAATGAAAGTGAAGAACAAAATGATTATGTGGGTACAGAATGTTTGCAAGTATACCAATTGCTTGCCCTCATGATCATGTGGGTGAGTAGACTGAAGCTTCCTGCTGCCTCCCACCATCATGACAGAGTACGGCATGTCACTAGATCAGGAAGAGATTAAAAACTCAAAATTCAGCGCACTGTTTCTACTGAATTGAGTATGATTTTTGTACCATCACAAAGTAAAAAAATTCTAAGTCAAACCATCATAAATTGGGGAGCCTCTGTACGTCAAGAAGACATAACAACTATAAACATATACACTCCCAACATCTGAGCACTGAAATATATTAAGCAAATACTAACAAATCTTAAGGGAGAAATATACAATACAATAACAGGAGGGGACTTCACTATCCCACCGTTGGCAAAGGAGAGATTGTACAGACAGAAAATCAACAAGGAAACACTGGAATTGAAACACACTATAAAATAAATGGACCTATCAGACACATATAGAATGTTCCATCCACCAACAGCATACATTCTTCTCAAGTGCCTGTGAACATTCTCCAAGATAGATCATATGATAGGCCACAAAACCAATCTTAGCAAATTGAAAAAGATTGAAATCAATTTCAGCTATCTTCTCTGACCACAAAAGGCAGGAAATTAGAAGTTTCAACAAGAGGAAGGTGAGTAGATCTTCAAATATGCGGAAACTAAACAGCACACTTCTAAACAACCAATGGGTCAAAGAAGAAATCAAAATGGAATCAAACTGGGGCGCCTGGGTGGCTCAGTTGGTTGAGCGTCCAACTTTGGCTCAGGTTGTGATCTCACAGCTCATGAGTTCGAGCCCCCTGTCGAGCTCTGTGCTGACAGCTCAGAGCCTGGAGCCTGCTTCCGATTCTGTGTCTCCCTCTCTCTCTGCCCCTAACCCACTCGCATTCTGTCTCTGTCAAAAATAATAAAATAATAAACACTTTCAAAAAATTAAAAATAGAAACAAATTATCTTGAAACATATTAAAATGAAAATACAATATACCCAATTTTGTAGGATGCAGCAAAAGCAGTTCTAAGAGGAAAGTTTATAGCAATAAACATATATATTAAGAAATAAGAAAAATCTCAAACAACCTAATTTTACACCTCAAGGAACTAGAAAAAGAGGAACTAGTCAAGTCCAAAGATTGCAGAAGAAAGAAAATAATAAAAATCAGAGCAAAAATAAACGAAATAAAGACCAAAAGAACAGTAGAAAGGATCAGCAACACTAAAAACCTGTTCCTTGAAAAGAGAAACACATTTGAGAGCAAGACTAATTCTTTGGCTAGACTAAGAAAAAAAAGACTCAAAATTAGAAGGAAAACAAGACATGGCAACTGATACTACAGAAATACAGAGAATTTTAAGAAACCACTATGAATAATTATATACTAACAAATTACATTGCCTGGAACAAATGGATACACACTTTAGCAACAATATACCCAGACTGAATCAGGAAGGAATAGAAAATCTGAACAGATCAATAACAAATCAAGGGATTGAGTCAATTAAAAAATAACACAGAAATCAGAAATCTCTAGGTCCAGATGGCTTTGCTGGTGAATTCTACCAAACATATAAGGAAGAATTAGCATCAGCCCTCCTTAAAGTCTTCCAGAATATTGAGAAGAGGGAACACCTCCAAACTCATTCTATGAAGCCAGCACTACTTTGGTAGCAAAACCAGATAAGGATACCACAAGGAAAGAAAACTATAGACCAATATCCCTGATGAATATAGATGCAAAAATTCACAACAAAATACTAGCAAATTGAATTCAAGAATATGTTGAAAGGATTATACACCACGACCAAATGGGATTTATCCTTGGGATACAAGGATGGTTTGACATATGCAAATCAATAAATGTAACTCAAGCATATCAATAAAATGAAAGATAAAAGCCACATGATCATCTCAATAGATACTGAAAAAGCATTTAACAAAATACAGCATCCTTTCATGATATAAATCCTTGATAGATTAGATGTGGAAGGAACTAGCTCAACATAATAAAGGCCAGATACGATAAACCCACAGCTAACATTATACTCAATGGGGAAAATTTGAAAGGATTTCCTCTGAGATCAGGAACAAGACCAGGTTGCCTACTCTGCTTACTCCTACCCAATATAGTAGTGGAAGTCCTAGCTACAGCAGTTAGGTAAGACAAAAAAACAAAAAGCATGCAAATTGGAAAGGAAGAAGTAAAATTTTCACTATTTGATGATGATGTGTTCAGGGGTGCCTGGGTGGCTTAGTTGGTTGAGCGTCTGACTTTGGCTCAGGTCATGATCGCACAGCTTGTGAGTTCAAGCCCCGCGTCGGGCTCTGTGCTGACAGCTCAGAGCCTGGAGCTTGCTTCAGATTCTGTGTCCCGCTCTCACTCTGCCCCTCCCTTACTCATGCTCTGTCTCTCTCAAGAATAAACAAAAAACATTAAAAAAAATTTATAAATGCACTTGCCTTCTTAAAAGAAAAGAAAAAGTCCTGTAGGAGGGGAAGTGGAGGTGGAGAAGGGAATTCCAATGTAAAGGGTTGGGGCGAGTCTGATGGCCGGTCTACTATATGAGCATGTGCTACTGACGAAGGGTGGGAGAGCCCCAGCAGACAGCCCACCCTCCAGGCCCAGCTCCCTCCTGCAGTGCAGACTGCTGACCCATCTCATCCAAGTCTCTAGGTGAGCCTCCCAACCCCATCTGGTCTTTGGTTCTCCTTTACCACGGAGTCTCTGGATAAAATTCCTTCTGTTGAACTACGTACAGCATTATTTGCCTGACTGAACCTTGATTGATACAGTGTATTGATTAGGATGTTAAATTTATAAGTTAACTTGGGGAAAATCGACATCTCTGCAATGCTTTCTTTCTGCCCAAGATCATCATGTATTGATGTGTCTTTCCATTGGGTCAAATCTTCATGTGTCCCTCCATAGTCTTCAAAGCCTTCAAAGTCTTATTTAGTACTTAGCTCTTTTTTTTTTTCTTAGTTTCTTGGGTTTCTAAGTATTTTACCCTTCCTGTGGTTAGTATAAATGGTGCTTCACATCGAATTCAATAGGTTAATATGTAAAGTCCTTAGGGCAGTCCCTGGCATACAGTAAGTGCCATAGTAGTGCTTCTTCTCATTATCATCTTAGTTTCTTTCATTGTATTCCCCAACTTATTGTTGGAATATGGGTCACAGTTGTTCGGTCTGTTTCTGCCCAGCTCCCGTTCAGGAGCAGCTGGGGGCAGAACTAGATCTTGGGGCATCAATTAACAGGAAAGTAAGGTGTGCCAGCAACAGACCCATTCCATAACCAGCTCTCTTATAGGTGCCCTTTTCCCATGTATCTGTCCCCAGACTACTTGGGGACTATTTGGTCCTGATACCCAATCATTAGATGTAACTATTATTATGTCATATAAACACACACACACACACACACACACACACACACACACAAACACACACCACATCTTAGAAAAACAAGGCTTACTATTGCTAGGAATCACAGTGGCAAGTCTTGTGGGCAAGTCTTACAGTCCAATACAAAACTAATGTTTGCTGCTTACTCCTCAGAAACAGGCTGACAGTTGTGCTCTGTGCATCAGTGGGCCAGGCCACATAACACACTGCCCCCCAAACTCAGTAGTTTAAAACAACCACCATTTAAGTCCTGCTCACGGGTCTGCAGGTCAGCTGGGTTGTTCTGCTGATCTGGGCCAGCCTCGGCTCATGCCAGCTGGCCTCACTCATGCATCTGTGGTCAGCTAGAAGGTGAACTACAGACCGGCTGGTCTGGAGTAGCCTCCCTCCTATGTCTGCCACTTGTGGGCTGTCAGCTGGGATGGTAATCTGGGCTAAATCTGTCATCAACCAGCAGACCAACTCAGGTTTGTTCCATGGTGCAACAGAATTGAGGGATTCTTGAGACCTATGCTTGGAACTGACACAGCCTGACTTTCCACCACTTTCTGTTGGACAAAGCAAAGACAGGAAGCCAGCCAGATTTAAGGGGTGGGAAGTACACCTCTCCTTTTGGTGGGCAAGACTGCAAAGTCATATTGCAGAGGAGGCATGAATACAGAGAAGCCTGAAAAATTAGAGTCACAATCGTCTCCCAAAACCCTACAACACAGTGACAATGCTTCTAGTACCGATTACCTTTTAGCAAAGGTTGCTTTGTCTCACCAGCAGCCCATCTGTGGACTGATTCAGAGGAAAGTTCCACGTTTGGTGGGCTTCATCCGTTCACCCTGATCCACACCTGTCTCAATTTCATTGGGTGCCATTTCTTGACATTGAGCCCAAATCTGAGTCTGTCTGAGCGTGTGATCCCCTGCACCAGCTGTAGGGATGATACATTTGCCCGTCTGTCCTGGTTTCTGAGAGCAGTTACTGACTTCGGTGGAGTTTTCCAGTATTGATTTTCCAAGACACTGTGACCGTTCTCAGCTGGTGGCTGAATAAATCTTTGTTGATGTATCGACTCAGTCAATCAGAGGCTAATTAACTCCAAGTCCTGTTAGAAGCAATCAAAATGTTTTTTCTCATTGCCAGGAGGCAGAGAGACCTTGGAGGTAATCCGGTTGTCTCTCTGCCTTCTGGCATCTCTGCCCTTAAGCCCCTGAGTCAGGACCATAGACCCCTGATGGCCACGCAGGGACAGACTTTCTCTGTCATAACATCCATATCTTCTGGTCCTGGGGAGTTACTGAGTTGCCCTGGGCCAAGCCATGAAGGAAGGGGGTGGGGGGTAGGGGCGGAGGCTGTACACCTGCCCTTACCTCCCACACTGCATGGCTGATCTGCCCTGCCCACCTAGCCTGCAGGGAAACAGAGTACCCCCAGCCCTACTGCCCCCAGAGTCAGAACATAGGAAGCCAGAGGGGATGGGCACTGCTGGGTGGTGGAGGGAGAGAGACTACTCCTAGAAGGCAAAGAACAGGAAAAGAAAAGGACAGGCAAATAAGAATGTGGTTGAACAGAAGAGCAACATGAACTGTAGGGATTTATAGCTAAGCTTGCTGTTTATAACTAATTAGCACATAGTAATAACCATTGTGCATATTATTATGTGTTTAAAGTTATTTTTGTTCATATAAAACTTTCTTCCTATATTTGGTGTTCCCTTACACAGGTAAAATGTCATATAATATTGTGTTTAAAAGAATTCTAGTATGATCCAACCAGGTAAATACACACACACACACACACACACAAGCTTGCACACATGCACGCACACACACACATATTTGATATGCAAGATTTATATATGTTGGAGTAAAATGTGTATTTTAAACTTAAAATATCTACGTATATATGTAAATGTATATATAAAATATATACCTAGAAAATCAGAGATATATAAATATCTTTTACATCTTATAGAGCTAAGGATAAATATAAATGTACATTTACATTTTTGCTGAAAAAAAAAAGTCTGAAAGGAGGAACAAGAATTGGGTGATAATGATGACCTGTAGGAGGGTTTTTCTTTCCTTTTTCTTTTCATATACTTTGATTTCTTACCATGAGGATGTACTACCTTTCTAGCTTTTTAAAAGCAATTTTCTTGTAAATTTTAAGGCGATTCTTCCAGCTTTTCTTACCGTGTTACCCCCAAGCTCAAACACTAAAGTCAGGTAACTTTTTGTATTGGATCCTTCGGACACAAGAAGGAGCATTCTCACAGCGCCCCGTGGGCAGCAGAGTGGTTTTCCAGGCACACAGAGCCGCTCACAGATGCCGAGGAAACCTGGCTCGTCCAGGCTGGCCAGCTCCTCCCCGGGCCGGGGCCCCGCCCCCTCCTCCCCGGGCCGGGGCCCCGCCCCCTCCTCCCCGGGCCGGGGCCCCGCCCCCTCCTCCCCGGGCCGGGGCCCCGCCCCCTCCTCCCCGGGCCGGGGCCCCGCCCCCTCCTCCCCGGGCCGGGGCCCCGCCCCCTCCTCCCCGGGCCGGGGCCCCGCCCCCTCCTCCCCGGGCCGGGGCCCCGCCCCCTCCTCCTCGGGCCGGGGCCCCGCCCCCTCCTCTCCGGCAGCCCGCACCACCTCCTCCCCCGCGGGGCGCGTGGGATCTGGTGGCCTCCCTCCCTGTGCCCCCCTCCCCAGGGTCGAGGCGGCAAAGGCAGCATCTACGTGTGGGCCTCCGGGGACGGCGGCAGCTACGACGACTGTAATTGTGATGGCTACGCCTCCAGCATGTGGACCATCTCCATCAACTCGGCCATCAACGACGGCAGAACCGCCCTGTACGACGAGAGCTGCTCCTCCACCTTGGCCTCCACCTTCAGCAACGGGAGGAAGAGGAACCCTGAGGCCGGCGTGGTGAGTGCAGCCCCGGGCCCTCTGTGAGGCGGTGAAGTGCACAGCCGCTATGGGACGTCAGGTACAGAGTGACGTCATGCGTCACCACTGTGTGACTTCATGGGAAGAAGGGGATCTCCCCTCCTGCGCTCAAAGAGTCAGCGCACCTGTTGAGGCTCTAGAGATCCGTTGTCTTTCAGGGCAGGTAATGCTTTGTTATCAAGGTAGAGCCATACGGTATGCAAGTCGGAAGCAAAAACTGTGCTTCCTTTCCAGCATATTTTCCATAGGTTGTCTTTCTTGTTTGTTGTTTTACCTTACAAATAATGACAAACTCTGATGATCAAAAAGTTGCCGCAGCACACCACTTATAAGGAGAACTAATATTAAGAACTAGTGCATCGGGGCACCTGGGGGGCTCAGTCACTTGAGCCTTGACTCTTGATTTCGGCTCAGGTCATGATTCCAGGGTTGTGGGAGAGAGTCCAGGGGCGGACTCTGCCTTGAGCGTGGAACCTGCTTAGGATTCTCTGTCTGCCTCTGCCCTTCTTCCCCACTCGCGAGTGCTCTCGTGCTCTCTCTGTCCCCCTCTCTTAAAAAAAAAAAAAGAAAAGAACTGAGGCATCACACCATCTGAGCCAAGAGCCCATCCGTTTATTACAGTAATTAAAAAGTAGTAGGTCCATAAGCCCTCCAAAATTGGGCACACACGTGTTTTCTCAAGGCAAGAGCAATGGTTTTCATTCTATTTTAAAATATGTCCATAATTGAGGGGGAAAAAAAAGATTAAGCATCCCAGAGTTAGATTACTTATTGCACTTTTCTGAGCAGTCCTTCCTTCCTGGGCAGCTAGGTAACATGGTGAATTTTCCAAATCCCTTTAAAATCTAATCGGTAGAGCATAATGAGCCTTTTTGGATCTCTTCCTCTCTCTGGGTATTTCACTCACATATCAGCCTTTCCTCAGACCCCCAAGCCCTGAATTTGGTTGGTGATTCAGTAGTTCTGCTGAGCTCCATTTTGACTGGCCACCCACCTCACCTCTCCTGTGAGCCAAGAGATCCCTTTATGGAAGGGACACAGACCTTACCTGCCTCCTTCCTTGAGCCCTCCTGAGCTCCCCCTTGGTCTTGGGGAACCAGCAAGTATGCCCGCTCCTCCCAAGCAGAAGAAGGCTTCAGCCTCTCCTATCCTAGGAGAGCTATATGGGCAGAAAGGGAGAAGAGCAGAGCAGAAAGGAAGTGAGGGAGGCCCCAATCCTGTTCTGTTTGTGATGCTTCACTCCTCCGCCCCCCCCTCCCGCCAGAAGGTGTCCCTCCCTACCCCAATGGTGTCACTTTGTCCTCAACCTTGTCTATGACTCTCTTTCTTCTTGGGCCCGGGAAGGGCCTTGAGTTCACTCTGAATATTGTAACTTTCCCCCAATAGATGCCTTTAAACTCCTCTGACACTTTGTACCTCAAGCTAATAGGCCTTTCTGAGGATCCTACAGACAAACAGAGGAAAGAGAAGTCCTGTGGTGTATACATGATCTTAATGAAGCCCCTGGCTTTCACCCTGGCTCATTGAAAATGAGCAGTTTTTTTCTTCTTCGTGTAAGTCCTTTAAAACCTGATGGATCAGTCTCCCCACTTAAGAATTCTGGAAGTGATTTCTCACACATCCGTTATCGTGGCTCCATGTGTCCCAGCATCTCCTCATGGTATCTAGAGAAACATCTTCTTTTTACTGGCGTGTCCTTCTAGGCAAACTTTAGCTCAGCGTGTTTATTCCTCCCTCTTTGGAAATGCCACCCTTTCCTTTCTGAAGGGGGACAAATGACACTGTGAGCTTGGGTTTTCCCAACTGATCCCAGGGCAATGATACTCATGGTTGCACTGACTTGGAGGTAGTATTGACTTGTCAACTTTTCACCTATAGATTTTCCTGTCAGGACCCAGGAAACAGATGTCTCTCTAGTCTTTGGAATAACTGCAAATATGCCTCTCTGAACAACTGACTTCTTTTTATCTTGTGAGCACTCGGACTGGCACGGGTTGTCCCTTTTTGCATGGGCTACTAGGAAGCTTGAATAAAAGGTATGGCAAGATAGATAGATGGATGCTAGCTTATCCTTACCTTCAGCTTAATCTTCAGAACAAGGTAGAACTTAAATAAAAGAAATAGACAACCCTCTGCCTCATATTGTTTTGGGGTTCAAACTAGCGTGACTTATTCGCTCATGATTGAATATCTTCCCTTCCAGGCAACCACAGATTTGTATGGCAACTGCACTCTGAGGCATTCTGGGACATCCGCGGCTGCCCCCGAGGCAGCTGGAGTGTTTGCACTGGCTTTAGAGGCTAAGTATGTTTCCGTCTCGGGGCCAAGGGTAGACTAACATTTGTCTTTCTACCCAATACCAAGTGTCTATGGAGGCAAAAGTGGGTGTGAGAGTGTTGAAGAGTCAGGGCCAATGGACTGTGATGGACATTTCTGAATGAACCACGGGCCCTAAGTGATACACACATACACACACATTCCACAAATAACATCCTTAGGAAAGCACAATACCCCGACACTCCATAGTGCATATCAGCTGCTTACTCAGATACCAAGTAGGGGCAGGTAGATATTTCTTTGTGAAAACCATCTGGATCCTTTGACTGTTTTACTTCCATAAGACCATCAGCTAAATGAAAGAAAACTATTGCCAAACTAGTATCTAGCAAAGCATTTCAGAACGTGTGGTAATCAGGATGCCCGCAGTGAAGATTCATTAGCTTATAAGGCGAATTCACTTTTAACACTGAGACGAGGTGGGCAGAATCACACAATGTAGACCAGGAAATGGGCTTTACTAAGAAACCTTCCGAGCTACAGGTAGGAGGAGATTATCTTCTCTTTTCTCACCATCCCACGGAGAGGCCGCATATTGCTGTTGCTGGACACACTTGGATTTGATCCCCAACAGAGTTTCCTACCCACCCACTACTCTGAGAGCTGAACATGTGGTCTCAGGCATCACCCGTGTGGTGTGATTGCAGATGCCCACGCTGTGGGGAGTTGTTCAAGAATGCAGCACCAGCAACTTGTGAGAGGTTGGATTCAGGTCCCTGGGGAAGGGGCGTTGAGTTCCCATCCTTGTCAGTCGTTGCTAGGCAACCGGAGCTTCTAGCGTCAATCCCCAGGCAGCCCTCCTCATCTGTCTCCATATATACAGTGTGCTTTCTGACTTGCAAAGAAGGTAAGCGTTGATTCCTGGATAGGAAAGGACTTTGAAAGATTATCTAGTCCAACACTCTGTCTTTAAGCAGAAAAGGTGTAATTGCCCTCCTCTTACAGATAAGGCCCCCAACTGGGAGTGACTCCTTTCATTGGATCAGGCCAAACTCTGATTCTTCTAGCAAAAATCAGGTGGAAATTTTAGGATTCCAGGAGACACTGATTGAAGTGTTCCTATGAAGCGCAGAAACCAAAACTTGCTTCGTATGTGCATTTCCTGAAGATGAAACTGTTTATCTCAAGGCCTGTCAGGCCCCGGTGTCTGAGCTGGCTTTGCTCACTCCAGGCGGGAGCAGACAAACAGTGGGAGCCTGCTGGCTGCCACTGAGCCTTGAAGAGAACAGGGATCAGGGGTGCTCCAAAACTGAGAAGGGTTTCTGGTCACCCTTTCCATCTAAGAGGACAGAACTTGACTCATAGTCGCCTTGCATTTTGGTAAGCAAAGAGTCAGTTGCCCAGGCCTCTGTGCACACAAAAGGACAACCTAAATACATCAACATAATGGAACAAGGCTGCTGGATCTCTAAACAGGTTCATGGGCTGTGCACCAATCATTCGCCATTCTTTAACACCCTTGCAGATAGCCTTACAGAAAAGGCATCACCACCTGGGCACACTTTGTTTTGGAGCAATGGTTTTAAATCTCTGTTGCCATAAAGAGGAAAAAAGTGATCCTTGCCAGTGGTGGTTCAAGCCCATCCTAGGAGCTAGTCCTAATATTCCCGAGAACACCAACTGCCTGAGGTTGGGTCCACACCCTGAGACAGAAGTTGATGGCAAGCAATTTATTAAGAAAGGGCTCTCGGGAGAAACCAGGATAAAGTAGAGGAAGCAGGTTGAGGATGAGGAAGAATCCAAGTAAGGATGCAATTTCAGAAGTTTCAGCCTCAGCCTGATCCCATGGGGAGCTCTGGCGTGTAAATTATGCCTCAGAATATGTTCTCCCTCAGGGCAAGGATGCTGGCCTGCCATGTCCTGGTGGTGGCCAGTCACTGGCTGAGAGCCATGCCTGGGAGGGAATCTCCAAGGCTCCTCTGGCTTTCTGTACCTGTCGGCAAAGCAGCTCCAGTAGCCGGCAGTTAAAACCACTGGTCAGAGCAAAATAGCCCCAGGAGATCATCCAGGGGGAGGAGCTGGGAAAGCCCCTCCATGAACAGTTCCAGCAACTCATCTCTCTTTATTGTGAGATGAGACAACTTGGGGACCTTGGTGACCCCCAGTTGTGTCGACAGCAGTCGAGGGCTGTTTGCCACCCAGAGGTCCAATAAGAAAGCTTTTCCAAAGCAGTTTGCATGCAATAAACAAATTATCCTACGTAAATGTATGCCCATCAGGACCCATGAAAGGGGAACAACTACCCCCCAGGACTCCAGGGGAAAAAAGGGAAGCCATTATTCCTCTGTCCTGCCCAGTCATTACTTGAATAATGTACTTTTCTGCCAATATGCTTGAAAATGGCTTCTTGAGTCACAGGGAATATTGTTCACATTTCCCAGTGTGACCAACAGTAGAAAAAACTCCAAATGATTTCTTTGGGCGGGGGGTGACTGCCAGCTACAAATATTTTGCATTCTCTCTATGACCCAGGGCGTTCTGTGTGGCTCGAGAAGGCTGAGCTGGGTTTGAGGGGTAGGTCATAGAAAAGTAATTTTGTGGCTTGATGGAACCATCTGTGGTAACATGGCCCACATATTGACTAAAGTTTCCAAAACTGACCTTCCAGAAGATGGATTTTTTTTCATGTACACTCTTAATAGAAGCGTAAGAGACACAGAGAAAAGTGCACAAATATTAGATACAGCTCAGTGACTTCTTACAAAGCTAACAGACCCCTGTTAACCAGCATCCAGATCAAGAAACAGACGATTACCTAAGTACCAGTATATGCTCTTTTGCTTCATAGTATGTCTGAGAGATTCCTCCGTACTGTCGTGTGTGGCTATGGGTCATTCATCCTCATTGTTAATTACCCCACTGCATAAATGAATACTTGGGTTGTTTCCAGGTGGGGGCTATTATGAGTCATATTGCTGTGAATATTCTTACATATTCATTCTTTCGGTGAACGTATGAATGCATTTCTGTTGGGTGCATACCAGGCACTCAAAATGCTGAGTCACGGGATATACATATGTGCTGTGCTAGTAGATACCCCCAGTTTTTCAAAGTTTTTCCAAATAGCCATTGACGCTCGCTCAGGCAGTATGAGTTAACGGTGGCCCCACATCCTTGCCAACACTTGGTATTGCCAGCCTTCCACACTTTAGCCATTCTTATGACTGTTCAGTAGAATTGTACTCTACTTTTAATTTGCATTTCCCTGATAACTGGTAACGTTGAGCACTGGATGGAATTTTGAAAACAATAGATTCCCACATCTCAACCAAGAGTCACCAAATACAAATCTCTGGGGTTACGGATGGCCCAGGGATTTGTCTTTTCAAGCGCCGTTCCAGGGACTCTGTAAGTAGCCAGCCTGTGGAAGCTCCGTGGCCTGGGCATGCAGTAAAGCAAGAGCTCCATGAACCTATGAATCAGGATATACTGTTGTTTGCCAGGTGACCATCTGGACTCTGCCTCTGACTGGGTCAAGATTGGAAACAGAAAATCCCAATGACAGTAGTTAAACTGAGACAGGGTTTTATTTTTCTGCCATGTGAAAGATGAAACAGAGGTAAGGAGCCCAGGGCTACTTTGAGGGTGCCCCTGGGATGTGGGGAATCCAGCTCTTCCTAGATTTCTACTTTTCCACTTTCATGTTCTCGAGATGCTGCTGGAGCTCCAGCCATCACGCTGATATTTCAGATAGAAAAAACTGGAAGAGCAAAGGGACAAAAGACACCCACCATCGGAGTCAGCCGCGTCTAAAGTTTTTTCTGAAAAGCCTCACCCAGTGGCTTTTGCTTATTTCTCATTGACCAGAACTGTCACATGACCACCCCAGACTGCAGAGGAGGCTGGGAACTATAGCTTTGTAGCTGGTAACGTTGCTGTTCTGAATAAAATTGAGGTTTTCTTAAAAAGGAACAGGGAGGGTAGATATGAGGGAGACAATAGCTATGTCCTCCAGTCTCCCGGTATCTACATGGGCAATCATTTACCACCTCTGGATCTCTGTTGTCTTACCTTAAAAATATAGAAAGGGCACTGAGGCAGGAATCTACATCTGTCACTAGTCCCCACGTGATTCTGATGCAGGAGACTTGAGGACCAGAGTCTGAAGCCCCCTAGATGGGATAACACATCGGCTCCACTGTTGGTTTTCTTGGTATTGAGAGCTCCCCCATCATGGCAGCCCTCCCTTTTTAAACACTGAGTTATCGGTCTTTCCCGCTGGGCTGTAGCCTCTGAGAGAACAGGGAGCTTCCTATGACATGCCCACAACTATCACAGTGCCTAGAGCTGGTATACACTCAGTGAACCTTCATAGAATCACTTCATTGTGCAGGACCTTTCCATATACCTGTGCCTTATTTTCCCAACCATTATATAAAATATTTTTCATGTTATTTGTCCTATTACACTGTTCACAGTGACCTTTATATTGTAGATCATCTGTAAATTTACTATTTTTTATTATTTGATAAGCATAGCCTACAATTCTTGAGCTACCATGGTAGGAATAAAGCTTAAAGCAGATGGAAGAAATACTGTTTTGCACAACAGTGTATTCTGTCAATTCTGAAAGTGTTCAGAAGGGGGAATCATGAGGGACTTAGTTTTACCTCTCAGGTATGCATAAATGGCTGGCCAAACAGTGTCACAAACTCCGTTACATAAGAGTATGGTCTATCTGGTTTATTCTAGAAGTGAGAAGATCTTTGTTCTGATGCATTCTCTCTATTTCTCATGGACTCCATGAGAATAAAACTGTGGAGAAATATCTAACGAGCTCTCCAAGCTCCAGGAAGCATTGCATGTTTTTGTGGCAGAACCCCCAGCAAAGATGGGCGATAATCCACCTGCCAGCCTGCCCTCAGATCATCTCGAGACCACCAGCTCCTCATTTATCAACACTTCTGTTTTTAATTAATTCAGAATCTCATTCCACCAAAACACTGAGCTTTTAGCCATAATCAACTTCTGGAAGTTTCACCCCATTCACCTGGGTCCTGGGAACCATATCAAGATATGTTCATAAATTTCCCAAATAAGCAGTGACCTTCCTTGAAACTTTCTCCTTAATAGCTGAAGGTCTGCATTGCAAGAGTACATGAATCATTGGCATATTTTGGCTGTGACTCAAGGCTTTGAACCAATGAACGCTGCATGTATTGAAATCAAATGAGTTATGTTGTTCCTGGTCTTTTGAATTATTTGACTTCTAAAGAGAACCACAGAACAGGGTTTTTCCAACTTTTTGATTATGACTCTCAGGAATAAATTTTGCATAGCAACCCAACACCACACACACATACACAGTTCCAAGAAAAATAGTTTCCTGTAGTACATGCTAATTCACGCTCTTACTCTTTTCTGTTCTGTTCTGTTCATTTTTTAATGATAGTCCCATTCATTAAATCACGGGTTTTCAAGCCTAGCTGTCTACTAGAGTTGGCCTGGGAAGTGTTAACAATTTCCAAAGCCTGAGTCTAACTCCCAGAGATTCTGATTTCATTGGTCTGAGATGTGGCCTAAGCAATGGGATTTGAAATGTCTCACCAGAAGATTTTAATGTGCAGCCCACATAGATAATCTGTGCAGTTAAGTTGCTTTCTTGGCCCACAGATGGGTCTGACTTGCCCTTTGAAAAACACAGGCAGTGAGTTATATTAGACGCTTATTTCCAAAGACAGTAGCGTCTGCAAGCAGATGTGCTTATTCACCGGACAAACAGCGTACAAAGGACTGCTGTCCTGGGCCCGGGGGACACGAATATGCTGACGATACCATCTCTGCCCTTGAAGAAATGACAGCCTCATTTGTACAAATGGAACATAGCCATGGAGCCAACACCCAGATCAAGAAGCAGAGCACTGCCTTCACCCAGAAGCTTCCTTGTGTCACCTTCCAGCCCCTCCTCCAAGACTAACCACTAACCTGACTTCTAACAGCACAGATTAGTTGGGTCTGTTTTGATACTTTAAACAAAAGAAATAGTATACAGTATGTTCTTTTCTGTGTCTGGCTTCATTAGGGTGACATTCTATTTGACAGATTCATCTGTATTATTCAGCGTAGCTATAGTTCATTCGTTCTCATTGTAGGACAGCATTTCACATCCAATAAATACACCTCAGTTGGCTTATTCATTTTATTGTGGCTGGGTATTTGGGGCTTTGTCGTTTGGGCCTGTGAACATTCCAGTACACGTCAGGTGGATATATACACACATTTTTGGGGGGATGCATACCTAGGAATGGAGCTTCTGGGCCATAGCTTGGACACTGGGACAACATGAGAAGATACAGCCAAATGGTTTTCCAAAGTGTCAGCAGCAAGTTACAATCCCATGTGCAAAGTATGTGGGCTCCAGTGGCTTCACATCTTTGCCAGTAATTAGTATTGTCAGTCTTTTTCGTTTCAGCCATTCCAGTGTGTGTTAGAATGTGCATTTGAAGTAAATTTATTTAAGTAAGAAAGACAAGATGTTTAAATGTAGATATATAATGGCTCTAGATGGTGCATGAAAATCCTCCCTTCGCGGTTCATAGATGTTCCAAATCCTACAAAGGGTATATGTGCTTAGTCATTCTCTCTCTCTCTCTCTCTCTCTCTCTCTCTCTCTCTCTCTCTTGCCTTGTGCCCTCCCCCTTACCCTTGTTCTCAAATCTCTCTGCCTCTGGTATCCAGCTTGGGTCTGACCTGGAGAGACATACAGCATCTGACTGTGCTTACCTCCAAACGGAACCAGCTTCACGACGAGGTCCATCAATGGCGGAGGAATGGGGTTGGCCTGGAGTTTAATCACCTCTTTGGCTACGGGGTCCTTGATGCAGGCGCCATGGTGAAAATGGCTAAAGACTGGAAAACTGTGCCCGAGAGATTCCACTGTGTAGGAGGCTCCGTGCAGGACCCTGAGTAAGTGGGGGGTGGCAGTTGCATGTTGAAAACACCCCAGAGGTGGTGCTGTGGCATTGGCAACAATCTCAGATTCCCTCTCTGTCTGCTTGAGATACACTGGATTTGATTCAGGGACAACCAGCTTCCAGGCAGAGCTATAGAGCTGCACAAGCCCAGGAGTCCCATGTACGTAGAACACAGTTAGGTGACTCTGAACCCGTGCTTTTAGGTGTGATCCTTTATTGTTTCACTGGCTTATACTATTATTTTTAAGTGCACAAGTCAACCAGTGTAACTAGGTCCCAGATCACTAAATAGACCATGACCGTGACCAATATCTCAGAAGTCCCTTGTGTCCCCTTCCATTATGGCCTCCCCAAGAGTAACCACTATTCTTCTAACTCCGTAGATTATTTGGCCTGTTTTATACTTAATATACATGAAATGAGACACTGTCTTCTCCTTTATATCTGGATTCTTTAACTCAGAATGATTCATCCATGTTTAGCGTACTTGTAGTTGGTTTATTCTCATGGCTAAACAATGTTCTGTTATGTGACTATAACACAATTTTCTTATTCGTTCTACTGGTGAGGCAGCGTAAGGACTTGATTTGATTCTGAATGAGGTAGAAAGCCATTTGGAGGGATTTGAGTGAGGAGTTCCCCACACAGAAACCACCAGTCTGGTCACCTGCACCTACGTCCCTTTTAACTTCCAATCACAGCAAGAGGATTGGATAATAAGGACCCCTTGTATTTAATTTCTCTCCTCGTTGATTCATCAGTAAGATGAAAGTAGCAATTCTTATCATTATTTTCTTTAATGCAGGCATTGTTTACATACAGTGAAACGCACAGAACTTAAATGCATTATTTGGGTTTTGATGTATACATCTAGGTAGCCACCACCCGATCACGTGATGGAACATTCCATCACCCTAGAAGGATTCCTTGTGCCCCCTTTCGGTTCATCCCCACGTCCTATACACAACCATTTTCATTCCTGTCCCTATAAATTAGCTTTACCACTTCTTGGACTTTCTCTAACTAGAATCACATGATAGGGATGTGTCCAGTTTCTTTGACTCAATATTATGACCCCAGTGCTCATGTGCAGTAGTGACTCCTTCACTCTCATTGTTGTGCAGTGTTTGATTCTGAAAACACACCTGCGATTATGTCATTTAAATAGTGCTAAAACCCATCCCTCTAACCACCCACCCTGGCCTCATTTCTGTCGATCATCTGAGTTTGGTCAGAGTGAGACGCTCAGAGCACATCCTCCCTCTCTTTTCACCCTCGGTCCTAGATCCTCTGCAGATTACAAATCAGTTACTCAGACCTAGACTCCAATCTTGATTTCACCAAACTGGGACAATACTTTTGACCTCCCTGAACATCTCTTTTAGCAATCCTCAACCTTTGTACCTTGGCCCCTTTGCCAGGACAGTGAAGTCTACGGACCCCATCTCAGCTCGATGTTTTTAGATGCACTAGATAAAATACATAGGACTACAAAGAAAGGAAGCCAATAATATTGAAAACTAGGTATAAAAATTTGTTGAAAAACAAATTCGTGATGAAGTAATGTATGTCCTTTCTCTCATCAACACATTACGTAAAAAGCTCCTAGCGGCAGGAGTCTAATGCAAGTCTAATGGCCACGATCATTTCAGAGCAGCAATGATGACCAAAATGCTACTCGAAGATACTGTCGGTAATTGTAATGGAATATGAACATCTCTGGGCTCTTTGATGGCAGACTCTGAGGAAGTGCTGATACCTCTCCGGCATGTGGAGAAGCTACATTGTCCTTACAAGTTAGTGCAAATTAATATGTAGGGGGTTCTGCCATCTAAAGTCTTATACCCCCTGAATTCCCTCCTTATTTCCCGAAGCAAAACCTCCTTCTCTCTTTCCTCATTAGGCTGCTGGGAGACCTTAATAAGACAACAGACATAATGCTGGCACATAGTAGGCACTCAGTAAATGTAACTTTCCCATTCCCTCTCATCTGTGACTTTGGACACTCCTAGTTCACACTGTGGGAAAAGGAAAGATCATAATGTAGAATTTTAGATGCCATAACTGTCTGATTCCTATATGAATTCAAAGTTGTGACCTACACTGTCCTCCCAACATCCCAACCACTGTTGGTTGAGCCACCGTCCTCACTGTTCATTCCCTGGACTCCCAGAAAATGGCACTAAGTGGACATTGTATTGTCCATGACCAGTCCATGATCTCCTAAGCAGAGCTCCCTCCAGCACTAGGTGGAAAAGTAAAGCATCAGCCCAAGTCCTTTCTCTAATAGCTTTTTTTTTTTTAATGTTTATTTATTTTTGAGAGAGAGAGACAGGGTGCAAACAGGGGAGGGGCAGAGAGAGAGGGAATCCGAAGCGGGTTCAGGGCTCTGAGCTGTCAGCATGGAGCCTGACATGTGGCTCGAACCCACGAACCGTGAGATCATGACCTGAGCCGAAGTCGGATGCTTAACTGACTGAGCCACCCAGGTGCCCCACTAATAACTTTTTTTAAACAGAGCTGCATAAGCCCCACTTGACATGCTAGTAAAAAACAGCTGCTCCTACAGCCTTCCTATCAGTTTTCCCAAGGCTGCCATGCACCTGAATCATTTCTGTTCATCCTTGTGCCCCTCTGCCCGGTAAGACAGGCTTCACCGTGGCCCAGACAAATTGGTCGACTCGGTCAAGGTCACGGAGGCTGTAAGTAAGGAATTAACTTTCATTGGGCACTTACTGTGTGCCGTGTGCTTTTACATCCACCTAAGCTATCTAGCCACCCCGTTGAGGGTGTGCCCTACCTCACACACCCAGGGTATGAGTATTTTGCAGGATGGACAGCAAAGTGGTCCCATGTTGTGCCTCAGAGAGAAACACCTCCTAGGTGGCTGGGGTGAGGCCTTTGACCTACACTATTTGTATTTAATCCTGGTTAAGTCCAGGAGGTATGTGCCATCACTGTTACCTCTTCACGAGGTGGGGAGGGAGGAAGAGGTGGGGAGGCGGATGCAGAAAGCACAAGAAGTGTGCTCAAGGTCACAAAGGTCTAACTGAGACTTGAAACAAAGCCCTTCTGAATGTAACCCCTCAGCTTGTCTCATTATATGACATTGGCCTTAGGGAGCTCCTACTGTGCGCTCGGGCCCTACATTAGGTGATACATCAGAAAGCCCTGCTGGCAGCTGGGGAGTGCCATTACATGTGACAAGAGGCTCAGAAAGGTTAAGGACACACCAAAGAACGCCTAGCTCTTGAGCCCCAAACTGGGATTTGAACCCAGGCACTCCGATGCCAGAACTCCATCGCTTGAGGAGCCTCTCCGTGTATCTCAGCAACCCCCTGCTGGAGGAGGTGAGGCTCAGCAGATAGCAGAAGGGCCTGGGGGGCTTCCTCTAGTAAAACCTTCCTTGGGGCGGGGACTCTGAAACACCCACCTAGAGGGTGGGCCCCCTCCCCAAACTCCATAACTGCCCTCCTGGAGTCCTTGTCTCTGCCAGAGACTACAAACAAGGTGACAGAATGGAGACCAGACTGGGAACCACTGTCCAAATGGGGAAGGGAAGGGTAAATCCAAAGGAAACATTCAACGGGCATTGACCGCTGTGCTGCCCTTGTTCGAGTTCGGAACAGTCTTTGCGTGACTCGGAAGGCCCAGAAGGCTGGTACCGTGGTGAAGCTGTTCTGTATCTGAGCGTCCAGTACAATAGCTCGTGGCTAGGGAGCGCTGGAAATGTGGCTCATGTGCCTGGGAACCAAAGTTTCCATCGGGCCCAATTTCAGTTCATTTCAGTCTCAGTGGCCTCATGTGGCAGGCGGCCTCCATCTTAGACAGCTCAGCCCCGACGCCCATCTGGTCATTATGCCATCACAGTAAGGCTGCTAAAGAACGCACACAGAACCCGAAGCGTACATCAGATAACAACCCCGCGAAGGGGTGTCCAGAAGTCCAGCCTGAAGGAAAGCCGACCCAGTCTCACAGCCTGTGCCTCTCCCAGGGTCCCCTGCGCTCGGGTCCACCGCTTGCTCCCCCCCAACATGGCCTGCAGGACACTCCAGCAGCCCAGACGGCTGCCTGAGACGGTCCTGGGAGAGGGCGGGCCCAGAAGAGCTGCTCTCAGACGGTCGCTGTCGCTGGTCACCGAGGCTGCGGCTTTTCTCCCACTGCCTCATTTCATCACAGGAGGCTGCAGGGGTAGTCTCATCTACAGGTGAGAGGGCAGGAGGCTCAGGAAGAGAAAGTAAATCGTTCTGATTCACAGAACCAGCAACTCCAACGTCAGTCAAAGCCCTGGGCCTGGAACCTCCTTCCCTTGTTGCAGAGAGGGAAAGGTTTGCAGAAAGGGACTTCCCAAGAGGGAGAAAGGCTTATGGTGTTTGCTCCTTTACAGCTCAGGCAGCAGCAGGTAGGGGCCGAGACGTCCCCACGGCCATGCCATGAAGGCATTATCCACAGTTAGCTCCGCCCACAATTAACAGAAAGGTGGCCGGGTTGCAGAGGAATGGTCAGCTTAGTCCAGGTACACGTTGATAGCAGGCCTTGTTTTCTGAGCGCTCTCCGGACAAGGATGGATCCCTCGTAATCCCCCAGTTCTGTGCATTTGTGAGGCCGGGGGGAGGGAGGAGAGCGAGGCAGAGAACGCAGGCTGTGATGAAGGACAGTTTATCTCAGTTTCTCAGTATGCATAGCATTCTGTCGTGATCCACATAAATGTTGAATTTGGAGCCAGAGGCGGTAAGTCTATCATGTTCCAGTTAGAGGATCTGGGGCCCAGAGATGTGACGGGCCCAGCAGCTCCCAACCAGCTCGGAACTTTACCCCATATCGGCACCTAGTGTTAAATGAAAGGACACTGGAAAGCCATTTCAGCACTGACTCGGCTGGGCCCTCCAAGGGACAAGAACCTAGTCTGTCTTGTTTGCTGGTGTGGCCTCGGTGCCTGGAAGGGTGCCCGGTGCCCAGCAGTCACGTGGCAAATATTGTTTGAATGAATAAATGTTCGGCCAGCAGTACTGGCTAAACGCTGGCGGGAGGACCCGCTCTCCAGCCAGAGGAATTGGGGAAGGAGGCCACAGCCTTGTTGGAAGGACTCTGCGTCCCCTGGCACCTTTTGCACTGCCATCCACCCCACACTTGACTTTGTTCTCAGGTGCACGTGGGTGAGATCTAGGGCAGATGTGCTTTTTTGTTGTTGTTGTTGTTGTTTTTATTTTTTAACATTTGTTCATTTTTCGAGAGACGGAGAGAAACAGAGTGTGAGTGGGAGAGAGACAGGGAGGCACAGAATCTGAGGCAGGCTCCAGACGCCGAGCTGTCAGCCCAAAACCCGATGCGGGGCTCGAACCCATGAACCATGAGATCATGACACGAGCTGAAGACAGACGCTCAACCAACTGAGCCACCCCGGTGCCCCAGATGTACTTTTTGCGAAACTCAGAGGGTGGTACAGGTTGGTCCTTAGGGCAGCGCCCAGGCCTCTGTGCTACTGACAGAAAAGGCCTTGGTCACCATGAATCACTCTCCTGAGGGGCTGGGACAGAGGTATCTACAGCCGCTTGCTCTGACGTGTGGGGCTCACAGAAACGGCCCCTGAGTGGGCCGAGTGCCAACTATCAGGTCTATGGGTTTCCTCAGCATTAATCTTCCCAGGGAAGCAGTCAATTTGAAAAGCAATTTTCTAAAGAGACTTTATCAGCAAAGTCAGTGGGGAGGGTGTGCAACTAAAATTAGAAGGAAAAATATAACTGGCCTGAGCGTCTGCACCAGGCCAGCCGCGTGCAGTGAGCAGAGCAAACCCAGGCCTGCTGGCCGGCCAGCGGTAGCCGCGTGTCCTCTGAGGGCGGAAGCACAGGCTGTCCCCGCCCTTCCCTGCACCCACCCAAGAGATCTGTCTGCTCGGCTCCTTCAAGGCTGTGGCAAACTTGGAATTTTAAGTGAATTTGGAAGTAGATGTTAAAACCTGATGTGAATGCCAGAAGCAGCACGGGGGAGGGAGAGAGAGAAGCACGTACCTGGCCATGAACCAGCGGTGGGACCTGTCACTGCCGAGCTGCACTGTCTTCCTGTGTGAGGAATGCCCACCTGTTGAGTGTTTTTCTGTGCCTGCCACGGAGCGGACATCTTAGACACCCAAGAAAGGATGGCTGTTATTAATAGTATCATTACCCTAATAAAACAACTGTAGCGCAACTAATTATTTTTACACGGTTGAGGATTCAGGACGCAGATAGCAAGCCACAGGTTCCTTCTGGGAAGCAGTGCTTATTTCTAGAGGCGAGGCAGTGGGCCACTCACTATTTGCAACAACACGCAAGGAAGTTACAAGCCATCCTCAGGCCCCCGAGTTGACCTATAGGACTCAAACACGAGGCTTCTGTACATACTCCCTCAAAGTTCAGAGAGTAGCTCAAACCTCTCGATGGGTGCAGCGAATGAGTTCCATTTCTGCGAATGAGTTCCAGAATGTGGCCTGTAGGACTGTTTAAGGATCTCAGCGGAGTCTCCTCTTGTTCCACAAACAACCATCTCCTATTTCAACCTATAAATTAACTTTTCCTGAGCAACTAAGGATTTGCTTTTCCTTCAAAATAAGAATGGATTGTATTCCTTTTCCTCTCATAAAAGCAATACATGGAGAAATACATTGCAGAAAATACAAGTGGCCAAAAAAAAAAAAAAAAAACGGTGGTAAGAAACCCCTGGAAATCCTGTTCCTCTGCTCTGCGGACGCCATGATACCGGCCGAGAAGCTTACCTCTGAGGGGGGAAATGGCGTTCTTTCTCTTCCAAGCTTGCTACTTTTAATTCACACGGGGCTTTTCATTTCATTTCAAAGTGATGTAGCATTCCAAGAAGAATCCACTGGAATGTTCCCTCTCTCGGGGGCCTGGTCGCCATGCATTCAGTGGGCAGTTCACGTGGCAGGGCAGGAATGGCAGAGTTTCGCAGGCAAGCAATACCTCCATGGCACTAAATAAGCCAGACTCCCCAGGGGTACTTGGAGTGGACTCCACCCCCCACGCACACCCCAGCCCCAAGGCTGCTGGGACAATTTGTGAATCCTAATACAAGCGGTGTGGTTGTGCCCACTCCAATCTGTCTTCTGCTTTCCAAGGTGAGAGCAAAATGCCCATCATTTTTTAGCCTCCTCCAGCCCTTCTCACGGATACACTCTCTCA
The DNA here is from genome assembly GCF_018350195.1 of Panthera tigris. NCBI lineage: Eukaryota > Metazoa > Chordata > Mammalia > Carnivora > Felidae > Panthera > Panthera tigris. Next base: position 42,449,284 of record NC_056662.1, read on the forward strand.
TCCCTTAGGCAGAGCAATAGGGAGCCTGTCTTCTAGTTTCCCCTCCTGCAGGGAAGAGGGTAGCCGAGAGTCATTTGTCCAAGCTCAAAGCAGCTGTGGAGGGAATCTGGCTAAGTCATGGCGTCTACTGAAGCCCCCTTAGCCATGGTTGTTTCAGGTTTGGCCCAAAATGGATTTCTCCCTTTCTATCCTAAGAGCTCATCTCCGCCCTGGAATACCTTCCTTCCTGTATGAAGGAGCTTGTTGTTCATTTACAGAAACCCCGTTGCATGTGGGCGGGGGGGATCTGATTCCCAGCTTCGGTGGCCATGCCATCTCTGACCCTTAGCCAGTCAAAGAAATATTTCCAGTGTCCCCCCGGGAGCAGCAATGTCACTTTTCTGCCAGGGTTTCCACCAATTGGCTTGTAAAGGGACTGTCAGTGAACTCTTGGGGAGTCCCAGAGCCCCTGAGGCTCAAGTCTAGAAGGAAAGCCTCCATTTGGGACCTGCCTCTTTGTATAGAAACTCAGAAAGAATGTGGCATTGCACTCATACCTGAGGTCTGGACATTCCAGGAGCCTCCGGCAAGGCGGCAAGGCGGCTGGGAGACCTGCCAAACAGGATCCACAGTTTGACAAAAATGGAATGTGCTTACAACAGAAGCCCGAGAGATTTTCGTGGTGGTGGTGGTGGTGGCATCAGGTTCAAAATGAACATATGCAAATAATTTAGATCTGTGCTCCCCAGTATGGGAGCAACTAGCCACAGGTGGCTATTTAATGACATTAAATAAATTTAAATTAACCATTAAAATTAAATTTCATTAAAAACTCAGTTCCTCACTCACACTCGTCAGGTGCTCGATAGCCACATGTGGCCGGTGGCTACTATATTGGACACTACAGATACAGAACATTTTCATCATTGTAGAAAGTTCTAATGGTCAGTTCTGGTCTAGGCGTTTGTATTTGTACGATACATGAGTGTATGTATGTATTTTATCTGCACAGCAATTCTTCGGTATAAGAAGAAATATCTCCATTGTACAGGTAAGGACGATGAGCTCAGATAGTACAGATGCTTTGCCTATGACTGGACCTTCATTCTACCCACATAGCTCTCTACCTATAGGCAGGAGCCCAAATGATTGTTGGTCATGTATTAGCTTACCCGCTACATTGCTGACCCTATTGTGAGTAAATACATCTTTTTTAAGAGATCTAGGTAGTGGCCTTCCATACTTTGACCTCCAAAGCTGACCTAAGGCTTGCTCTCCACCAAACTGGATGATTTTCCCAGAGTTTGGTACACCACCTCCACCACCATCACTGGATCTCCATGGCCAATGGATATTTCACGCCTCATTCAGCATCAACGTCTATGCAGAGTGCATACAGCAGCATTCCATGAAGCTCTTAAAGCATATATTTTGAAAGTTCCTCAGGAGAGTACTGACTTTATCATTGAGCTGCAGAGTAAGCTTCAGCAAGCCCTCCCAGGTTTGTGGCTTTGGTTCCAAGGGTCATGCAGAACCAAGGCTTGCCTCTGAGCTGGGTGTGTGATCATCTTTTTGTAGATGGGCTCTACAAGACGTATGCTTTAAAATGCCCACCATTTTATGCTCCAAAATAAAAATTGTGTCAAGGGAGAATATTCACATAGGGAAAACCCCATGATCCAGGCACTGTGCTCTGTGTTTTCATACATGGTCTTATTTAATTTCATAAAACCCAACTATAAGGACAGTGAGACTTCAAAGTATTTAAATAATTTGCCCAAGCTCTCCTGACCAGTAAGCATAGAAGAGAATTCTAACCCAGAGAGGTTTGTTCCTGAAGTCTGGAGTCTTTCCATTACACCGTGCCATCCTCAAATGTAGTTTATTATGTTTCTGACTCAAGAACCTTTGAGCATCTTGCCTTCAAAGGAGGCCATATCCGGGAAGAAGATTGGTTGCATGGGAAGTCAACTGAGGAATCTTTCACTAGGTTTAATTAACCCCATTTCAGCTTTCTCGATGATAGTAATAATCATATGAGCAATAACTTCTATTTATCAAGATACTTTGCACTTTAAAAGAAAGGCATTATGAGCTCCTGTCTCAGCCTGGGCTGTCCCAAAACAGACCCGGAAGTGAAATTGGGTGCTGACAACGTTTTGAGAGATGACCCCAGGAAGCACAAGCGAGGAACGGAGATGAATGAGCCAGTCAGAAGTGCATTGATGAGCGAGTTGTCACTGTGGGCAATAGGCTCAGTCCCACTGGGGACATTGAGTTGTCCTGCTGAGGAACAGGGAAGCCAGGGTCTATTTATCTATGGCTTTCTATCCCAACCACTGGTAGAGAGTTGTCCCTGAGGAGTTAAATCCCTGACACTTTGGGACTGCCCTGCACCTTGGCTGAGGAAGCTCCCATGATGTGGGGGAAAGCTCCAGGAAAGAAGGCAGGAGATGCTGATACCTGAGGTGGGAAGCAGTCAGGGCAGCCACAGGTGAACTCAGAGGTGACTTAGAAGTGAGAAGGGAGTGAACGGCATCCACTACACCCCTTCCGCACAGAAGGTTCAGAGGGCATAGGTAAGGTGTTCGGGGTCACACCGCTGGTCTGTCTGATCAGCCCCAAGGCTGAACCTGCCTGGTACCTGCACCTGCCTTCAAAACCCCAAGTCTAGTGTGCCCACCCTTACCATATCTCCTCACTTTGCCCTCAGGAAAATACCCTCCACTGGCAAGTTGGTGCTGACCCTCACGACCGACGCATGTGAGGGGAAAGAGAACTTCGTCCGCTACCTTGAGCACGTCCAAGCTGTCATCACGGTCAATGCAAGCAGGAGAGGAGACCTGAACATCAACATGACCTCCCCAATGGGCACCAAGTCCATCTTGCTGAGCCGGCGTCCGCGGGATGACGACTCCAAGGTGGGCTTTGACAAGTGGCCTTTCATGACCACCCACACGTGGGGGGAAGACGCTCGAGGAACCTGGACCCTGGAGCTGGGGTTTGTCGGGAGCACCCCCCAGAAGGGGGTGCTGAAGGAGTGGACACTGATGCTGCATGGCACGCAGAGCGCCCCTTACATTGACCAGGTAGTGAGGGATTACCAGTCCAAGCTGGCCATGTCCAAGAAGGAGGAGCTGGAGGAGGAGCTGGATGAAGCCGTGGAGAGAAGTCTGAAGAGCATCCTGCGCGAGAACTAGCACCGCGCCTGGGCCGCCACCGCCTCCCCCACTCCCCCATCTCTGCCTTCTCTGTCCTCCTTCCACACTCCGTCAGGAGCCTCGCAGTTACTGTCACCCTCACACAAGCGATCCCAGACTCCCGATCTGAAGCTTCGCTCACTGTCAGTGATTCTTTTTGTTACAATGGCAGCAATCTTTTTCATTCTCGGCCCCAAATACAGTGTTCCCACCAACACCTATGTCCTATTTGTGACTCTAAGCTCTTTGTTTGTGTCATTCAAATAGGTGGTAGCCAGCAAACAAAACTGGGACAGCTTTCTCCTCCATTTTTTTCATATCTGAGAAGAGACTGCTTTGAAAACGCCACGCACAGTGACTCCAAGAACGCTTATTCATGGTCTCAACTGAGGACTTGTTACATAAAAAGAAAAAGATTATAACAGAAGGTGAGCTCTGAATCGCTAAAGCACAACAGATGCCGTCGATCCTTTGGGGGAAAATGTTTCGAACTTAGCAAGATTTTTCAGTGACGTAGATGGTGGTTATGATGCGAAAGGCGCCATCCGTGACAGCCCTGATTACTGGCTGGGGAAAGAAAGAGTCAAAAAGCATGAGCATTGGAAATCTTAACCACCAACACCAACAGGTGTTGTCCTACTCAGCCAGCATGATACATATAAAACCTGCGTAACTTGGCTGTCCTTTTCACCAGCTGCTGCTCTGAGTTATGGTAAAATCTGCTAGAGAAGCCAAAATTACTCAGTTTGTATAGAATTCATCCCAGCCCCAATTTTCTGGGGTTCCTCACATAGCTATCCAAAAGAAAAAAAAAAGGCAAGGCAGGTCTGGCAACATGTCTAGTAAAGAATAGCTTAGTAGCTTAGAACACAGGAACGTTCCTTTTCCCAAAACACTTTGGGGCTTCTTACTCTGATGTAAGTGAGACGTGGGATGAGTATTTTTGGCACACATATACTCGGGCGTTGATTTCCAGAACATATGGTTGTGATTTCTTTGCTGTGTTGGGGAAATGGCCTGTGTTCTAGAAGAGGCGTGTGAAGGGTGAAAAGGGGCATGTTTGAAGATGTGGACCTCCATTTGTGTGAAGCCTCTTCTGCCAAAGTGGGGGGGTGGGGGTGGGAGGAGGAATGCTGACTCATCTCTCAGCCACGTGAGGCCCAGAAGGAAGCCAGAGAAGGCCTCCGTAGGGAAAGCACACAGTCACCATGTTGACAGCTACGCAATCCATGAAGATATTCAACATGCAACCCAAAGGAGACAGGTGTCTCTCCCTGCCCCCCAAAGACACAGCACCATTTCATTACCAAATAGAAATGTTCTCTGACCCGTCATCCCTTTGTTTTTCTACCCAAGGATTGCCCCTCATCCCCAGTCCCAAGGCCCACCCATTCCCAAGAAATGAGTTGTTTGATTTGATTCCCAAGAACAGGTCAACCACTCCTTCCCATGGGAGCATGTAGCGAAGCTCGGAGCGCCTTTCCTTTAAAGCCAGCAACACAGGGCACTAGGTTCCATTCCCTGAAGGTGGCAACTTTAAGAGAAAACTCTGGAAAGCCCATTTTCTTCCTCCCCCCCCCCATATTGGCATGAATTTCTGTCTTCTCTAACACCGTCTGACCTTCTCTATACAATGCTTTAAAATGTAATAATATTTATGATTTTTAAAAGAAATTTATTACCTGTCACGAAGGTCTTTTTAAACCACTTTAGATTTAAAGAAAAAATTAATGGAAACCATCAAAAATCCATTTCATATTAACAGTCTGAAAATAAACCAAAGGACATTATGTGTGCATATGTGTACAAGTGCACACAGAAATATATATACATATGTAGACTATATACATGTGTGTATGTATGTGTATATATATATACACTTGTATAAATGTATATACACACATATACCTAAAATGTGTGTATGTGTATTTATTGAAGAAACAGACACCATATTCATCTCTAAAAGAATATTCAGAGACTATCAAGATGATTCTGGCTGAAGAAAAAGGCCGGTGGAAATTCAGGTGAAAATGTTCATTGATTCCCATTACATCACCTCTGTGATTTTTGCAGCTCTCTGTATAAACATTAAATGTCTTATATAGCAGCAAAAATATAAAATAGTTGTCCATATTTTCACAGCTGTGGTATAATTTATGAAATTAGAGAGTAACTTATCAGCTTCTTAATAGAAATGGCAAGTTTTGATATAAGTATACAGTATATAAAAATATATATAGTGCTATATACAAATATTTGGTCTCTATTTCATTTTTTGCACCAGTATTAACACACAAATATGTCCAGCTAGTGAGGTTTTTATGATATCCCTGATCCTAATGCAAGAGATAGTTATTTATAATCATTTATTTTAAAAAATGAAAATAAGTGAATAATGATTACTCAAGTTAACATTGTTACTCCCCATGACAGGATTTTTTAAGTAAATTTAAAAAGACATGTTGTAAATTAGGAGACTTAACAATAAAGCATTACCTTCCAGAAATTATGTGGGATGTGATATATATTCTATAAAAACACTGTCATCTGTTCTAGGAGCAGATGATAAAAAGTTGCCAAAGAGAGAGCTAAATAAAAAGCCTGCCTTCATATTTGCCTAAGAGATTCATAATTAGAAAATAAATCATATACAAACTACAATCTACAGCAGCATTTTTCAAACCCAGGTTATATCCCATTAGGCTGTAAAAAAATTTTAGGGAGTCAAAACCAACATTTTGGAATAGAATAAAATAGAATAGAATAGGAACTGGAATAGAACGGAATACATCATGCATATCAGTAAGTATTTCTTAAAATATCTGCCTTGAATGTGTGTGTGTGTGTGTGTGTGTGTGTGTGTGTGTGTGTTGGCTCACAAGATAAAATATTTCTAATTGTGGGTTGTGGCCAAAAATCCTTTAGAAAGACTACTATAGAATGTATTCATTCATCAAGCTAGACTGAGTTATGCTGTAATAACAAACAGCCCCAAAATATCAGTGGCTTAACACAGCAAAAGTATATCATTCATACTAATTCTTCTGAGGGTTCAGGTGACTCCCCAAGGCCAGAGACTCAGGGATTCAGGCTGCTTTGATCTTCGATCTTATGGGTTGTGATCAGAACACAAGACTGCTAAATCACTATACAGAAGAGAACCCATGGAGGACACTCATCCACTCTTTTATGTTCAGCCTGAAGGAGATTTACATATACAGTAAAACCTTGGTTTGTGAGCATCATTTGTTCCGGAAATATGCTTGTAATCCAAAGCACTTGTATATCAAAGTGAATTTCAAGAACCATTGGCTCAGTGGTGATCATGTGACATTCGGCATCACGTACTACTCATATTGCAAGACATCGCTCGTGTCTCAAGTTAAAATTTATTAGAAATGTTTGCCCGTCTTGCAGAACACTCACAGAACAAGTTACTCACAATCCAAGGTTTTACTGTATACCGTTTGAGCTACTATGCATTGGCCAGTACTGGTCAATGACCTCTACCACAGATAAAGCTTGACATTCTCTTAAAATATAGTAAATACTGATTTACATGGCAAACCTCTCTTCATGGATAGTCATGAACAGCATTACAAAGTAGCTGTAACCCATGTAACCACACGCTATTCTAGCAATCTTAATAGTTATTAATAAAACATTAATCTATTTTATTTATCATGGTTCATTGTAAAAACAACATTTAATTTTCTCCTATGATAGAATGCTTCTCAAACCCAATGAGTAAAATCTTTAGAGAGGCCAAAAACAGCCATTGAAAGGAGTAAGGTCCAAAGTCTGAGGTTGTGACAAACCGAGACACTGCTTTTCAATACTTAAGTCCAAAAATTGATTTCCAAAAGATTAAGTTAAAACTGATCATTCTTATTGTGTTATTACTGTACTGTCATTGTTAGTATCACTTATAAATTAGTAAGAGTAGCTTTCAGGTGATCAATGCCTTTCATTGCAGTGAAAACCACATACTATAAAACCTTTGGGAAACATAGCCAAGCATTTTAATTGTTTAAATGTTTATTTTTGAGAGAGAAAGAGAGAGTGTGAGTGGGGAAGAGGAAGAGAAAGGGAGACACAGAATCTAAAGCAGGCTTCCAGCTCTGGGCTGTGTCAACACATAGCCCGACCTGGAGCTCGAACCCACAAACTATGATATCATGACCTGAGCCAAAGTCAGATGCTTAACTGACTGAACCACCCAGATGCCTTGAAGCATTTTAGATTTAGAGAGAGAAATGCTTAATTAGGGGAACTGGTGCTCTCATAGCCAGAGTAAGTTCTTGGATGCAAAGAGTTTAATTTGATAGAAATTTCTAAAAATCAAAATGCCAAGATTAAAGACCATGGTTGTAAGAGAGAATAAGGGGTTCCAAAAACTCTGAGAGTTTGAAGTAACATCAGCACCAGGGAAGATGATTTGGTTGTAGCCAGCTGGGTGGTTCTCTGTCTCCAAAGAAGGGGTCAATGCAAAGTTGGGGGAAGGGCCAGCACTCAGCACGTAGGTGCTTAGGGAAATGGACAGTCAGGAGAGCAAAAGTTGGCAGACAGGATCTAGAGGTGTTAAGCATAGGGAAACACACAGGCTGGTATAAAGGAGAATTCTAGTCTCTGAAGAGCCCAAGTCTGTTGAGGACAGAGCCCACTGCACAAAAAGCCATCCCCAGTCAACACCATCCACCTGCCAATGGTCAGATTCCATGGCCACCCACAGCCTCCTGTGCCTTATTTGGCTTCCCAAGGACATTGACACAGGAGAGGGGATAACCAGTATAGGGGATACCAGCACCTGGAGCTCTAGGGAGAAAGGTCACTTCTTTGCATTGCAAATTAATCAAGTAGTTCTTGAATTCTTCCAGTAGTCTCTTATGTATTTAGTTGCCAAGAAACCCTTTCCTTGGGTTCAAAACACTCCCGCTGAATTTGTTTTTGGATTTATAAGGGACCAGGAATGGAAATTTAACCTAAGGCAAATTCTCCAAGTCAGCCTGCCAGCTTCATTTTTCTGTTGGAAGAGTCTCGCTGCTTTGAACCTGGGGATGGAATGAACTGATGGTGAGAAATGCACTCGGCCCAAAGAGACGAAGACTACATATTGCAAAATTCCTGCATGGTTTGGGTTGGGGCAGGGGTGATTGGAAATCTCAGCCCACAGAGTTTCCAATGCCATGACGGCCAACTGAGTCTGGGAATTCCTTTGGTTTGATGGTAACTGACACTGATTTCCACCATGGACAGAGGTTTCAGGCCAACCTGCCCCCCCATCCCAGTGTGGGTGACCCACCTCACAGTGCCTTCAAAGATGTCCATCTGCACCCAAGAGGACACCCCATGGGCTACTCTAGGCTGGACAGAAGGCAGAGGCTGCAACTTATCTTTTTCTCTGGAGCCACTGACTGACCACAGGTGACAGATAAGCCACCCAATAGACTCCTGATAAGAAGGATACAAGAATGCAAGTGAAGGGGCAGGTGTGACTAGTAAGGATACCAACACAGCAGAGTTATTGACCAGGGAGGTATCTCATGACAGAATATACATCTCAACTCAAAACCCCTATTTGTTTGAATGAAACATAAGTCAGTGTGGGTTTTTTTGTGGCATTTATTCGCTTTTATCCAAGCATGAGAAATTGAAGGCAAGCATTTGTACTAATCAAGGTATCTGAAGGATGTCCTCTATCATGAATGTGCCAAATGTCCTATGAGGTTTGAGGTGACTTTGTTCACCAGCAACATCCCAAGGACAAACCTATGATACAAAAATTGTAGGAAAGCTAGACTGTAATGGCTGCTTGAAGATCTTTTCTTATAATAGAAGCTTTAAGTCAAGGGAAGACCTAAATGGAACTTTCCAACATGAAAGGGGAAGGAAGAAACAAGTAGAGATGCCAGGTTAGAAATGCCTTCTGGGGCGTCTGGGTGGCTCAGTTGGTTAGGCACCTGACTTCAGCTCAGGTCATGACCTCACAGTTCGTGAGTTCAAGCCCCGCTTCAGGAGAACTTGAGCCCTGCTTCAAGCTCTGCACTAACAGTGTGGAGCCTGTGTGAGATTCTCTCTCTCCCTCCCTCTCTCTCTGCCCCTTCCTCATGCTCTCTGTCTCTCTCTCTCTCAAAGAAAGAAAGAAAGAAAGAAAGAAAGAAAGAAAGAAAGAAAGAGAAAAAGAGAAGAAAAAGAAATGTCTTCTGATATGTAAATTAATTTTGTATTAGACCCTGTTGGAGCACGCCCTAGATCACGGATCAGCAAACTACAGCCCAGGGACCCAATACAGCCCTCTGACTGTTTTTATAAGTAAGCTTTTACTGTAAACGGTCATGGGGCACCTGGGTGGCTCAGTTGGCTGAGCATTTGGCTTGATTTCAGCTCAGGTCAGGATCTCACAGTTGTGGGAGCTGAGCCTGGAGCCTACTTAAGATTCTCCCTCTCCCTCTGCCTCTCTCCCCTGCTCGCACACTCTATCCCTCTCTGAAAGAATTTTTTTTAAGTTAAAAAAAAAGAAAGAAAGAAAGAAAGAAAACAGTCATGCCTATTCACTTTTATATTGCATGTTAGCATGCTTTCATGCTAAAGCAGCAGGGTTGAGGGGCACCTGGGTGGCTCAGTTGCTTAAGCATCTGAATTCAGCTCAGGTCATGGTCTTGGGGTTCGTGAGTTCAAGCCCCATGTTGGGCTCTGTGTTGACAGCTCAGAGCCTGAAGCCTGCTTTGGATTCTGTGCCTCCCTCTCTCTCTGCCCCTCCCCTCCTCTCAAAAATAAATAAACCTTTAAAAAAAAAAAACCCACAAAGTGGGGCACCTGGGTGGCTCAGTCGGTTGAGCGTCCGACTTCGGCTCAGGTCATGATCTCACGGCTTGTGAGTTCGAGCCCCACGTCAGGCTCTGTGCTGACAGCTCGGAGCCTAGAGACTGCTTCATATTCTGTGTCTCCCTCTCTCTCTGCCCCTCCCCCGCTCATGCTCTGTCTCTCTCTCTCTCTCTTTCTCTCAAAAATAAACATTCCAAAAAATAATAATAAATCTTTTTTAAAAAAACCCACAAAGTTGGGGCTGCCACCTGAGGAGTGGGGGTTGTTGCTGGGCATGTGCCAACCAGCCATCTTAGGTTGGGTCCTGCCACAAGTGGAGTCTAAAACAAGGAGTTGAGGTCAAGTCATTTACTGGAAAGGAGCATCTATATACAGGGGACAAGAAAGTAAGGCAGGGGTGGAGGGAAACTGATTCAGGACATGGGGTGAATGGGCTTCTTTGCGGGCAGCTGGGGCTCAGGCCCCCCAGGGGGAGTGTAGAACACCTCAGAGTTATCCCAATGGAGGGGAGAAGGAGCTGGGGTATTTATGCACCAGGTCCTATCCATCCTGATCAAGGGTGGCCCCCAGGAGCATCAACACCCCAGTGCTCCCAACCTGCCGGGTGTGTGGACCGAGCACAATCCTATACCACAGGATCCCCCAAGTCAGAGTCATATGTGCTTGGCATGAGAATCGTGGGGATGTAGGCATGAACCAGAACAGTGAGGGTCAGGGAAACTGGGGGATCAACACCCATGGCGGCTTCCACGACAGCAGTTACGGGTCACCGACTCAGCGCTTGGCGGATGGGAGGGGTGGGCAGCTGGGATTCAGCTTCTTTGTGGAGGAGGCAGCTTCAGGAGACTCTCAGTCCCGGACCTGAGGCTGGGACTCTGGTGCAACAGTTAGGACCAGCCACCTGCAGCACTGGCACTTTAGGTACTCCAGGACTTGTCCAAGCTCCAGGGTGCTCTTGTCACTGAGCTACAGGAAGGCCTGCTCTGAGCCCCCGTGTTTACTGACAAGAAATGGTTTTTAGAAAATTATAAAGTGCTTGTTTTCAGAGACCTCAGGGAGAGGGATAGCTAGGAGATGAACCCATTCTTCAGCTCCTTGGGAAAACAAACTAAGCAGGGCAAGTGGAGATAAGGAGGCAAGAAAAGAGCAAGTAGGGTTCTGGGGGACTGGGGGCAACTAGCCCAACTACACCCCAAGGTGTCCATTGTAAGCAGTCCCACATTCCACATGGCGAGCCCAGCTTGAGGTTGAGGCAAGGCTGCCAAGAAATAGTGTTTTCTTGGTTCCTGCCTCCCTCCTTGACCTCCCCTCCTCCATTGTCCCTCTGTAGTCCCCTTTAGTTCGCCTCCTTGAACAGGCTAAGTCCATTCCTGCCCCAGGGCCTTTGCACTTAAATGCTCTTTCCTCAGGTCTGTACATGACTGGCCCACCTTGTCATTCAGATCACATGTCACCGCATTCATGGGGTCTTTGCTTGACCATTCAGTCCAAAGTAGACCCATGGCCACTCTTACATGTCGTCCTGTTGGTTCCTTTCCTAGTATTGTCAGACTAATTTTCTCTTAGTTATCTGCTTGCTTGTGCATGTCCTTCCTCCCCATGCCAAAATGTCATGTCTGTGAGAACAGAACCACGTCTGATTTTTCTCTGCTGTCTCCCCAGTGCCCAGAACCATGCATGGCACAGAACAGACCCCCAGTCCATTTTTGATGGTGGACTGAATGTAATATAAAAATAACATTTCTTTCCAAAGTGATACCCTGCCTTTGAAAATAAGAATATGAACTGAACATATAGTCCACACAGTAAAAAGACTTCACGGGGAAGAGATAAAGCCTTCAGTGGCTGTGATGTTGAATATAACATACACTGATCCAAATTCCTAGTACATTCCGGGCTCTAGCTAATGGTTTCCATCATTCTCTCTTAAGCTTTTAAATTATAAATATTTCAAAAGTGTGCAATGGAGTGGGCCCTTCCATTCATCTTTTAGAAAGAACAACAAAAGCATATTTCTTTCTTGAAGTCAAAACCTCAAATGAACTCAGAACAAGTTTTTTTTACCACTCTGAATAGGAAAGGTGACTATTAAATACTCTATTATTCATAACAAAGAAATAATAGAATGTAATTTACGACTCCATCAATTTTGTCTAATAACGTATCACTGTCTTACGGGATACTTTTGTTTAGGCAGATGTAATAATCCATTTAAGCATATTTCTTCAGTGCCCATATGAGCATCTACATAGGGTAGGAGCAGTTTCTCAATTGGTAGACGTAAAAAAAAAATTCTTTTGGACCGGTAGTAGAAAAACAGATGCCTAGAGGCAACACAGAAATTTTGTAAAGACTCTAGTTTGAAGTGGGGCGCCTGGGTGGCTCAGTCAGTTAAGCGTCCGACTTCAGCTCAAGTCATGATCTCACAGTTCATGAATTCGAGCCCTGGGTGGGGCTCTGTGCTGACAGCTCAGAGCCTGGAGTCTGCTTCAGATTCTGGGTCTCCCTCCCTCTCTGCCCCTTCCCCATTCACGCTCTCTCTCTCTCTCTCTCTCAAAAATAAGTAAACATTAAAAATTTTTTTAAAAATTCTAGTTTGAAGGAATTTGTTTCCTAGGACGTGACACAGTATCTATACGTACACGTGCGTGTGTATGTGTGTGACGGTAATTGAGATCACTGATAAACGTGAAAAATCTCCCCCCAGCAGCACAGCACGCTGTCCGGCACATGGTATATGCTCATGAGTGCTTGTTGGACTAATCAGTTAACTAAATCCCACACAAGGAACTATGCAGTGACATTTGATTTTTCTTTTTGAACCTGACCTAGGATTGCAATTTCTCAGTGAGAACATTTTCAGTACTCAGACAAAAGGACACGGGACATAAGCTGTGGCAGACGGCCTGGGTGCCCCAGTTAGATCCTCATGACCCATGTATTTCCATGCCCGATGTCCAAATGCCTGCAGCTATATTTCTGCACCTGAGGGTTTCTTGCCCCTGAAGTCAGTGCCCTGGGAGCAGCCCTCCCCACTGGCGGACAGGAGGAGATAGTTCCGCTCCCTCCTCACTCGGGCAGGATAACTCTGGGGCATGGGTTCTACTCCATCTCCCAGAATCCCTTGGGGGCGACTGAGCTCCAAGTGCCCGCAGTGCTAACTGATCTGGTAGCAGACCTCTTATTGGCTGCCTTGCCATCCCGGGATCCCTCTTGCACCCCACTTCTGGCGCTTCCTGGGATCACACCCCCAAAGAAACTACACTCAAATCCCTGCTTCAGGATCAACTTCTCAGCGAACCCAAACTAAGACAGACACCTTTCATCATGCACCTCTAACAAAACACTCCTCCATGTGAACAGGTGTTTGTGCTTGAGATGCAATAAAAAGGCACCAATGCATCCACTAGCATGTTTCTGTGTGAGGCCCAGACACTCCCTGACTCTCTAATGAGTCTCTCCATGACCAGTGATGAAGGGCATGTCTCTTTCCTTAAAGGAGCAGGGTTTGATGGCCCCTGAACAGGGCATCCCTGTCCTGAGCATGGCTGACCCACCTACACTCCCAAGGCCCCTGTTAATTAGACAAAGGGTGTGCAAGCAAAGAAAACTTTTTAATTAAGGCTTCATTGGCAACGTCAGAAGGGCCAACTATGGTCTAATCCAAACAAGGAACCTTCACTCTTTTGTCATCTGTTCTAAAATATCAAGGCACTTCCCCTACAGTGGCCCCAAAGACGTTGTTTCCCACTGACCCCGGGCATCTTAAGAGCTCTTCTCTCCCGATTTCTTCTTGTTTGCCTTCGTCTTCCCAATCATGGTCTCCACGATGACAGCCGTTTCTTCATACGTCTGGATGCTCTCCGTGGAAAACTTCTCAATGGATTCCATCACTTCCACCTTCTCATATGCCAAAGTCCTGGGCGGACTTCTCTCCTGTGCATCACTGCTCCTAGCCGTGTGCCCCCCAGATCCACCCTGACCGACCCCAGGCCTTTGCGACTGGGGTGTAGATGGTCCCTCTGGACCAGGTGTGATCACGGGACAGGGCCCCTTGGACTCCTCCTCCTCCTCCTCCTCCTCTTCCTTCTCTTCCTTCTCTTCCTTCTGGTCATCATGTTTCTCCCCAGGCCCTTTCGGTTCTTCGGCACTAATCTCATTCTCCTTGTCGGCAGTATGCTGGTTAGGTGCCTTTCCGCCTTCCTTCTCCTGAAGGTCCCCCTGTCCATTCTCCACAGGGGGCCCGGGCGGCTCAGGAGAAGGCTCCACAGCGCTGTCGCGATGTACAGAGTCATCCTCAATGGAAATAACCACTCCGCCTTTGGCTGGGATGGAGAAGGAACAGAACCCAGGGTCCACATAACTGGCATCCCCAGAAACCAGCACGTACCGCCCTTTGGTGTAGAGGTCAGCCGGAGGCTCGGGTTCTTTGGGGCTTTTCACTTTGTCTTTGACCTTCTTGAACAGTTTCCCAAAGGCTTTGCTTATCTGCCCTCCATCTGGCACGTCTTCTGGAGCCCCTTCTGGGGTTGGGAGACTGGCTTCTTCGGCTCCTGATTCAAGCTTAGACTCACCTTCTTCTTTGGGTACCACCTGCACCAGCTTTGTGTCTTCTGGACCTTTCAGTGGTATGTCTTCCAGACTCTCATCAGCTTTGTCTTTAGCTATAATCTCCTTTTTCCTTGGAATGTTCTTGGGGAGACCTTTCTGTCTTGGTTTTGCTGTTGTTATATCCTGCACAGCCCTAGTGAGATCTAAAAAAAAGGGGGGGAGGGGGCAGGGGCATAAGTCAAGTTTGTCAATGGAAGAGGAAGAAAATGTGTTTGTGGGAAAATATGCTATTTTGGAGACCAAGGCCTAGTGCAGGGGTAGAGTTTACCATACATGGGGCAAAAAGAACAGAGAAAGATGCCTGGATCTGACCAGCAGCATTCATGGCCCACATTAAGGTCCCAGCTCTGCAACCAGCTGTGTGAATCTGGGCAAGTCTCTTGACCCCTCTGGGCTTGCAGAGAGGAGGGAAGGTACTGCCTGTTCTGACAGTTTTCACAGTTCCCACCCCACTGGCTGCGACTTACTGAGACATTCTACTGCAGTAACACTCGGAGTCCCCACCCCAGCCCCTGCTGAGCTCATGGTGAATACTTGGCTCTACCGGCTAGTCGATGGAACTCATTCCACAGAGTTATCCTCGCAGAGCAGACTGGGCCTCCAGTGTGTTCTGAATGGCCTCAGGCAGGGGACTCAATCTCCTGTGCTCCACACGCATCCCAAGCTAAATAGATACAAATGCCCCTTCAGTAGCATCCCTTTCCTCCTGGGCCAAAGAGGAAGCGAGGTACTAAATTCAGAAATGATGGGAATCCCCTGATCCCAAGGCTGTCTTCTAAAAGGAAAAACTGAACGGTTAAGAAAACACACACAATCTCGCCTTGCCTCGTCTATGAGGCTTTTCAACTCCACTTGCAAGCAGATTTCATCTCAGAGGTCTTATCCATGCCCTCCCCCCATGAACCAGAGGACTGACAGACAAAGCGAAGGTACCTAGCACCGGTTGACTCAGACAGCTAAGTGACCAGGGAATGGCAGAAATGAGCCATGAAGCCATAAGGGAGGAAGGGATGTGCAAAGGGACTTGTCTAAGGTAGCCCGCTGGGGGAAGGGGGGGCTTACAGGAACTGCTGCAGAATTTCAGGGCCTGGTACAAGAGGGAAAGGCCCTGTTCAAAATCATGAAGTATTTCAAGACAGTGGGGTGCCTGGGTGGCTCAGTCAATTGAGCCCCCGACTCTTGATTTTAGCTCAGGTCATGATCTTGTGGTTTGTGAGTTCAAGCCCCACGTTGGGCTCTGCACTAACAGTGTGGAGCCTGCCTGGGGTTCTCTCTCTCCCTCTCTCATTGCCATTCTCCCACGTGTGTGCATCCCCTCTCTCTCTCTATCTCTCTCCCTCACCTCTCAAAATAAAAAAAAAATTTTTTTTAATACAGAAAAAACAAAAAAGAATTTCAAGACAGTGACAGCAGAGCACTACACCAAGTGTGGGGACCCTTGTGTGCACAGGGCCCCGTGTGTGGCCGCATGCTCCCAGAGCTAGTCCCAGTCCCTGGGACTGCTGCCCCCTTCCAACACGTTCAGACTCCGAAACCCCATTTCCACAAATCCCTCTGAGCTCTCTGAGGGATGTGGATTTGAAAACACTATAGGCAACACCCTCTTCTTTTCTCCTACAACACTGTGTTTGTTCAGCACTAGGGAGATTTAGCTGTGAAGGTAACATCTCTCAGCTGCATGAAACCATCCCCAAAGGACCAAACGTGAAAGACGGAAGCCATGGTTGCCAACCAAGCTGGTTGTGCTCGGTTTTGCATGGAAGAGAAGTGAGCGATAATTGAGCGTGGACTCTGCCCCAGACACTGCATTAAGCACTTTTGCACGGCATTGCTCATTTCCTTTGCTAAGGTGAATATTGAATTATATTTCCCCCCAATTTAATGCTTCAAGTTCAAGGATGACATTCCCAAGGTGGCCTATCCCCCAGTCTGATTTTTCTCCTTGTAAACATTCTGGCTCAGTCACTCAGCACCTGTGGGAGTGAATCAGAGAGAGAAGACCTCATATAAAAGCGTTTAATTTCCAAATGGATCAGAAGGAAGCATAAATGTTAAGTTCAGGAAGAAAGCCGTTTGATTTTTTCCCCCACTTTTCCATGATAGAAAACAGCAGAAGCCAGGGTTAGGAAGCATTACCTTTCCCACCAAGCCGAGAGCTGAGAAAGGTTCCATGGCTTGGGGTGAACAGGGTGACAGGAGTTTCAATGAAGGCAGAGCTCAGCCTGGAGAAAGAACCAGAAAGAGGATGATCGCCACCTTGAATTCATCAAACCAAACAGATGGTGGGGGATTAAGAGTGACTCTTCAATGTGACCAAAAATGAGGAAAGCTTTCTCTAAATCACATTATTCATGAAACATACACACTTATACACTAGATGAGGATGTGAAGGGTTTCTTTGAGCTCGAGTCATACCCTGTGAAACACACAGGAGAATTATAAAATGGGGGTTGCTTGTAATGTAAAAAATGGCACTTCTCTGTTGAACAGAGTTTTTGTTTTTGCTTTTTTTTTTATTTATTTTTTCAACGTTTTTTATTTATTTTGGGGACAGAGAGAGACAGAGCATGAACGGGGGAGGGGCAGAGAGAGAGGGAGACACAGAATTGGAAACAGGCTCCAGGCTCCGAGCCATCAGCCCAGAGCTTGACGCGGGGCTCGAACTCACGGAACGTGAGATCGTGACCTGGCTGAAGTCGGACGCTTAACCGACTGCGCCACCCAGGCGCCCCAAGTTTTTGCTTTTTTTAATAAAAAAGTAGTGAGCTCAGGTGGAAGTATTTACAGCAACCAGGATATGGTATCCCCAATTCTTTTTTAAAACATAATATGCATTATATATAAGTAGAGAAAAAACTGACTATGCAATTGAGACAAAACGTAGACAAGTGGTGAGTCTGAGAAAAGAGTGTTCAGGAGTTCCTTGTTCTATGCTTACAACATTTCTACCAACTTGAAATTACAACAAAATTCGAAGTTCTAAGCAAATCAGCAAAAAGGCAACCCAATGACCTTTTTATGAAGTCTTGCCTCCAAAACAAAAATCTCCACACAGTCACTTAAATGCCAGTTCAAGACATATTTTCACGCGTGCATAAAGCGTACACTGTGACGCAAATATAATGTAGGATTATGCAACAATCCACTGACCATAACTAGAGAAAGAAAAAGAAAATCTTGCTTTCTCTGCTAAAACATTGGAGCACTCACGGCCAAGACAGAGCACCCATGGGGACATTTATGTCCCCAGAGGTCTGTGGGGCCAAAAGCAACCTTCTCCATGGGGTCTTTTGGTGACCATCCTACTTAAAATTTCACGAGACAAGGAAAGAACTGCTCCTGGTGGGGCAATTCTGGGTGCTTCTCTTTTAATTCAGTCTAAACCCCCAAATCAGCAAAACTTAATCAAAGAACCACAACTTACTAAAGTGACAGTCCTTCTATGAGGTATCTTCTATGAGTCTCCAATCTGCTCTCTGAATGATATCTATGGATATGGCCAGGGACATGGACACAGATATAGATGATGTAGGTGTAGATATAAATAATGCAGATGCACATATGGATAGATGCACATGTACATGATATAGGTATGCACGGACATGATGTAGGTGCAGACACACTTGATGTAGGTACAGGTATAAGTGTCCACACACATGAAGATGACATAGACCTAGATGACGTAGGTGTAGATGTGGATGGAGGTGATGTAGATGGAGGTGTGGACGATATACACATAGATGGTGTAGACGTAAGTGTAGGGGTAGGCGGAGATGATGTAGATGTAGGGATAGGTGTAGGGGTAGATGTTACAGGTGTCAGTGTAAACGTAATGCTGTCGGTGCAGGTACAGATTATATGACACAGAAGCAGATGACACAGGTAATGTGGCATACATGTACAGGTGGATGGTGTGGCTGTGGATGCAGATGTAAGTGTAGGTGTCAGTACACCCAGATGACAGAGTCATGATGGAGACTGTAGGTGTCGGTGTAGACGATGCAGAGATAGAGACAGGGGAAGAGGAAGAGAGAGAGAGAGAGATAGGGATGGGGATGCAGATAGGGATAGGGGATAGGGAGACAGACAGGGATAGGGATAATGTCATGGATAAGAATAGGGATAGGTGACAAGGACAGGAGATAAGGAGAGGGCATAAGGATAGGGGATAGGGACAGGAGATAGGGACAGGGATAGGGGATAGGTACAGGGAAACAGGATAGGGATAGGGGACAGGGGTAGGGACAGGGGTAGGGGATAGGGATAGAGGTAATTTCTCAGCTATCCTGAAGTTAATGGAGCTTAACTCACGGCTCCACTATGAACAAGACGAGCCAGTGCATTGACAGCCACATTACTGACGCGGCCAGGTGAGAAAAGCGATGACGGTAGCAGCAGTAATAACACCAACACCTCCGAGCGCTTGTCGAGTGCCAGGCACTGCATTAGGCACCTCACCTGCAGCATCTCATTAAATACTCCCGGTCATCCCACCTGCTAAGACATCTATGTCCCCAGAGGCCCATGGGACCCAAAGCAACCTTCTCCATGGGGTCTTTTGCGACAACCCTACTTAAAATTTCAAACATTCCCACCATCACCCCAATGCCGCTCCCCTCTCCCCCATCACAATTCACTCCCTGGTACTTGTCATCTGTTACAAAGCCATCCATCAGCTGCCTCCCCAACTAGCATTCCAGCTCCACCAGGCCACGGGGTTGCGATTCCTCCCCTGCCACGCCCCTACCACCTGGAACCGTGCCTGGCACACAGGAAGCACCCAATGAGGACCTGTGAACTAAGCCAGCGGCCGGGACGGAGAGAGACATGCAGCCTCTGGGCCGTGCCCGTCTGTGACCACACCTGTTGCCTTCGTTCTCAATGATCCGGTGGTACCGCTCCAGCTCGTTCTTCAGGGTCTGCTGGGCGACCACCAGCTGCCGGCAGTCATAGGAAGACCTCTCCAGGCTCCTCTCAGTCTCCTCAATCTCCTTCCGCAGGCTTTCGATCTGCTCGTTATAGAGCTGAATCTCGTCATCGTAACACTCGTGGGCATCTTTAATAGCCTGTTCCAGGGCCGCCGTCTGTGGGCAAAGACACAGCCATAAGGAAACCCACCCCACCTCTCCCCAAGACACAGACGTCTCCGGATGACAAACCCCGAAAATAAAAAGAAAACCCCTGTCTGTGGAATAAAATGTACAATTCAAATAAACTGTATCACTCACATTCTGAGTTAGCATAAACCTGGCTAAAAGATAAATAGAACTGCCCTGGGGCCTCTGGGTGGCTCAGTTGGTTGAGTGTCCAACTTCAGCTCAGGTCCTAAGCTCAGTTTTGTGAGTTCAAGTCCCACCTCGGGCTCTGTGCTGACAGCTCCGATCCTGGAGCCTGCTTCAGATTCTGTGTCTCCCTCTGTCTCTGCCCCTCCCCCACTCGCACTCTGTATGTATCTCTCTCAAAAATAAAGATTAAAAAAAATTTTAAGATAAACAGAAAAAAGCACACATACTAAATAGACAAGATGTTATTTTCACTGAAATGATTAAGTTGGGGCGGGTGCATACTGACACAGCACAAGTCCAAATTGAGGTAGGAAAATAGAAATATGACAGAATATAAGGTGGTCTTATAGTCACTTTAAGAGCTCCCAACAATGTGCAAAGAGCAACATGTGTATTTATTTACAAGCTTAGTATGTGTGCAGTCGTGACTTTTACAATCACATTTTCCCAAGTAGAAAAGAAATCACCGTGCCTTATCAGTCCTCAAAACAAAATGAAACAAACCAAACCAAAAAGCCACTTGTACCTAGAACATCCCAAAATTCACTGCACATTTGAACCACTGGAGGACGCTGTTAAGCTGCAGATCCCGACTCAGCAAGTCTGGGGGAGGCCAGAGGCTCTACAATTCTAACCAGTGCCCACGTGACGTTACTGGCCCTGTCTCTGGTCCACACAGTGAGTCGTGGGGGGGCTGGACAGGTATCTGAATTCAACTTCATGTATGTTTGCCACCAGGTATCTCACATGCAGCTGAATGTGCATATTGGACAAATCTAGAGAATGATTATTCCTAGGAGGACACCTGATTCCTCACTTTTTTTTTTAAAGTTTATTTATTTGGCGGGGGAGGGGGCAGAGAGAGAAGGAGATAGAATCCCAAGTAGGCTCAGCACTATCAGCATGAAGCCCAATGCAGGGCTTGAACCCACAAACCATGAGAAAAATCAAGAGTTAGACACTTAACCCACTGAGCCACCCAGGTGCCCTTGATTCCTCACTTTACATACAGATGTCGCTTTAGAATAGTGAAGTTCCCTAAGTGATGACATTTGAAAACAGCTTACAAAGGTTTTCAGGAATGTATCTACTGCATCAGGAAGGAAGGAAAGAAAAAAGGAAGGAGAGGAGAGAGGAGAGGAGAGGAGAGGAGAGGAGAGGAGAGGAGAGGAGAGGAGAGGAAAGGAAAGGAAAGGAAAGGAAAGGAAAGGAAAGGAAAGGAAAGGAGAGAAGGAAGGAAGGAGGGAAGCAGAGAGGGAAGGAGGAAAAGAAGGGGTACATATACTCAACACTTTGGGAAGTCATCTGTCAGCCTATGTCATCCCCCTTGTCTGATGCCTGTACCATCTCACTCATAGAGGAGTCCCAGCAGCAGTGTGACTCCACTCTCCTGACCAGACGTACAGAACCAGGGCTGGGCCTGATTCCGACAGGCCTATCACATGCTTCCTCCCTGTGGAATTTGGAAAGGGATCTCAGAAACAGCAGAGAGTGGGTGGCATATTCATATAACCTTGGGGCCGCCATTTTGGAGTGGCCATCTTTCATAACGTGCATGGAGAAACTGACAAAGGCAATTCTCCTGAGGGGCAGAGAAATGAAGCCTAAGGGCAAAGGCAAACAGAGATGAGAGAGCCTGTGAGAGAGAAGAAAGAGAGGGAGTAAGCAGCTGCCTCAGATCCAAGTTCCTGGTTCCTGCCCCATACCCTGCTCTCAAATCTCATAAACGACCTTTTATATCTTGCTCCTCTGGGGGAAAAAAGAGTATCTTCTCAGTAGAGAAACCCGGCAGATGCCACTTTAACCAAGTGATCCAAGTTACATCACCGGCAGGAAGACATGCCCACATGACACTCCCCTGATGAGACACACTGAGGACACATCACTCCTGTGGATTCCAGCCACAAATGCATAGCCTCAGCCTAATCCTGAAAAAACATCGAGGAGCCCAAAAGGAGGGACATTCCACAAAGTAATTCCATCAAGGTCATCAAAGACAGAGAAAGGCAGGGACTATCTCAGATTGGGGAGACTAAGGAGACACAACACCTAAATCGCAAGTAGGATCCAGGACCGGAAAAAAATGTTGGTGGGGTATTTGTGAAGTGTTTGTCAAGTCTATTACCAGGATGGTATTGTTGTTAATTTCCTGACATGGTTCTGTGGTAGTGAAGGTGCTAACATTTGGGGAAGCTGGGTGAAGAGTCTGTGAGAAACCTGTGTGCTATTTTTGTAGAGTTTGAGAAGTCTAAAATTATTTCAAAAGAAAATCACAGCGCACCCTTTGCTGCTTAAGCTACTGTGATCGAGTTTCTGTTCCTCGTTAAAAAAAAAAAAAGATTTTAAATTCAGTTACCTGTCATGTCAAATACCAAGGCATACCACTAATTCCTGGTGCAGCCACATTTTCTTACCTACGCCAGGGTTCATACACTCTAGGAAATGCTTCCAGGAAATAAGGAATTTAAAAGACCCCCTTTGAAGCTCGAATCTCAGAGACAAGAAGCCATCCAGGAGTGGAAGAACCCTGAAGTCAGACGTTCTTTTCTATGGAGCAGTCCCGAGAACAAGCCTGGGGGACCCTGGCCACGCTGGGGCCCCGGCAGCACAGCTCGAGCCTGGAGCCTGCTTCAGATTCTGTGTCTGTCTCCCTCTCTCTCTGCCCCTCCCCTGCAAGTGCACTCTCTCTCTCTCTCTCTCTCTCAAAAATAAACATTAAAAAAAATGTTTAAGGTGGGTTAACGGCCTCACATTCTATAAAAGCAGCCCTCATCTTTTAGAGGTACAGTTGAAATACTGCCTGATGAGTGGTCTGGTGTCAGGGATTGCTTCACAATCACATGGGGGTATGTGGAGTGCAGGTGATGAAGGAGGGACCATGTGTTGGAGGATGGGGGTACGGGCGCTCATGAGACTGTCCTCTCACTTTTGTGTATGTTTGAAGTGTTCCAGAACAGAGTAAACATAAGCAAAGATTATGAGTGAAGCGAATCGATTGCCCCCTTTGGGTATGGGTTCCCCGGCCCAGGGTGGGGACAATGGTCTGTGCTGGCAACTTCTCACTGGGAACAAGTCATGAGCCTCACAGCAACCATATGGGCAGGGGATGCCACTGCACCCACTTTACATTTGAGGAAACTGAGGCACACAGGCACAAAGTGACTTGCCAATAAGTACAGGATTCAGAGCCACCTGTGCAGGGTCTGAGACACTTCCTAAAACCATGGGCCTCCCTGTGTCAGCCTCCTCCCAGCTGCAGGTGAGCAGTACACGTGCGTGCACACACACACACACACACACACACACACACACACACACACGTGCACTTACTCCAGGCCCTTGGAAAACCCCCTATTCCCACACATCAACAGGCAAGCAACACCAGCATGTTCTCACTGAAGACCTGGGAGGAGACTGAGGGTGATCCACGCACAGACCCATCCGTCCCTGAGCACCTTCACTTAGCCAACTTCTAAATGGTAAACGGGATAGCAAAGCATTGTCACAAACCGGGAAATCAGAAACTAGAAAAATGTCACCTGTAACCTTTGAACCTTACAGGGCAAGCATGATTTTTTGTGTATCTCACGAGCTGGTGGTTTGCTGTTGGGGGTGGGTGGGTGGGTGGGTGATGGCTGTCCTCTGATGGAATTTGCGGGAGGGATACCTGCCCTGGGAGGTATCAGAAGAGGGGTGTTCAAGAAAAATAATAAGAGCCCCACTTTCACTGCCTTAAAGGGGGCTAAAGAGACATCTCTGATGTGAACAACCTTGGCACCAGCTTGGCTGCCTGAGAATGAGATGCGGACGCTCCTCCTTAGAGCCCACAGCCCAGTGTGGGGAGGTGGCTCGGTCACAGAGACATGCCCAGGGCATCACAAAGTACAGGGAGACCCTCAGGTGCTGGAAGATGTCAGAGAAGGCCAGTCCTGGGTACTGAAGAAGAGAAGGTGCTTCCAGAAAGAGGAGACGTGATGAGCCAAGGGGCAGGTGTCAGAAACCACAGGAGGGTCAGGAGAAGAAGAGAGAGCATCTCACTCCCAGCCCAGGGCTTCTTGGAGGGGAGTAGCTGCATGGAGACTGGAGAGCGAGGCAGGTGGAAGGTGTGGGCCGTGCTGCAACCCGAACTTCATCCTGAGCAAGAGTGACTGCTGTGTTTCTCCTTGGACCGTTTAGGTCGTCTGTGAGCCACTGCAGGCAGGAACTACATCATGCTCTGATCGGTATTTGCTGAACCTCACATGGAACTTGGCAGTCACGGATGAACGAAGGAGTCAGCGTTCAAGCACAGCTGTGAGGCTTGCTTTTGCACAGCATGGGTCACTGGGACCCTGGCAGTGCCTCACAGTGAGCCCCATCTGGACGGGTGACCTCCTGCTTCGGTCCTCTTAGGCCCCCAGATTCCTTTGGGTCCAAGGTCTTTTGAAAAAAGGAAACAGGTTCCTTTTTCTCCACATCCTCACAAACACTTGTTGTTTCCTGTGTTTTTGATTTTAGCCATTCTGATACGTGTAAGGTGATACCTCATCGTGGCTTTGACTTGCATTTCCCTGCTGATGAGTGATATGGAGCATCTCTTCATGGGTCTGTTGGTCATCTGTATGTCTTCTTTGGAAAAGTGTCTCTTCAGGTCCTCTGCCCATGTTTAATTGGGTTAGTTGTTTTTTGGTGTTGAGTTGTGTAAGATCTTTATATATTTTGGATATAGATCCATTATTGGATATGTCATTTGCAAATATCTCCTCCCATTCAGTAGATGAATGCATGGAGAAGATGTATGTGGTATATACATATACAATGGAATACCATTCAGGCCATAAAAAAGAAAGAGGTCATGCCATTTGCAACAACATGGATACACTAAAGGGTATAACGTTAAGTGAAATAAATCAGAGAAAAACAAACACCATATGATTTCACTCACATGTGGAATTTAAGGAACAAAGTAAGTGGACAAACAAAGAAAAAAACAGACAAAGAAAACAGAGTCTTAAATACAGAGAACAAACTGGTGGTCACCAGAGCGGAGGGGGCAGAGGGGAAGGGTGAAACAGATAAAGGGGATTAAAAGTACACTTATCTTAATGAGCACTGACACATAGAATTGTTGAATCACTACATTGTACTCGTGAAATTAACATAACACTGTATACTAATTTACTTCAATTAAAAAAAAAGAAAAACAATTTAAGAAGGAAACGGAAGAAATCAAGTGCCCTTCACGGATTACATGCTGTCTTCCCAAAATCTACCACTAGATGGTGCTAGGCAACTTTAATGAGAAACGATACTCGGGAGGTTCACTCTTTCCAAGTAATACATGACTTTTTCCATGTCCCTGCCTCAGAAACTCTCAGTGAAATGTAATTTAGGGAGCCAGAAGTGCCTGTCCCTTTTCTTCCACCTCTGGGAAGCACCATCCCAGTGGTCTCATGCATGGACTATGTTTAGCTTCAAAGAAGGGGTTGCCAGCACTGAGGGTGCTGTTTCTTCCATCCTTTGGACTAGTGTTTTGTTTGTTTGTTAATGTTTATTTATTTTTGAGGAGACAGAGCATGAGAGGGGAGGGGCAGAGAGAGAGAGAAAGAGACAGACAGCATCTGAAGCAGGCTCTAGGCTCTGAGCTGTCAGCACAGAGTTCGTGGGCTTGAAGCCACGAACTGTGAGATCATGTCCTGAGCTGAAGTCGGACACTTAACTGACTAAGCCACCCAAGTACCCCTGGACGAGGGTTCTTAAACTTGAGCCTGCAAAACCACCTGGAGGGCTTGTTGAAACAGAGATTGCTGGGCCCCACCCCAAAGTTCCTGACTCAGTAGGTCTGGGCTGGGCCGGGCCTGTGAATGTGCATTTCTGACAAGGTCCCAGGTGATGCTGATGTTGCTGGTTTAGGGACCTCACCCTAAGGACCATGCTATGGAGGGCTCTGGAAGCATCAGAAGCTCCAACCACAGGCAGAACCATATGCCTTGGTTGTGCCAGGTTGAAGCCCTCAGGCTACAAGGAGTTCTCTTTGCCCCACCCCCCTCCCCTGTCCCTAGTCACAGCATTGGCACTACTGAGGGGCTAAGCCACCAAATCTCCCTTACAGCACTCAGCTTAGCTACTCTATTGGGCAGTCACTAAAACCTTTCAAAATTAACAAAAAGCCAGCCATGAACGACTCCTAAATAGGATGTGAAAGCCCCAAGCCAGGGACTAAGGTAGGCCAGATGTAGAACATTCTGACCCAACCTAGGGCCCACCCTTACACCAGTGTGCTCAAAGTGTGATTCCTAGACCAGAAGCATCATCAGCTGGAAATCTAGAAATGCAAATTCTTGGGCCACATCCCAGAACGAGTCAGAAACTCTTGGGTGGGCCCAGCCACATCTGTGTTTTAATTAGTGCTAATTAGGCAGACTTTGGTCCCCATGACCTTTGCCCCTTAGCTTTCCGCCCATGAATATGTTAGGTTACATGGCAAAAGGGACTTTGCAGATGTGATTAAGGCTCTTAATCAGTGGACTTAAAAAAAATAGGGAGATTATTATAGATTATTCCTGATCACATGAGTCCTTAAAAGCACAAGTCAGAGAGATTAGATGCCTGAGAAAGATTCTATGCGCTGTTGCTGGATTTGAGGATGGCCATAAGCCAAGGCATGTGTGCGGCTTCTAGAATAACTCCTGGCCAACAGCCAGCAAGAAATAGGGTCCTCAATCCCACCTGCACACAGAATTGAGTTCTGCCAACAACTTGATTGAGACTGGAAGATTCTCCACCAAGAGCCTTCAGATAAGGAGGCCGGCCGACAACTTTGTATCAGCCTTGTGAGACCCAGAGCAGAAAAACCAACCAAGCCCACCCAGCCTTCTAACTTATGGAAGTGTGAGACAAGGGACTACTGTTTCAAGCCCTTGCATGTGTAGTAATTCCTGACAGGAGCGAGAGAAAACACAACTTGTGTTGCATTAGACCCACTGCTAGTGGTATTTAATATGAGAACATGTATTATTATATAGAAAATGATTTGGTAATATTTTGATAACTGGTTCAATATAGTTGGTTTTCTTTTAATTATATGTTCTTTATTTTTATTATACAGCCTTTAACATTTTTCTGAGAAGTGGACCACGGACTTTGCCAGACTGCTGGGGGGTGGGGCAGGGCACAGAAAAAGTGAAGATCCCCGATTTAGAGAGACAACAATGTCAGAGCAAGACCTAAAAGCCTTCCTGCAGCAACTATGGGAGGGGACAGGTGGCCAAGCAGACAGATTTATTTCACGTCCTCAGAAACTAAGTTGATCCTTCATGAAATGTCTTACTTTTACATTCAACAAATACATATATGTACATAGAGACAGAAACCTTTTTGCCCCGGAACAGGAATTTACCACATCAGCTGGGCTCTTTCATTTTCTCAGTATCTAGGGCAGGGTTTTCAACTTTGTCACCACACCCACTTGAAGAGCCACATTTAACACCACAAACCATACACATCATACAAACGTGTGTGTGCATGTGTGTGTGCATTTGAGCAAATATATATATTTAAATATGCAAACATATATATTTAAAACACAGGTTTCACAAAGCAAATCCCACTGTTACATGCCATGTACTCTGTTATTTCTTATTCTTAGTCTAGTGTTGTCAATTTCTTCTTTATTAATGCCACTCAATTCTGCTGAATTCATTTTACAACCCAATAATACGTTGTAAACAGTGGTTTGGAAAACACCAGTCTCTAGGACCAGTGGGCTTGCATCCACTTCTCCAATCTCTCATTCACACACGTGCACGCATACATACACACGTATATACATAAACACGTGCACACGTACGTTCATACAAAGTCATGCATATATACACATATATGAATATAGACATATATATAGTACACAACATGCACACACATATACACATACACACATGTACGTCTACACACATAAACACATATATGTACATGCATGTGCACGCACACACACATTCACTCACTCTCACTCCATTCTTCCAGGGCCTCAGAGGAAGCCACAAATTACCAAGTCACCAAAATGGTGCATCTGGTCCCCGACCCGTGGTTTGCCATGAAAGGATGAGTTTTAAGGGCAGTACTTGATTTCTTGAGCTGTGATTTTTACCTCGGGAGACAATCACCAGACCCTGGTTTGCTTTCAGTGGCCCCTGAGAGTTGCTGCATAGTGACAGTGTGTGGTGGGGCAGAAATGAAGATTCTGGAACTCAATGGTCCCCTCATGAAACCCCGGGCAGATCTGGAGGGCACTGAATACCTACAAAAGCCCCAGATCTGTGTGGTGTTAACTTTTTTTGATTTTGCAGACATTGGATAGAGACAGAGTAACATATAACATATAAATGTTCCAGGTTTCCTAAATAGTCCAAACTTTTTCTTCTCTTGTCCCTTCATGTGTACTTGTCAAACCAAATGTCCATTTATTTTTTGATTTAGGAATGTAGTTGCACAGTATATGAAGGTTTAGTATTCTAACCCAATGTCTCCCATTACAACAGGATAGTAATGAGAGAAAGCAAACTGGAAGGAATCAGGGGTGTGAACCACGAAGCTCACTAACCAAGAAGGAAGGCCACAGAAACAGGAGAGCATTCTTCCGGTGACTTTAGTTTTCAGATTAAGCTTTGACAAAAAAAAGGGGGGGGGGGAGGGGTAGAAACGGGAGCTTTATACGAATGAATCCTGAGGGGAGGCAAACACTGACATGACCACCCTTTCCCACGCCTGTAATCAAATTCCAAAGGGGAGATTTTAGGTCATGAAAAGAGAAACAGGAAGCATAGATTGGAGGATAGAAATCCCAATATGTGTCCATCTCTTCTTATTTTTAAGGATAAGTTTAAAGCAGGCAAAACGGATCAATTGTGCAGGAGTCAGGACAGCCTTACCCTTGGTGGGGAGTGGTGGTGACTCAAAGTGGGCACAAGGGGAACCCCTGAGGGGCCTGGGAATAGCATGAACCATGGTTCCCGTTTGCCCAGAACTTGGCCAGTCCGGGCATTGAAAGTCCTGCATCCTGGGAAATCCTCACTTAAAGCAGCATAGCTGGTCACGCTACTCAGGATGGCCTGTTTCTGGCTCTGAGCACTGGATACACAGGCATGTGACACTCATGAGAATTCCCTCAGATGGATACTTGTACACTTTTCTGCATGCACTTGACACCTGAATAAAATGTGTTGTAGAACCCTATTGACATGTGTGGTGGGAATGCCCAACGGCGAGCAGTGGACACGAGAGTGTGACACCCTACCTGGGCCTGCAGCTCGGCTCTCTGTGCCTGCAGAAGGGACACTACCTCCCGGCCCTCCTCCAGCTGGCTCTGCAGGACAGCGGCTTCTCGTTCCGTCAGGAGCTTCTCCTGCACAAAGAAAGCCAGACTCAGCACTCCCATGCACTTGATGTGTGAGCAAATCCAGAGGGAAAAGGGTATCCCCCCCCCCACCCCAACCAAATTCATCTGCTCAGTCCCTGACCCCCAATGCAATGGTGTTAGGAATTAGAGCCTTGAGGAGGTGATTAGATCTAGATGAGGTCATGAGGATGGGGCCCTCATGGTGGGATTAGTGTCCTTATAGGAAAAGGAAGAGACACCAGAGTGCTCTCTCTTTCCAAGATGCACCAAGGAAAGACCATGTGAGGACACAGCAAGAAGGCAGCTGTCTACAAACCAGGAAGCAGGCCCTCATCAAGAACTGAATCTGGGAGCACCTGGGTGGCTCAGTTGGTTAAATGTCTGAGTCTTGATTTTAGCTCAGGTCGTGATCTCATGGTTCGTGAGTTCGAGCCCCGAGGCAGGCTCTGAGCTAACTGTGTGGAGCCTGCTTGGGATCTGTTTCTCTCCCCCTGCCCCTCCCCTGCTCTCTCTGTCTCTCTCCCAAAATACAAATAAAGTTAAAAAAAGAAAAAAAGAACTGAATCTGCCAGCAGCCTGATCTTGGACTTTCAGCCTCCAGAAGCATGAGAAACAAATGTCTGTTGTGTGAGCTGCCCCATCTGTGCTCCTTGTCACAGCAGCCTGAGCTGACTAAGACAGACCGCCAGTGGCCGCCCTTAGTTAATGCCTTTCCACTTTGTCTTCAGCGTCTGAACCATAAATGCTACGAGACCCACATTTCAGACTGCGTGTGCCATACACTGGCTAAAAGATTCCGGACAAGGCGCTTCCTCCTCTGCAAAAGGGAAGCTGGGGATGCAGACTCTCATAGGGCTCTGTTGTCTGTCCCTGAGCCCAGGGAGAAGGGGAAACCAGAGACCTAACTGCAGACGGCCCTCCTCAGCTGTGTGCTTACTCCAGGGCTGGTGTGCTCCTGTGTTTCTCGGTGCATGGAGGCATGGTTTCTCTCAGTCCATCTCTGTGTCTCTTTACCTGTGTCTCTCAGTCGGCTTCTCTATCTCTGTCCTCTTTGTTTCTCTGTGTTTCAGTCCCCACCTCCCTGCCTCAAAGACGCAGACGAAGGGGTAGCGGGGGTAGAGGGGGACTCAGACTCTGAGCACCAGTGTGTGGAAGATATGCATCTATGCCACACTTTGCAAATTCTAGGCCTGCGGCCTCGGGATAGAGGCAGACAAAGTGCAAATACATTGCACCACCTCCCTGCCAGGGGCCTGCCCGCTTGTCTGGCCCTGTCTCTCCTCAATGCCCAGCTCCCACTCATCATACACCCCTGCTCCCTCCAACCCACAGCGGGAGTGTCTCACGCACAATAGACCCTTGGATATTCATTGAAGAGGAAGAAAGACAGCCTGGCTGCTGGCAGCTGGCACTAACTGCCAGGCCGTGGTGCTCCCTACTTACAAACTTATAGAGGATGCCCCCTCCCCACATCTGAAGATGTCACCACTGGGACCATGGCGGAATGAAAAAGAAACAAGACTGTCCTGTGTCTAGGCACCCACAAAAATGACCAAACGTTTCCCGCCCCCACCCCACCCCCCCGCCCCAGTAACAAGCGATGCTGCTTGATTACCAAGTATACCCTCCTAGGTACAAATTATCAGGATACTCAGTCATAGGACCAGCCCTCTCCTGAGGGCATCCAACCCAGAGCAGAGCCCTGCTTAGCTGATCCCTCCCCTCGAATTACCCACCACAGGCCTCGATCCTCTCACACATCCCTCCTCCTCTGAGACACCCTGCAAGTCCCCAGGGGACACACTCCTTTGCTGCAGTGAATAATACACCCGGCTTTATTTGACCATAGGTGCGTCCTCAGTGGCCTCTAGCTAGAGGGCACTGACATTATGCTTTACTGACACATTAACCATTGACCTGCTGTCCTAGGGAACGACACTAATTATAGCCTCATTTTGCAAAGGTGACTTAACACATTTTTTAAGTAACAAGAGTCAGTCAGACAAACCTGAAAGGGACCATCTATCTCACATATAGAATTTTTAGGCTAAGAGTAATAAAGAATGTGGTGCTTTCTAAATCTGTGCTTCTCCATCTGTAATGTGAATCTTTGGGGGGTCTCGCTAAAGGAAGATTCTTACTCAGGGGGGTCTGCACTCAGGCTGGAGATTCTGCATTTCTGACCAGCTTCCAGATGAGGCAAAGATCACTGACGATCACTGATGCTCTCAGACTGTCCAGACAGTCTTTATATTCTTACAACTCAGAAGAATTTTGTTACAAGAATATAGATGCATGATTTAAAAAGTGTGTTTGGTGTAAAAGAGCTTTGAACTGGGGGGGGGGGGGGAAGGGCGGGGGAGCATGAATTTGCACAATACAAATAAGGTATCTGGAAAGAAACCTCTGACAAAAAAAAAAAATTAAGGCTTCAAGAGAAGCTATTTTAGGTCCTTCTAGAAGCCTCAGTTATATCAACTATGGAGAGCAGTCACCTGAAATGGTCACTGATGGGTGATGTGGACAAGAATATCCCCATGGAGGCCAAAACAAGCAACTTTCCTACCTCACAGATGTTATTCAGCAGAGTTTTAAAGTGTCTTCTGGGGCACCTGGGTGGCTCAGTCAATTAAGCATCCAACTCTTGATTTCGACTCAGGTCATGACCTCATGTTGGTTGATGAGATCGAGCCCTGTGTCGGGCTTCACGCTGATAGCTCAGGGCCTGCTTGGAATTCTCTCTCTCTCTCTCTCTCTCTCTCTCTCTTTCTCTCTCTCTCTGTCCCTCCTCCTCCCCCTCCCCCTTCCCTGTTACCCACCCTCCCACCACTCCCACCCTCCTGTGCCCTCCCTCTCTCTCAAAAATAAATAAACATTTTTAAAAAATAAAGTGTCTTCCAAAGGAAGCTTTGGGATTTCTTTGGCTTTGTTATAAAGAAATATTAAGTTAAAACAAAAAGACCCAAGCAGCCAGCTCCCCTGGCCCACAAGTTTGGAGCTTGTCTACACACTGCCCTGGGAGTTTCTAAATGACTGAGACAGGGCTCCACCTGCCAGGCAGCTGATTAATTGACTTGGGGTGTGGTCTGGACAGACTTCCAGGTGATTCCAAATGTCAGTGGGTATGAGCACCACTGTCCTAAGTCGTCCTTGCAGAATAACAGAATCTCACCAGTTGACCAGTCCCCCAAACCTTGTAACAACCTACCACAACCTCAGGAGAAGGGGCACCATGACATTTTTGTTTTAATCTGCATTATTGTCAGTTTATTTTTACATGTCTCGTGTTATGCATCAAAAAATCCACTAAACCACATTAGGAAAACACGACGTCAGCAGCTAGAGAGCTCAGTGAAGGAATGTGGAACATTCTATCAGAAATGAGGGGGCACCTGGGTGGCTCAGTCGGTTTTAAGCATCGGACTTTGGCTCAGGTCATGATCTCACAGCTTATGAGTTTGAGCCCCATGTCAGGCTCTGTGCTGACAGGTCAGGGCCTGGAGCCTGCTTCGTTTTCTGTGTCTCCCTCCCCCACTCTCTCTCTCTCTCCCCCTTTCTCGCTCTTTCAAAACTAAATATTTAAAAACTTTTTTAAAAAAGTGGGGCGCTGGGTGGCTCAGTCAGTTAAGCATGCAACTTCAGTTCAGGTCATGATCTCACGGTTTGTGGGTTCGAGCCCCACATCGGGCTCTGTGCTGACAGCTCAGAGCCTGGAGCCTGCTTGGGATTCTGTGTCTCCCTCTCTCTCTGCCCCTCCCCTGGTCATGCTCTGTCTCTCTCTCTCAAAAATAAGGAAATATTAAATTTTTTTTAAATAAAATAAATGTAAAAAATTTTTAAAAAGGTTTTTACATCCAAATTCACATTAAAAAAAATCAGCCTCTGTAATCTCTATTTTTTTTCCACAGTAGTTTTCATTCCACAAACTTACATAATCATTAACAGAGGCCAACCTTGAAAATACAGCCACGTACTGTCTGGGTCTCTCTGCATTCAAAATTTACGGCCAAATTGATAAGGAGAATAAGAAAAGAAAACACTTTTTTTAAATGGGCAAAAGACTGGATCAGATACCACAAAAAAGGTACATGGATGGCAAATAAGCCCACGAAAAGAGGCTCAACATCATGAGTCACTGGGGGACGCAGTTAAAACCACAGTGAGATACACAACACACCTGTTAGATGAGCAAAAAGCACAAACAGAATAAAAACCTGACATCCCCAGTGCTGGCAAGGACGCAAAACAACAGAAACGCTCACACACTCATCGTTGATGGGCCGCAACCATGCAAACCGCCTTGGGAAACAGTCTGGCAGTTTCTTACGAACTACGCAAGGAAGAACAGCCTGAAATTCTCAAGAGGAAATGCCTAAGACAATGGTCAGGGACACAGTTTGTGTCCTCAGATGCCTAAATTGTTCCCAGTCTGAGTGAAAGCAGGGAAGGGTAAACCTCAAAGGCGAATGCAGAGCGAGAGCGTGACCAGGGAATGCGGCTCGGTGCCCAGTCGGACCTGACCTGAAGCCTTACCTGAGTCTCTGCTAAACTAGGTCGTTGGGGGTGTAGGCGCCCTCCCCAGGTATGCTCTCCCTGCAGCCTGGGCTCTGATTCTTACCTCCCTCATCCCACTTGTAATGGCAGATGCTTGAGGGGTGGTCTGGACAATCTGCTGCAGGATGGTGACATAGGTCTGAATTTCCAGAAGATTCTGTTGGGGGAAGGAAAGCATTCTCATTAAAACTTGGGCTCCTTGAGGTCTTGCCTCCAGGACCAGGTGACCCCAGGGATGAATGCTTTCACATGTTCACCATCACAGACAGGACAGACCACGACCCGTGCAGTGGACACTTCACACTCCCTTTAATCTTCACAAGAACAAGAAGACAAATAAAGAGGCTTGTCGATCTCGCCATTTCCCCTCCGTTACATGGATGCTTTTGCTGCTGGTCTTCCTAGAGCCCAGGATGGCAAAACTACAAGAGAAAGCAGAGGTGGGGGCAGAGAGACCTTGCAGAGTACAAAAGACCCTTTCTGACCCCAGAACAGGGCAGTGCTTCCAAGGATGGTCCCAGACTAAATCACTTACTAGCTGTGTGTGGCCTCAGGTAAGCAATTTAAATCTCCCAAAATTCAGGTTCTTCCATATAGGAGGACTAACGATCTGGAGGGGGGGTCCTGATCCCCCTTCCCAGCAGAAAGAACACCTGTGCCCAGCTCCGTGCATGAGGGCCGATGGCACAGTGCAGAGAACTGCCCTCCTCCAGACAATGGCCATCTTGTCCAGGAAGCAATGCCCCCCCAATCCCACCTCACCCCCACCCCAGACCAATGACTCTCTGGCACAGGAGGACAAAAGGCCAACCCTCTTGCCTCAAAGTGGGACCAACCTTGTGGAGTGAGTGATTCATGTTGCAGAGCCCCCCGTGGGATCAAGCTGAACCATACTCCAGCTAATCCCACACCTTTGCTCAGCTCCTACCCCCGTGCCCCGTTCCCCCTCCTCTCCTCCTGGGAGCTCACCACTAATACAGCAATCGCACGAAAATCACCACTTGGGCTCTCCTCGTAGGCAGCCCACCCTAAGACACTATCTCAGGAGGCTGCTGTTGGGACCAACGAGATAATGCACAAAAGCTTCACAGTGTGAGCTCTTATTATTATCATTGTTCTAAACAGCCTCGAAGTGGTGGGGGGAGGAAACAGGCCAGGCCTGGTAGAAAAGCAGAGGAACACCATAGGGAGGGGGACCCCTTCAGTATGAGTAACGGGGCCTCCCATTGTGCTGAGGCAGGTCCACACTGAGGCAGGAAGAGAGTCTAACACTACTCAGCACTCACCAGGCTCCAGGCTGTACCCGGTGTCTCACCCATACTACCACAGTGCATCAGTTTCCCCAGAAGCAGAAAGACACGGAATGTTGTGTCCCTCCAAACGTCACATATTGAAGCCCCAACCCCCAGTGGGATGGGGTTTGGAGGTGGGCCTTTGGGAAATAACTAGATTTAGATGTGGTCGTGAGGATGGGGCCCCAGGACAGGATTAGTGCCCTTATAAGTGACACCAAAGAGCGAGGGGCACCTGGGTGGCTCGGTCAGTTGAGCATCCGACTTCGGCTCAGGTCATGATCTCACGGTCTGTGAGTTCAAGCCCAGTGTGGGGCTCTGTGCTGACAGTTCAGAGCCTGGAG
Organism: Panthera tigris; assembly: GCF_018350195.1. NCBI lineage: Eukaryota > Metazoa > Chordata > Mammalia > Carnivora > Felidae > Panthera > Panthera tigris. The sequence continues at coordinate 42,484,747 of NC_056662.1, forward strand.
CCTGTTTTGGATTCTGTGTTTCCCTCTCTCTCTGCTCCTCCCCTGCTCTCTCTCTCTCTCTCTCTCTCTCTCAAAAATAAACATTAAAAAAAGATTAAAAAAAAATTCAAAGAGCTGATATCAGGAAAAGCCCAGGTGAGCACACAGTGATAGGGGGACATCGGCAAGCGAAGAAGAGGGCCCTCACCAGAACCTGGGAATGCTGGCTGGCACCCTGCTTTCAGTGTGCTGGCTTCTAAAATGGTAAGAAATGAATCTCTGTTGTGTATAAAGCCAACCAGTTGGTGGTACTTTGTTATATAGCACCCTGAGTCGGCTCAGATATAGGCCCCGAAAGAAGGGTCTGAGTGCAAACAGTTCATTTGGATGAAGATGCCAGGAAACATTATTGGAGGGAGAAGTGAGACAGGAAAGGCAAGGCAGCCAATAAGAATGTTACCAGGTAAGTTACCCCTATGGGCGCCTGGCGCTCAGGCCAGCTGGGGATCCTGGGAGTCACGCAGAACAGCAGGTAAGAGGGAGCTGGGGTAAGAATCCAACAATGTGCACCCGTCACTGGCTGAAGCTGCTCCCGGGGCATTAGTTCCCCAACACCTGCCATGAGGCACAGCCACCCTCCACTGCCTGGCGAGCGTCCGGAGGCCCAGCGGCAGATACTGGCAGGTGGAGGGAGGCCACAGCCCACTGGAGAGGTCAGCCCCCGGGACCACAGCCAGGCTCACAGGTCTGCTACACTCAGTTAACCACACAGCTGTGCAGAAGGAGAGTCTGGCATCCGCATTTTGAAGATGAAGCAACACAGAGTGGGGACGGCACTCGCCCATGGTTACACAGCTCCAGGATTTGATCTTTCCAGTACGCTAAAGCCCCCCAAAGTCAGGCCTGTGAGCAGCTAGCAGAGGCGGGAGGCAGAGAGGAATGCTTCCTGAGAGGAAGCTCCTGAATGCTGTGTGCTCCCTCAACTAACTGGCTTAGAGGCAGGGCTAATAAATAGCTACATCGCATTTTCTGTATTTCTGCATTTTTTGAGCCGAAACAACAGACAGATCCTAGCTTACTCGAGACGGATCTATGTACGATAACTTTGTAACGTAAGAAACGGACATCAGTTCCCTCCCCTCAACGCACACATTACTGACTCCTCCTCTACATATGTCTGGCTCCCTGAGTGCCATCCAGCAACCAACCCATCGCCCCCTTGGTTCAGGAGCAATCCACACAAAAGTAACCCACGATAGCAGGCTCATGTCTCAGCCACGAGTGCCCTGGACTTGTCTGGCCAAACCCAAACCAGGTTATCTGAGGGACGGGCTTCGGAAGGGTCACAGTTACCTTTTTGTACCTGTCCTTTGCTGCACTGATATCGTCCTGCAGAAACTGGGCTTCGATCTGAAGGCGCAGGTTATGCAGTAAGGCTTCATCAGCTTCCTGCAATGAGAAAGGGAGCCACACGTGGAGGCAGGGATACATGGGTGTGAAATCGGCCGGGCATATGAGCACATGGACCTGCTGGGGTCTTATTAAAACACAAATTCCTGTTCCATAGGTCTGGAAGAGTGTCTAAGATTCCACATTTCCAATAAGGCATTGGGTGAGCCCATTGATTCTGGTCAAGAACGGCAGTTCTCAACAGAGATTGAGTTTCTTACCCCCAAAGGGACATTTAGTAATATCTGGAAACATTTTCAATTGTGACCACTTGGGTGGTGGGGTGTGATTACGGGCATCTAGTAGGTAGAGGCCAGGAGTGCTGCGCAATATCTTACAATACACGCCCCACACGACAAAGAATTCTCCAGCCCAAAATGTCAATAGTGTCAGGGTTGCAAAGATTTTCCCTAAAAGATCGGGGAGAAAATTAGCATATATTTACATACCAACAGCCTTAAAATTTAAGTTACAGCTATATCTGTTCTATATCTCAGCATCAGTAAGTTGAGTTTCTAAGACTGAGAAAGAATTTTCCGTTAACGATGAAACCTTCGTTTTAATAGTTTTCTCCCAAGTACTGCTGACACTTACTCTGATACGATGTTTCTTTAATACAATATGCATATTTTTTAGAATGATTGCTGTGGTGAATGCTGTTTATTCCTTTAAAGTGGGAAGTGACATGTATGACACAAGGCTGAGTGTCCTCATCAAACATTGTGATAGTTCACCGACTTTTATCTCATTGATCTTGTTTGGATGAACCAAATAGGTTGGATTACTATACTCTTTTTTTTTTTTAATGTTTATTTATTTTTGAGAGAGACAGAAAGAATGCGAGTAGGTTAGGGGCAGAGAGAGAAGGAGACACAGAATCCAAAGCAGGCTCCAGGCTCTGAGCTATCAGCACAGAGCCCAACGCAGGGCTCGAACTCACGAGCTGTGATATCATGACCTGAGCCGAAATCAGATGCTCAACTGACTGAGTCACCCAGGCGCCCCGGATTACTGTGCTCTTAATAGGACAGTGCTGTGATGGCTGGAACTGCCTTAATGCTACCGCAGTCCAGCGTAGTATTACAGGTTGAGTGTCCCTTGGGTCCAGCACGCTATTATAGGTGAGCATTGCTTGGGTTCCTCAAGACTGTCACTCTCCTGAGACCCCCCTACAATGTCAACTGCCAATACCTGAGGTCTTGCCGAGGGAATTTTTACTGACTTATTAATGACTTTTTAAAAAGCATGAATGGTAGCAATCGGCTTTCATTAACAAAGGCAGATAGGTGGTTGGCTAACATATTTAAGACACTGTCCACCCTCGTGTGAACAGAGTTACAACAGTCAGCATGTGCAAGGGCCCAGGTATTTTGAGACAAATCCCATTTTTGCACAAATAGGGTTTAGATTCCAGGGAGGCCTTTGGCCTGCACTCCTCAGAAAGGCACTTGATTCCTTCATCACTCCTATAAAAGATGACTGGCGTAGGAAGATTTTGATTGTTGGAGGCTAACAATAAAGACATCAGGTTTCTGACTCCAAAGGATCACCTGCTTTGAATAGGCTTTTCATGCAAAGTGCTGTGTCAGCAACTGCCACGTGGGAGAGCTGGGACTTCGTGAGACTAGAAAACAGGCTGTATGAACTTCTGGGGGCCCACGTCAAAATAAATGTTTAGTTAAGAAATACGTGCCCGGGGCGCCTGGGTGGCTCAGTGGGTTAAGTCTCTGACTTCGGCTCAGGTCATGATCTCGCGGCTTTGTGAGTTCAAGCCCCATGTTGGGTCTGTGCTGACAGTTCGAAGCCTGGAGCCTGTTTCAGATTCTGTGTCTCCCTCTCTCTGCCCCTCCCCTGTTCACACTCACTCTCTCTCTCTCTCTCTCAAAAATGAAATAAACATTTAAAAAAGAAGAAGGGGAAAAAAAGAAATATGTGCCTGTGTGAATTTGGTCCGAAACTTGAGCAAAATTGTAGGGGAGCGGTTAATCCCCACCCAACTCGAACTTCTGAGGGTATTTTATCTACCAAAAATAACTTTGAGTTTCTCTTAAAAGAACTTCAGAGTTCTACAAAATCAACTGGGTCAGTTGGCAAACATCAGAAATGCATCTTAAAGCATTCCTGTTTGCATAGGGTTTATGCAAGTAAAAATGAAATAAGCTATCCTAATACAGCACTGTCCAAGTCTTGGGCATAATTTTAAAAATTTCTGGCAGCTACATGGAATAAAATAAAAAGAAATGGGTGAAAGTAATTTTAGTAATATATTTTATTACACCCAATATACCCCACATATTGTCTTTTCATCATGTAAACACTTTTTTTTTAAGTTTATTTATTTTGAGAGAGAGAGAAAGCATGTATGCATGAGCAGAGGAGGGGCACAGAGGGAGAGAGGGAATCCCAAGCAGACTCCACGCTGTGAGCACAGACTCCAATGTGGGGCTCGATCCCATGAACTGTGAGATCATGACCTGAGCCAAAATCACGAGTTGGACACTTAACCAACTAAGCCACCCAGGCGCCACTGTAATCAATATTTAAAAGTCATTAATGAGATATTTTACATCCTTTTTTTTTTTTCAGGCAAGGTCTTTGAAACCTGGCTTATATTTTACACTTACAACACATTGTGATTTGAACTCCCTGTGTTTCAATCACTCCCCAGCATACGTGGCTGGTGGTTCCTCAGCTGGACAACGCAGCTCTACAGGATTAATTTTAGGCACAAAGGAGAATCTCATTCTTCCTCGGTATCTCCTCCAGGTTTCTGCTGCCTGGGGGGGGGGGGGGGGGAATGTCCCCAGTATCTTTCCTCTAATTTCCAGTTACTAAATCCTTCCCTTGGAAGAATCTGAAGTCCCTCTATGGGTACCAGGGAGGCCAACACTGAGCAAGCAGGCAAGGAACCCTCAGACAGAAGGAGGGAAGGACCCCAGCCTAGAGCTGGCCCCCTGCCCACTGCCCCTAGACTCCTCTGCTTTCCCCAAGGCTCCTCTCACTCTTTGGCCCTGGAGCCGGCCTCCGCTGCCCACTGGCAGACACAACAGCATAGGGGAAAATCGCACCCTTTGGGAGACCGAAACAGGGTCTGAAGTCTTTTTTTTCTTAATCAGAAGTAAAAGAATGAACCAAATTACAAGACAAGAATGCATGTTCCCAGGTACAGGGCTCTGAACTCTGAACGGTCTGAACTAAATTCATGTGCAATCTAACTATGGGTGTTCAGCTTCTGGGCTCATTCTTTTGATTAATGAATTGATCTGATCGTTCACTGACTTTTGATGAGCTCTGTCCTCAGGACTTAACGATGGGCCCTCAAATCCTGTGTCCCAGGGACAGTAACGAATATGCCCTTATACAATCAAGGTGTTAATTCCCCAGGGCAAGTGGGCAGGTCCCTTGGAGGCCCTGGTGACTGGCTCTCTGAACTACCCAGAATTATCACCTGAGCCTAGCGAAGCCCCTCTGAGAGAGAAAGCATGGGGCAAAGAAAGCCTGGGTGACTGTCCAGCAATGGGAAAGGGCTGAGGAACCAGACAGAGCCAGGATAACTTACAGACACCAAAGGGAAGGCAGCCGGGGCTCAAGAAAGACAGAAAGCAGGACAGTCCCGGGAATCTAAACAGCAGGAGGTAATGGCTCCCCACTCAGGATGACCCAGCTGCCAATGAATTCATCTCTGTGTCTCTCCAGTTCTGGGAGAGGGCTGTGATGGCCATCATGGGTCACAAGACCACCATCTTGACTGATCGTCCTAATAGGACCACAATGATGGGAAGGACGATCAAAGTATTTGGGGATGCAGCTGTACCCCCTTCAGGAGCAGGGGTTTGCTATGGAAGTGATTGGGCAGGGCTCAATCTGGGACAGAGTTGGTGGAAGACCTTGAACTGATCCTTCTGGATATCTTTCTACCCTCCCTACCCACTAATCTCATCCCCAGCCTCTCACCATACCCCCCTCTTAAGACTGCTGAGGAGGAAGCAGGACAGAGAATTCTCACGCATCTTCATTTTTACCAAAAACTCATCCATGATTGACCCACAGTCACCAGAGCTGAAGAACAGGGAATACGGTTTCAAGGACACTTTGTGTCATTACTTATAAAGGGATCGAACACTCACACTTTTAGAAATAGAGAGGACCCCGAGATCATTGGTCCTCAAGCGTTTGTTAAGTCACATGTGTCATCCTTCCCACAAAATATCCCAGGATGTCATTGCATAGCGGCAATGCAGAGACGTGTTTCTGGAACAGCATGACCACAGTGGGGTCCATCCAGCAACCCTCTTCCCTCAGAGGCCCCTCAGCAGCTCCATGGGCCTGTGGGCTCTGCCAATCGCAGCTCAGAAACTAGAGTCTCTCCTTATAGATGGCCAGGCTGAGGCCAGATCAACCAGTGGGTCATGCAGCTAGTTAACGGAAGTTACCGGGAAACAACAGGACTAGAATCTGTCTCTACTAGTCAAGAGTTAAGTGCTGAGTCTTGACCCCATCCTGCAAGGTGCCTGCCTTTCTTTCCACATCTCCCTCTTAGGATGGTGCCCAAACAACCACTCTCAGCTTCCATCAGCCAAGCCTTTAAAGCTGCTCGTGGTGATAACAAAGGCTAGCCAATATTTGCCCTTAAAATAGGGATTATACAGATGCCTCTGCACGCACATTCTTCTGATTTGAGGACAGTCATCTGATAAACCGTCCCCCAAATTCCCAAAGGTGAGTAGGTACCTCTGGAATGTGCAGTTGCTGGTATGTTGAGGAAAATTCGTTTGGAAGTGTTTTCTTTTGTTTGCACCAGAACTCAGAAATGTGTGGACGCTGGTGTTTTTATTATTCTTTGGATGCTGTCAGCTGCATTTTCAAAAGCTCCACCAGCAGAAGCATCTAGATTCTTTCCGAATCGAGACGCTGGGTCAATAGTCTAATGTTAGAAAACATTCCAACCCTGATGCTGCATGTGTTTGAGATCTAGTGGTTCTTGAAGTGTGGTTACCGATGATGAGGGAAAATGAGAAGTGTACAATGATTCGGGGTGTAAAATATCTGGCAGATCCCAGATGTACTGGGTCAGAATTTCTGCAGTCAGGACCCAGAAATGTGTATTTTTTTTTTAATTTTTTTTTCAACGTTTTTTATTTATTTTTGGGACAGAGAGAGACAGAGCATGAACGGGGGAGGGGCAGAGAGAGAGGGAGACACAGAATCGGAAACAGGCTCCAGGCTCCGAGCCATCAGCCCAGAGCCTGACGCGGGGCTCGAACTCACGGACCGCGAGATCGTGACCTGGCTGAAGTCGGACGCTTAACCGACTGCGCCACCCAGGCGCCCCAGAAATGTGTATTTTAACAAGCCCTCCAGGTGCTGCTGGTGGACATGGAAATTTCAGAATCGCTGATCTAAACCACTTTTTGAGAAAGAAACTAGAGAAATAACTAGAGTCCAGCGTGCCTCTGAAGAATCAGCCTTGCCAACCCACTCACAGGGATGCCAGAAATCCCTTTAAAAACCCACTGTCTGTATCTTTACCCAGCCTCAAATCCAGCATCCAATCAGCCACCCCCCCCCCGACCCCAAAAGAAAAGCGTATTCAAGTTCATTGAGATTTCTAGTTAATTAGGATTTAATTAAAAACACTTCAACCCTGGACGCCAAAAACCTTTCCAGAAATTGTAGGTTTGCCTTCCTTCCCGGGGCTCAGGCTGGCCTGGAGGACGGTGCTGAGTATGTTCTAGACTCTGCTCCCTCTCTTCCCACTGTCTTCTCTCCCTGGGCACTCTTCCTGGCTCCTCCTCTCCCCTTCTGTTCTCCCAGCCTCCCTGCCCCCAGCCTCCTCCTGAACTCAGCCTTCCCAGTTCCCTCTCCTTTTCTGCCCCGGAAGTTCATCTCCAGCCCCAGAGTTGTTCTCAGGCAAATGAAGGCCTGTAGCCCTGAAGGTGAAGGCATCAAGCCCCACCCTGGTGTTCCCCAAATGCCCTTGCTTCTTACCCTTTCCTGGACAAATTAAAGATATACAAATTGCATGAAAAAACCGCACCTATGACAGCTTTAGGTGTTTCTTTAAAAATTGTTTTTAAGTGAAAGCATTGGACTAGAACCTACATCATTTTAAAATTCTGGGGATTTTAAAGGAAAATAGGAGAGAAACCTGAAAGCCTCCTTATAGTTTTCTTAAAATAAGCAACATTGGGCATTATTGGGACCAATAACCATATATACAGAGAGAAAACGGGTCCTGGAGTTCAGCCAAACTCAAATATTTAAAAGTCATCAAGAATTCTTACTACATCAAAATACCTTTGGCCATAGTATGTAAGTGGTATGTTAAGGAATTTATTTTATTTCCAAATGCCTAGCAGAGAGTGGCTTGTTTTAGGTTATGTGGCTGTTACAAATACAGTAACTCTGTTCTGGAGATGTGATTACATGGGCAATATTCAGAGATAACAGTCTGATGAAAGCAGCAGCAATCAATCTTGTCAACATACACAGTGATATTTTCCAAACATGGTTCAAACACCGGGTCAATGGTTTCTCCTGTACCCCATTTTCCATGGCCACACCTAGGGATGAATGAATCTCTTCGACCAGAGCAAAGGAAAGGGGTGCTGAGACTAAGATGACAGTCAAAACCATGTTGATCTGATGTGTGCAGACATTCCAAGATTTGTCCACCAAAATCCTTTATGGGACCAGCCAACAAGACATGAATATACTCTTGCATTTTCATCTTCTCATGTGACCATCTCAATGGACAGAGAACAAGAAGGTCCAGCCTTCCCCTGGCCGGCCCCTTCAGTTTCCCTGAGGCAAGGATTGGGTACATGTTGTTTATTCCAAGAAGCACTGGAAGGGAGGAAGTGATCCGGGGAAAGGAACAAAAGGCAATAACGCTGTGTAATGAGTAGGTTACCGCCGTGGACAACCAGACCTCAGTCCTGCTGGGGGCACGTGGAGAGACTCAACAGAACTCACCTGTGAACCCTTGCTACAAGGGATGGGGCACCTGGGGAACACATCCACCCACTCCCACCCCTCAGTGGCCCAGGGCTGCTCCTGGGGAGCTAACTGCCTCACTTCCAGCCTATGCCTCCAGCGGATCATGCACATCCCCACAGCCAGAGACACGCAGGAAGCTGCCAGTATGCTCAGCAGGTCTGTGTGACCTCAGGGGTGGCCCAGGGGATATGGACGGAGCACCAACATCAAGTGTGAAGGAGCCATCTTTACCCAGAGACTCTGGCTTTGTGTCTGTCTCCTGAGAGTCAGGGACCGGAGGCAGGGAACGAGCCACGTACACAAAAGACTCCTGACTACACCTGGCTCCTGACTACGCCTGCCAAGGATGGGCTGTGGGGCTCCTAAGTCACTGAATCTCACCAAGGGTGGGCCTCCTCGCTGGCAACAAAGGGTCTGGACTGGGTCTTTTCTGAGGGTGAAATAAATAACCACACAACTATGCTGAGGCTCCAAGCTAGCGCCCGGGCGGCCAATCCCTGTGTCGTGATTCCTGCTACATCCGAGCACCACCTGTACTATTAGTCACTCCATATTTTTCTTCAAACTGACTCATTTTCACTTGCATGCATTTAAAAAGGAACTTTTTGATGTCACCTGCTGTAGAGAAGAGGCAACTATAAAAATAAATTCAGAGCTCCCAAAAAATGGTTCCTCCACGCACCATCTAAAATCACCCCGCACACCACCAGGGCTATGAATCCCACCCTCTGGGGAAACTAAGCTGGCATCCATCACATCAAGGGCTCTGCAATAATAACCGCGACAGGCAAGTCACATGCACTATCCTGCCACTTCATTCTTACTGTGTGGGTCGACAGACATCCGCTCCATGGTGGTGGCAACTCTTACTGCTCCCGCTTGGGAAATGAAGGAGCTGAGGCTCAGGGAGATGAAGCAGTTCCCCCAAAGTCTCACAGATACGCGACAGTGGCGAGAAGGGTCCTGTGATCAAGCTGTTCTCCTGTTTTGGCCTGCACAGCTCACTTTGGGCGCAAGTGTCTTTCCCTGGATCCAGGGAAGAGCCACGCAGATGCCCTGTGATGGCTCTGGCCCGAGCTGCTGGTAGCATCTTTCCCCAGAACTTTCGTAACCCTTACCTCAGTGGGACCCATACTTCAATTGTCCAGACTCCCTGTCACAATATACACAAAGGTGTTGCAGCTGTGGTTTCAGGGGGACAAAATGGCGGGGAGGCCTTTTCCCTTAGTTTTCATGATCTCCACTGCCGTGTTTTTCTTCTGAGAATACGTTATTGCTTTTGTAACAAGAGAAAAACAACAGAAGGCTGGAGCTTCTTTTTAAATTCAGTGTTACTGGGGCGCGTGGGGGGGCTCAGTCACTTAAACACCCAACTCTTGGTTTTGGCTCAGGTCATGGTCTCACAGTGAGTTCGAGCCTCACGTAGGGCTCCACGCTGATGATGCAGAGCCTGCATGGGATTCTCTCTCTCTCTCTCTCTCTCTCTCTGCCCCTCCCCTACTTGCTCTCTTTCTCTTGATCAAAATAAATAAGCTTAAAAAAACTTTTTTAAATAAATAAATAAATCTTTGGTGTTACTTTCCACCAAAGCTAAAAAGAGGGACTACATTCTGTCTCCCTCTTCTATGAAGAGTGCACACGATGGCACTGCATGAGTGACAACCTCAGAAATAGGTCCGGAGAGAGGTCTGCTTGCAGTGAGGACAAATACGCACAAAGCAAAATGTGGTGGGTTGGGGAGGGGCTGAACTGGCAGCTAAGTGAAGGGTGTCGGGCACCTATGTCCCTGAAGGTAGTGGTCTGTGGACAAGATGGCAGCCCCATCTGGCAGCCCGGGATCACCACCAAAAACAAGAATGGGGATGAGCTACAAATATGAGCAGAACAGCTGGGCGATGCCTGATGCTAACAACACCCAAATCCCACCTTCAACAGACTTGGGGCCATAGCAACCCAACCCAATACAAGACCAATCATTGAGCCTGTGCACTTAGGGCTCTCCTGAAGCACACTCCCACCCCCGCCTTTGTGTTTATATCCGGAGTGTTCACATGTTGGCTGGCCTGAGACTATTCCAGTTTCTATCACTTGGCCTTGGCAACTATTGACAGCAGCTCCTTTCAAAACACAGTGTCCTTGTTTGGGCAATGCATTATATGCTCACAAAGGGAAGGACACAGAAGCATCACGTGGTAGATAACACAGACAAAGAAAAATTCAGTTTCCCTAGTTGTGGTTCTAACTCCCACTGATTAGCAGACTAATCCTGGACAACAGAGGCTGGGCAAAGCCAGGGACTGGCAAACATCCTGAGCTAACCTCAACTATCTGAAGTGGTTGCCTGGGGCTCCAGGTGGAGAAGAATCTTAGGGCCACACATCTGGGCCCAGCAGGGAAAGGTGCTGTGTTTTATCAGCAATTCTGATGAGGAATTACGGGTGTGGAAGGAAGGGAAAGGGGGAAAGCGGCCATGTGCCCGAAATAAGCCACCCTTCAACGGAACAGAGCTCCATGAGCTCAAGACATTTGAGCTCTGAAATTACAGTTATTTGCCATCCCTGGTTTTGCCCAACCTCTGAGATCCAGGATTATTCCATTTGGTAGTCAAGTTCCCTTGGCTAGAGCAGAAAATCCAATCAGTTACGTTGATGACGGAGGATCTGAAGAAGGAAACTCCCTGCAAAGAACAACCCCACACAACTCTGCAGGAGGGTCCCAGCAAGAAGCTGAGAATCCCTGGTGCCCTCCACATAGCTGCTCTCCAGGCTCCAAGAGGGGAGAGCTTGAAGGGAAATGGAAATTTCTTTGGAAATTTCTTCCTCTGTTCTCTGAGAGTTCCCCTGTAGAAGAGACTCTCAGCCAACAGAACAGAGTTATCCTTGCATCCCAATAACCAAAGCAAGTTTCCTGAGTTTGGTGTTTGGGACCAGTACATCGAAATGGCAAAATCCCAGCTGGTCGCTGTGATGCTGCCTTGTGTTGACAGCCTAGCTGTCATAAGCTTAAAGGTCTCGGATTCTCTGGCAAGACACTGTGTGTGGTGGGAAAGGAGTATGTGTCTTGGGTATGTGAGTTCACAAAAAGATTTAGTTGAAATTATGAACTCAAGGGGCGCCTGGGTGGCTCAGTTGGTTAGGCGTCCGACTTCAGCTCAGGTCATGATTTCACGGTTTGTGGGTTCGAGCCCCGCGTCGGGCTCTATGCTGACAGCTCAGAGCCTGGAGCCTGCTTCGGATTCTGTGTCTCCTTCTCTCTCTCTGCCCCCCGCCCCACCCCGGCTCGTGCTCTATCTCTCAAAAATAAATATTAAAAAAAAAAAAAAAGCAATTGTGAACTCAAGAAAGAGTGACAGCAAAAGAAATAGGCAAATCCTAAAAAGACACAGAGAGGAATGCGCGATGGTCATTTCAGCCATTTAGTTCCATTCTGTCCCTACTCAGACTCACGGATGTGCTCAGCTCACCTTGTTAAGCCGTTCCAGCATTTCTTTTAGGAGCAGCTGACATTCACACTCGTTTTCATACCTGCAAATTGGACACATAAGCAAAAGTTGGGCAGCTTCCATGATTCCATATGTAATGACCACACAATCAGCGTTACAGAGTATATGCTGTCTCTTTAAGGAGAGGCCCTTAACTGGGGCGCCTGGGTGGCTCAGTCGGTTGGGTGTCCAACTTCGGCTCAGGTCATGATCTCACGGTCCGTGAGTTTGAGCCTCGCGTCGGGCTCTGTGCTGACAGCTCAGAGCCTGGAGCCTGTTTCAGATTCTGTGTCTCCCTCTCTCTCTGACCCTCCCCCATTCATGCTCTGTCTCTCTCTGTCTCAAAAATAAATAAACATTAAAAAAATAAATAAAAAAAGGAGAGGTCCTTAAGTTTAAAATAGTAGCTAATGCTGCACCGCTGAGCCTGTCGCTTCCTCACCTTTTCCACAGCATGGCGCACTCACAGAGTGGTGCTGTGGCCACCATGCATGGGGGGTAACTGGGAGCGGTAAGTGAACAGGAGTCCCCCAGCCTGGAGGCCCAACCTCCACCCCCCCAACCCCTCCACCACCCCCCTACCCCTGCCCAGCCACATCAAGGATAAGGGAATCGTATCTCCACACACTCCTAACCCAAGTACAGCAGTGACACAGAGAATGGGAGACCACCCTACATGACCTACAACAAACACCACTAACCTGACCTTGACCTTGTTTGGGTTGCCTGTACTATTGTGTCTATACATGTGTCCGTTTTTCTGGATTATGCCATTTAATCCTTACAAAACCCTGGAAGAGGGCAGTTATCATTGCCCTCCCCCCACCCTCCCACCACCGGGGGAAAATGAGAAAACTGAGGCTGGGAAACTGGCCTATAACTTTGGGCAGATGCTCAGGGCACTTCACCCTCATCTCTGTGACCTCAAGGCCTGCTCTGGGCCAGTGGGCAGGGCAGGCTGGACAGGCTACAGAGTCAGTGCCCCTGGGGCAGCCCTCGACCTCTGACAGAAGGTGAGTGGGTACATAAGTACGCCAGCCCCGTTGCCCTCAGCTAGGACAACTGAAGTGTCTCTCCATCCGGTAAGTTGGCTCCAGGTTAACTTGCTGAGGGCACTCAGTGTTTTCTGCCTTTCCTTCCCGCCTCACTTCCTCACTCCCCAACCTGTGCTCCTGGAGGTCACCTCCCAAATAAGCTACTTGCCCTCAAACCCCTTTATCAGGCTCGGCTTCTGGAAGACCCCAAACTAAAAGAGGGGTGGGGTCAGGACTCACACTTGAATCTGACACCAAAAACTATGCCCTGATAGCCACACCATGCTGCCTGGGTAGAGCAGGGAAACCTCCCAAATTTAAACATACACAAAACTGATAAAGCAACAGATACTAGGAACAGGTGTATTTTTCCCTCCTGTCATCTTCTTCCCTGGACTTGAAGAAAATGATAGAGATCAAGAGGCAGAGAGACCACAGAAATCATTCTGTTTTGAGAGTTTCCCTCTAGGGGGACTTTCATCCCCTTATGAAAAAGAGAAGGCTCCTTCCCAAATGACTCCGCCCTCATTCCCTATAAGCTGCCCCTAGTATCCATCATGGCCTTCTTCCAAGAGTCAAAGCCCTTGATGTGGGTAGGGACACAAGGCTGCCTAGAGGGAAGACTACATTTCCCAGCCTTCCTTGCAGCTAGGTGTGGCCATGTGACTAAGTCCTGACCAATGGGATATAAGCATAAGTCTGTGGCAGCTTCCAAATATCTTCCATAAGAGATGCTGTGGGTGTGCCCTTCTGTATCCTTTCCTCCACCCTGCAGAAGGCCAGGCAGAGCCTTCTGAGCCTCAAATACTGCAGAGTGGCATGCTGAATTGCTAGGCCAGACCTTCCACAAGACAGAAACAAATTTCCATCCTGGATAAGCCAATGTCACTTTGGAGTTTACACCATTTGTGGTTGAAGCGAATCCTAATTAGCACTCAGCCCAACCCACAAAGCATAGGTTTCAGGGCCCCTGCACACGCATGCCCTGGGCTCAAGTCAAGTACCGAAAGAGGCCTCTAGAAAACCATGCTGTTATAGGGCGAGTCCCAACCTCGGGAAAGAACAATCAGGAATATGTGCACTGCACACACTCCCAGTTCTAAAGCCACCTAAGAAGCTCAGCTATAACCAGCAAGCAAAACATATTTGTACAAGTCTTACATTTCCCGCCAGGATGTCACAGTTAGCAGTGTCTTTTGTGTGTGGCTCTAATGGAGCCAGAAATTCTGTTTTAATGGCTAGTTAGCTTCGAGAATAAAACTGTTAACAGGGGCGCCTGGGTGGCGCAGTCGGTTAAGCGTCTGACTTCAGCCAGGTCACGATCTCCCGGTCCGTGAGTTCGAGCCCCGCGTCAGGCTCTGGGTTGATGGCTCGGAGCCTGGAGCCTGTTTCCGGTTCTGTGTCTCCCTCTCTCTCTGCCCCTCCCCCGTTCATGCTCTGTCTCTCTCTGTCCCAAAAATAAATAAAAAACGTTGAAAAAAAAAATTAAAAAAAAAAAAAACGTTAACAAAAATCCAAATTTTCTCATCGCTCTTTCCTGCTAGAAACATCCAAGAATTTCTGTAGCTTAAAAACATGTTTGATAAATAATGCAATAATGTGTTATCGTGGGTAATTTTCATGCTGTAAAGACAAGTCTAGATATTAAAGGCAAGTGATTTCATTATAAAGACTTCATAATAAGAAATGATATGGGGCACCTGGGTGGTGCAGTCGGTTAAGCGTCTGACTCTTGGTTTCAGTTCAGGTCATAATTTCACAGTTCGTGAGTTTGAGGCTCCGCACTCACGGTGCAGAGCCTATTTGGGATTCTCTCTCTCCCCCTCCTGCTTGCTCTCTCTCTCTCTCTCTCTCTTTCTCAAAATAAATAAATAAAAATTTTTTAAAAGTTTAAAAAAGAAATCATGATATATTCATATATATATCCACATAAGCGAATATACAAATGAATTCATAAAGTGAAAAAACGCATTGGCTTCAATTACCTGATTGTTTTACATAATTACTTTTGGTTTTTAGCAATTTAGATAATTGACGGTATTCATTAATGTATTTTGGTAGTTTTACTTGTTTTTATTTCATTCTGTTTTATTTAGTCTTCATTTGATGTTCTGAAAACCTGATTTTGAAATTATTCAACTATCCTAGAAGAGAATATGCCTACCAAGGCTGCATTATTTTCACCTGGCTTTGGCTAACCAATAAGTCACCTCTGGGATGTAAAACTAAATTTGGTGTGTATATACCCCTGCATGCAGGGTATATTTTTTATTACATATGTATGTATGTATGTATTACATACATATGTACGTATATATTTATTACATATCATACAGGTATGATTTTTATTACAATTTTCAAATCCCAAGACTTTAGTTGGAATATTAAAGTATCTGCAAGGGGGCAATGGGAGGGAATAAATGAATGGAAATTATTAAATAAATCACAGAGTCTGAAGGGACAGCTCCACGACAAACATACAACTCAGAACCAAGTAAAATCACCAAAAGATCAGGAAAATTCAACATGGCCGTTCCTTCAATGAGGGCTCAAAGGAGTCCTGTGCACCCAGCCAAATCTCAGTAGACTGGGGCCTAATAACTAAGCAAAGACCATTTGGGGATCCAGGGTTTCCTGTTGGCCTGTGGAGCTGCCCTGGGTGTCTGAACCAGTGTACATTTCCCTTTGCTTTAGAAAACATGAGCTTCATTTGAATGAGTCCTATCTCTGGACCTCACTCCCCAGGAATCCAAGAATGACTTCTCTTCAAGACCCTGTGTTCTAGAAAGCATAAGGTGCGAAAACCCGAGTTCAAGTCCTGCCACCCACAGTTTTCCCATGAAGGGCTGTAACAGGTGGATTTCCAGATCCTTTCTTCCGGCTCCAAATCTGTTTTTAGGGATCATACCCAGAAACAGGGCTGATAGGAATGAAATCAATGAGTCTGACTGATTAATATGTTCAGTACACACTGTTGAATAACCTGCCCAAGATTCAGATTAAGCATGTGGAACTCAGGGGCACCTGGGTGGGTCAGTCAGTTAAGCGTCTGACTTCGGCTCAGGTCATGATCTCACAGTTGGTGAGTTCCAGCCTGGCATTGGGCTCTGTGCTGACAGCTCAGAGCCTGGAGCCTGCTTTGGATTCTGTGTCTCCCAAGCTCTCTGCCCCTCCCCCACTTGTGTTCTATCTCTCTCTCAAAAATAAATATTAAAAAAAAAATTCTTTTAAAGAACGTGGAACTCAAACATAGAGCACGTTTGGACAAGATGCTCTGACTACCCTAGACCAGGGGCCCCCAAACCTAGCTGTTCATCAGTGGAGCTCATAAAACTTAAAATTCCTGGGCCCCATCTGAGGTCCAGGGTGGGGCCTGGACATCTGTATATTTAAATTAATTTATGTAATTTTAAAATAGATAAATCTCTTACATAAAATAGACAATTTTTTTTAATTACCTAAAAAGCTGTTCCATTAAAAGTCTCCCTTCCTATCTCTCCCATTGCCCAGCTCCTACTCCCCTATCCTCCACAGGTAATCAGTGCCATTGGGGTTTTGCATGTGTCTGTGTCCCCTTTTTCCTAATGCAAGCAAAAAATTCTACTCTTCTCCCCTTTTTTTTTTTAAAGTAAAGGATAGTAATATGCTATTCTCTTGTTTTACAATTGGGTAGCATCTCATTGCATATATGAAGCACAATCTGATCTCCTATGAATAGGCATTTAGGTTCATTCCAGGCTTTTGCTAATGCAGATCACACCGCCACGTTGGCATGTATTTTACACCAGCCGGATCATCAAAAAATAAATTCCTTGGGAATGCAAGCTGGTGCAGCCACTCTGGAAAACAGTATGGAGGTTCCTCAAAAAACTAAAATTAGAACTACCCTACGACCCAGCGATTGCACTACTAGGCATTTATCCATGGGATACAGCTGTGCTGTTTCGAAGGGACACATGCACCCCCATGTTTATAGCAGCACTATCAACAATAGCCAAAGTATGGAAAGAGCCCAAATGTCCATCGATCGATGAATGGATAAAGAAGATGTGGTATATATATACAATGGAGTATTACTCGGCACTGAAAAAGAATGAAATCTTGCCATTTGCAACTATGTGGATGGAACTGGAGGGTATTATGCTACATGAAATTAGTCAGAGAAAGAAAAATCATATGACTTCACTCATATGAGGACTTTAAGAGACAAAACAGATGAACACAAGGGAAGGGAAACAAAAATAATATAAAAGCAGGGAGGGGGACAAAACAGAAGAGACTCATAAATATGGAGAACAAACTGAGGGTTACTGGAGGGGTTGTGGGAGTGGGGATGGGCTAAATGGGTAAGCGGCACTAAGGAATCTACTCCTGAAATCATTGTTGCACTATATGCTAACTAACTTGGATGTAAATTTTTAAAAATTAAATAAATAAATAAATAAATAAATAAATTCCTTGAAGTGGTCCCTGCAGAGTAAATACAGGTTCCTGTATTTATAGCCTTGGAGGATGGGGACAAATTGCTGAGTATCCTTTTTCTTTTTAATAGTTCTTTAGGTGATCTTTTTTTTAAATGCCATTTATTTATTTATTTATTTATTTATTTATTTATTTATTTATTTTTGACAGCATGCAAACGCGGGAGGGGCAGAGAAAGAGGGACAGAGGATCTGAAGCAGGATCTCCACTGACAGCAGCGAGCCCGATGTGGGGCTTGAATTCATGAACTGTGAGATCATGATCTGAACCGAAGTAGGTCGCTCAACTGACTGAGCCACCCAGGTGCCCCAATTCTTTTTTTTTTTTTTAAGTTTTATTTATTTTGAGAGAGAGAGAGAGAGAGAGAGAGAGAGAGAGAGAACACAAGTGGGGGAGGGGCAGAGAGAGAGGGAGACAGAGAATCCTAAGCAGACTCTGTGCAGTCAGCGCAGGGCCCCATGTGGGGCTGGAACTCACATCATGACCTAAGCCGAAATCAGAAGTCAGGCTAAACCCACTAAGCCACCCAGGTCCGCATGCCCCAACTCTTCAGGCGATCTTATCATCTTATTCATTCTGTGGGAAAGGGGGACATGCCCTAGACCAGGGCTCCTGAAGCTTCAAGCTTAACTCCACTTCTAACCAGCTCCCAGATGATGGCAATGCTGCTCATCCACAGATCACAATTTGAGCAGCAAGATTCTAGAGGACACACATTGAAATAATTTCCGGGTATCAACTATGATGCGGTAAAGATGATTAGACTCAGCACGCCGAGGCCCTGAATTCCGTGCCGCTGCTGGGACTCACTAGGTGAGTGACCTTGCCCTAAATCTTGACATTGTCTAAGCCTCAGTCTCCTCATCTGCAAAACAGGTGCAGTACCATGTATTACAGGATACGGCTGTGAGGATCAAATAACATGAATATATCTCAAAAACAAAAGGAGCCAGACATACAAGCACGAATCTGTAAGATTCCATTTTTGTGAAATTCCAGAACACGCAAAATTAACCTACGGTGACAGAAATCAGAACACTGGGCACCTCCCGCTTTTTTGTGGGGGGGAGGTACAGACTGACCGGGAAAGGACAGGAGGGAACTTTCTGGGGTGGTCAAAGTTCCCTGCTTGTTTCTGTAGTTACATGGGTACACACATCATCAAAACTCATTGAACTATGCACTTAAAACCTGTGCATTTTTTAAAGATTTTATTTTTAAGTAATCTCTACGCCCAACGTGGGGCTCAAATTTACAACCCCCAGATCAAGAGTCGCTGGCTCTACCGGCTGAGCCTGCCAAGCGCCCCAAAACCTGTGCGTTTTACTGCATGTAAATTATAGCTACATTTTAAAGCACATTACAAGCAAATGATGCCGTTTCGTGCAAACCGTGAAGTGCCATCGGAATGGAAGCGGGTCCTAGGTGGGTGAGAGGCGCGGTGGTGCGCGCGCCCTCTGCGGGGTGGAAGTCCTGGGTCGCCAGGCGACCGCCCCTACCCTGCCTCCGCTCACCCCACCCCCCCTCCTTCCGGGCCCGCCGCTTACTTGCAGCGGAACTCGTCTAGCACGCGCTGCGCCTCCGCACCCTGGCGCTCCAGCCGCGTGCGCTCGGCCGCCAGGTCCCGGGCGCGCTGGAGGTTGCCCTCGACGTGGCGGGCGAGGGCGTCCTCGGGGCCGGCCAGCTCGCCCAGGCGCTGGAAGGCGTCCAGCTGCCGCCGGAGGACAGCGTGGCGCTGCTCGAGCGCGCGGGCCCGCTGGACGTGAGCGGCCACGCGCTCGCCGAGCCCCTGCAGCGCGGCCAGGCTGGGCGCCGCCGTCCGGCCCTCCGCCAGGCTATCGGGCTCGGCGGCGCGCGGCGCCTCCTCGGCGCGCTCGTACTGCTCCTTGCGGGTCTGGAAGACGTAGCTGCGCCGGTACATGGCTCCGGTGCGGGCGAGCGCGCGCGAACCGGCTCGGGGAGGCCGTGCGCCGGGGCGACGGGCCGCTAAATAAACATCGGGGGGGCCCAGGCACGCTGCTGGGACGTTCCAGAGCCGATCAGCTGTTGAGCTCAACACGGCGCCCAGCCCCCAGAAGAATAAAAGAGCAGCAGGCCTGCTTTTGTGCGCCGGATTAGCGGACCATGCAGCTCTGAGGGTTGGAAGGTTAAATTGGGCAATGAGGTTTTTGTTCTGGGATTGTTAAAGCCTGTCGCTTTATGATTGAATGGGGGGTCAGGAGGACAAGAGAGGCAGGACTGCTTCCTCTGGGAATTGTGAAGGAAGCCCAAGGGAGCTTGTTAAACTTGGACTAGCTCAAAAGCCCAGGGACCCTCGCTTTGTCTCCTCTTTTTCGGTCAAGCTCTCAATTACAGGCCTTTTCAACAATGCCATTTTTTTTTCCGATCACTTCAGCAATTCTTTTGCATAATTACAACATGACATTTAGGAATCCTCCTTACGTTAGGGGTTCTTAACCACGGATGCAAAATAAATGGCCATCTCATAAAATTGTGATGTGTGCGGCAAGTAAGTTTTACTAATACCTATGCATCTGCGTTAGGAAAACATTCTTTGTACAACAACTTAAGAAGCAAATGCACGGTTATCATTATAATGTTACCCTTGCTCCCGTGGATTCCGCCATCCTTTCCGGAGTAGAAGCAAGAAGCAAGTCGAGTTCCATCAGGATATTGGCATAACTGATTCTTTACACTAAAGAAAAAAACCCTCACAGCCTGAAAGATTTAGTAAATTGGCCAACTCTCAATTCGAGAATATAAAAGAATTTTTTGCCACTATGTTTAATTTTAATTTGTATTGTGGAAACAACAAAGCTGGGCTTTAACAAATTTAAAAGTAAATTGTGGGTGTTGAAGGAAACTAATAGCATTTGATGAGAATGATCCAACATATGACTATTTTGTCATGTCTCCAATTTATTTTTTTATTTTTTGAGGGGGGGGCACAGTGAGTGAGGGGCAGAAAGAGAGAGGGAGAGAGAGAGAAGCAGGGCTCCCCTGAAGTGGGGCTTGTGTGTTTTTTTAACCAAATGGGGGCTCGTGTTCACCGGAAGTAGGGCTGGAGGACTCAGACTTAGGAATGGTGAGATCATGACTTTAGCAGAAGTCAGTTGCCTAACCCACTGAGCCACCCAGGTGCCCTCCAATTTATTTTTTTTTTTAAGTTTATTTTTATTTACTTTGAGAGAGAGCGAGATAGAGAGCAAGCAGGGGAGGGAAGAGGGCGAGGGAGACAATCCCATTCAGGCTCTACCCTAACAGCACAAAGCCAGATGCCGGGCTTGAACTCAAAAAAAGTGAGATCATGACCTGAGCCAAAATCAAGAGCTGAGCATTTAACCGAAACTGAGCCAGCCTCCCAGGTGCCCCAAGTCTCTGATTTAAAAATCATTATCAAAAAGGTTGTTTTCCTTAAAAAAGGATTCAGCTTAGCAGTGCCATGTAATTAACAACTATATGGATTGCACATAATTACATAATTATATTACAAATTAAAGTTATAGTTACCAAAGTTCGAGAAAAGGACACAGATCTTTAATGGGTTTTATTATTTCTCCAAAAAGACTGTAAGATAATGGAATGAATTCAGTTGAGAGTGACTCTAAGATAAGGTCCAGAGTTGTGGTGGTGGTGCGGTTATTCTATTTTCTTTTCTTAAGGCATTTAAAAATAGATGTTATGATCAAATCAAGGAGAGCCACATGAGTATTTTTGGTAGATACACATGTATCATGCTGATGGCATGGTAAATTGGTTTCCGGCTTCCTAGAGAGCAAAACCAGCACAGAACAAAGAAAGGATATAAAAGCACTTGTTCCTTCTGACATCAGGTATTAGTTAAATATTGCTACAGAACAAACTGACCCCAAAACTAAGTGGCACACAAGAAGAAATATTTAGCGCCGCACTCCCAGATCGGCAAGTCAGCTGGATAGCTCTCCTTCGAGCTGCAGATCTTTCAATCTGCTAGGGGAGCTGTGCTCCAAATGTCTCTCTTCCTCCTAGAACTAGTGATGACAAGAGGACGAAAAGAAGCCCAGCCACACAATCTCTTTCCAAGCCTTTGTTTGCATCCTGTCCATTAACACCCCTTTCATCAAAGCAAACCAGGTGGCCACAGCCAAAGTCGAGAGGCAGGGAAGAGGCACCACCCACCCCCAGGGCCATGGCAAGGGTGCGGGTGTGTAACTGTCACACTGCAGTGAAGAACTGGGACCAGAAACTCCATCAACCACACACAGTAATCCCATTTGAAAGAAAAAATAGATATCCCAGAAACATAACAAAGGGAAAAAATATTATTTCAATTTAATACAGTGGAATAAACACTTAGAAAATATTTACTCATAAAGCGTGTCTCAGGGAGAGAAATATTGAACAAGGTCAAGTCCCTCCCTACCCTCAAGGTGCAGGGAGACAAATTCCTACTCAACTAATTCAAGATACAAGGAAATCTGGAATAAGTTCTAAAATAGAGATCTTCCCAAAATGTGGTTGTACCTAAAGCAGAAAGTTAAAGAGAAGTTAGAATTTCAGGCAGAACAGCATAAACAAGGTGTGAGAACAACTGGAGTAAGGTGCAGTAAAGGGAGCCATGTGCTTCCTGGGCGTGGTGAGCCTGAACTGAGGAGAGCTTGGCAAGAAGGGTCCCAAAAAAGGAAAGTTCGAAGGAAGGGCTGGGCTTCCCATCAGCTGCGGTGGCTTGAATGCGGGCATCATCTCCACAACTTCTCCCAAGCCCTACCAAAAATGGCAGCAAAGAATTTATTTTTAGATGAAAACTCCACAAAAATAAGGAAGAAAAGATCACAGCGGACAAGATATACCAACAAATTTTCAGAGGGCTGAACAGAGAGATTAGTGGCAACTGACTTAATGGAGTGAAGCAAGCTGACACCTACATGGGGCAGAGGGCACTGGGAAAGGAAAACAAGATGGTTCACCTAGAGGAGTCTCAGAAAAGCTTACGAATTGGATGTACCAGGGGCGCTTGGATGACTCAGTTGGTTAAGCATTCAACTTCAGCTCAGGTCATGATCTCACAGCTGGTGAGTTCCAGCCCCACGTCAGGCTCTTGTGCAGACAGCTCAGAGCTTGGATTCTGCTTCAGATCCTGTGTCTCCCTCTCTCTCTCTGTCCCTCCCCCCACTCGCACTCTATCTCTCTCTCTTTCAAAAATAAACAAACATTAAAAATATTAAAAAAAAAAAAAAAAAGTAACTGGATGTACCAGATACGACAGAAGGTGGGGGTGAAGGGTAGAGCTGAAAAGCCATAGGGTTAGCCCAGGGCCCAAGAAGCAGTTAGAATTTCAGATCGCCTACCCCATTCCTGCGCAGCCTGGCAAAGCTGAGTGAAACTGAACAGGAGAGGTCTTGAGTTGAAAGTCACCTAGTTGAAACACAGCTAAGGACAGGATAAGACCATACTGGAACAAAGGAATTAAGACAGTGGATGCATCACGAAAGATGAGCTGTACAATCTCCATCTCTCCATTTACCACTTCGCTTCTCTTCTAGGATGCTGGTCACCTGGCATGTATTTCCCTGGGGCAGGAGAAAATTCTCCGGGGAAACTGAGTGACTTCGGAGAAAAAAAAATCACCAGATACTGAATTTGGAATATGGACTGACTGGCTTTTGGTTTGAACACGAAACACGTTTGTACAGTCCAACGTAACCCAAGCTGTTGATCATCAGACTAAGACCCATTTTATAATGAAGTTTTACTTGTGACAGCATAGGATTTTTAAATCTCTCTTTCTCACCTAGATTTTTGTTTTTGAAAATTAGTATTTTTCCCTAAAAGGATAGATTCCCTAGATTTGTATACTTTGCCCTGTCCTGTACCGGGGCAATGGTATTATCATGATATCCTGCTCTGCTCTGTTGATGCGGAGTGTAAAAGTGTAAATATTTCCTATCGGAATGTTACTATAATTAGTTGGGTTTTCCTCTCACAGGAGGAAAGAAACTAAGCTGGTGTAGTTAGCTTCTTCTGTGGGACCTCTGGGTGGTTTGTGACTTTGTGACTTGTTCTTGAATCCTGTTTTTTAACTGGCCATAAAGTATGACAATGAGCACTAATCGACAGCTAATCCCCCTCTCCTGGTCATTTTAGTTTGGGCTCCCCCGAAGTAAACCCTGAAACAAGAGTTAAAGTGCAAGTAGTTTATCTGGAAGGTAATCCCAGGAAGGGCCTGCAGGGAGGCAGGAGGGAGACAAGGAAGGCCAAACACGGTTTGTGATAACAAGCCAGTCACCACGCTGCGGCAGGCAATGGGGGTCAGTCGCACTGGAAACTCTGGGAGATAGCTCGGTACAGGCACCTCAGAGCCACCCCACCCAAGGGTGAAAGAGCTGGAGATTTACCCACCACTCCCAGGGCCTAAGGGCTGATCACAGGGCATTTCTGGTCTGCCACAGGCGGCCAAAGTAGCTGAGGTTAGCTTTTGACCCCATCACCTTAGCAAGTGACCTAGCCAATCAGGTTCCAGTATGGACACCGGGCAATGGGAATAATCACTTACATGAAGAGGCTCGCCATACATTTCAGTTTACCTGAGATGATCCACGTTTACGCATCTATCTCGGCGCAAGTATAGATAGCACCCTCTTTTATTCTCAAGAGTTTCTTAGTTTGTCTGGGAATGCTGCCTCTCTTATTCTGGCCCACGTGACCTGAATGTCTAGCCTGAATCTAATCATAAGGAAACATCCACGCAAACCCAAAATAAGAAACATTCTATTAATAAAAATAGAAGGGGATGATATTCTTCCAAAATGTAAATACCAGAAAAGAAAAAGAGAGACTAGAGAAATGTTCCAGATGAAAGGAAACTAAGGAATCACAGCATCTACATGCAATACTGTTCCTAGACCCCATCCTACGTTTGGAAGAGAAGAAAGTGCTATAAAGGTCATCGCTAGATCCCTTGACAAAATTAGACTATGGACACTCAATTAGGTAAAAGAATTGTGTCAATGTTGAATTCACTGAAGTTTCTGACTATAGCACAGTTAAGTAAAATGATATCTTTATTCTTAGAAAATATATTCTTAGCCATCTAGGGGTGAAACACATGATGTATGCAACTTACTCTGAAAAAATTCTGAAAAACAAAATAAAATAAAATAAAATAAGTTCTAAAAGCATGACATGTGTAAATATAAACATAGACATAAACATAAAAATGTATGGAGAAAGAGAGAGAAAGGAGATGAGGCAAAATAGGGACAATAGGTCAGTCTTGGTAAAGCATATATGGGTATTGTATAATCGCAATTTCTCAAAGAAAGTTGGAAATTACTTTCAAAACCGTTTGTGGAAATCCCGATCCTCTTCTATGTTAAGTATTTTGCAGTGTAGGCATTTAATAAACATCATTTCCTTTACCTTATAGCCATATAAATGTGCGTAACAGCAAAGAGAGAGAGAGAAGGACAGAGAGGAAGATGGTTTAGCCAACTGTGTAGTAACAACAGGAGAAAATGGTCTATAACCATTATAAGCATGTGGAAGACATGATGATATAAGTGAGAATGTTTATAACAAACATGAAGGGGAGCAGAAAAACAAAATACCAGATGCATGGTGATGACAGTCATCTAAGAACACATATATGTACATAATCGGATACTCGTGTTATATACCAGGTTTTATATTCATCACATCTTATTGTCATTTAAAGTTAATTGCATATATGGCGCTTCTTAAAAATTTTAATTAGCATTCTTAATTAAAGAACTGAACAACTATTTTAAAAGCCTGAGTAAAATAGGCATAGATGTTTGCCTTTTAGTCAACTTCATATTCTACAACTTTGAGCTTTCTCTTTCAGTTTACATACATCCTGAGTTTGCTGTGGGCTTTTTCCAGACACAAAGAGTAGTATAGAACATTCATGTAAATGCCAAGTCTCTGCTGTTTTCTAGTTGTGTGGTCTTGAACAATTCAGTTAATCTGTTTTCTAAAATGATGGATTTGAGCAAAACAATCTCTAAGATCTCCTTTCTGCTTGTTAGGGGCCAAATTGTGTCCTCTAAAATTCACGTTTTAGGGGCACTGGGGTGGCTCAGTCAGTTGAGCATCTGACTTTGGCTCAGGTCACTATCTCACGGTTCATGGCTTTGAGCCCCACGTTGGACTCTGTGCTGACAGCTCAGAGCCTGGAGACTGCTTTGGATCCTGTGTCTCCCTCGCTCTCTATCCCTGCCCCCCCCAAAAAATAAATAATAAACATTAAAAAAATTAATAAAGAATAAAAATAAATAAACCACATTTTAGTCCTAACCCCCAGGGCCTCAGAATGAAACCATATTTGGAGATAGGGCCTTTAAAGAGGTAATTAAGGTAAAATGAGGTCATATGAGTGGGCCCTAATCCAGTGTGACTGGTGTCCTTATAAGAAGAGTAGATGAGGACACAGACATACATACAGAGAGAAGACCATGTGAGGATACAGGGAGAAGGTGGCCATCTGCAGCCAAGGAGAAACCAACTCTGCCGATACCTCAGTCTCAGACTTCAAGACTCCACAGCTATAAAAAGAAAAAGTGAATCTCTGCTGTTGAGGCCACCCAGTCTGTGCTTCTTTGTTATGGCAGCCCAAGCAAACCAATATACTGCTCTAACATTCTGATTCTTCTGCTTGCTCTTCTTTTATGGGCCATCCATTTCCCAGGATATATAAATGTCTGCCACAAGAGGGCCACTCCGCCCTCAGAGTGAACACCCTGCCTCCTGGTCGCCCAGAGAGCGATTGCTGATTGCAAAGGGGACAGAAGGATGTGCAGATGAACAGCCTGAAGCCTTTCCACAAAACTGGATCGACCCCAAAGACAAGCCATCCTGGAAAGGTTCATTTCCAGTAGGGTGACCAGCAAACCCGAGGGAAAGGGCAGACCCCTGGCTCCCCAGCCCCTGCTCTCTTAGGGTGGCCTCCCCATCAGGCCCCAGCCTTTATAGTATGCTTAGCTACCCTGTAAGTGATAAGTCCTCATGAAGAGTAATAACAGATGGGGAAACATCAGAAGCAAGGCTCAATCTCCAGCTGCACACACACAAAGACTTCCGGGAAAGTAAAGCCGCAGATTCAAACACTATCAAAGGCAGGAGGGCACTGAGCACCAACCAGCTTTTCTCAGGGTCTGGTACAGAAACTGAAGTAAGAATCAACAAACCCAAATTTGTTGGATGACAGATATGTTCCTTGGGCTTTTCGACTGATGGGCACCAGGACAAGGCATGACAACTAAATGCAACGCATGATACTGAATAGGATTTTAGACTAAGAAAAAAAAGCTATAAAGGATTATTATTGTGATGATCAGTGAAATTTGGATAAGGAATACAAATTAGATAATAATATTACAAGTGTTGGGGCACCTGGGTGGCTCAGTCCATTAAGCGTCCAATTTCGGCTCAGGTCATGATCTCACCATCGCTGGTGGGTTCGAGCCCCACACTGGGCTCTGGTCAGCACAGAGCCAGAGCCTGCTTCAGATTCTGTGTCTCCCTGTCTCTCTCTCTGCCCCTCCCCTGCTTGTACTCTCTTTCTCTCTCAAAAATAAATAAACATTCAAATAATAATAATAATATTATTAAAGGTGTTAAAATGGCTGCTTTTGGGGTGCCTGGGTGACTCAGTCGGTTAAGCAGCCGACTTCGGCTCGGGTCATGATCTCGCAGTCCGTGAGTTCAAGCCCCGCTTCGGGCTCTGTGCTGGCAGCTCAGAGCATGGAGCCTGTTTCAGATTCTGTGTCTCCCTCTCTCTGACCCTCCCCTGTTCATGCTCTGTCTCTCCCCGTCTCAAAAATAAATAACGTTAAAAAAAAATTTTTTTTTAAATGGCTGCTTTTGGTAATTGTACTATGGCATGTGAGAAAATGACCTTGTTCTTAGGAAATACATGCTAGTTTAAAGAATAATGAGTCACAGTGTCCAATTTACCCTCATTTGGTCAAAAAATAAGTAATATACATGCATATACAATACACACGTATAAAAATAAATACAGAGAATAAAAAAGCAAATGGAGAAAAATGTAAATAATTGGTAGGTTTGGGTAAAGGGCATATGCAACGTTTCTATAAATTTGAAATTATAACAAAAGAAAAATCACTCCCCTCCCCAAATCCCAAACACCTCTGGGAAAATTGTGCTGAGAATAGATATTTCTTAGTAACCGCAAGAAAATACAAAAATGCTCCTTGCTCCTTTGATTTATGAGATGGTATCATGGTCTCAGCAGCCAGGGTTTCACTGATGATTATGGTGGGAGTTTAACACCACTAATAATGAAGGGCTTTTGAAATATATGTGGACTTACCTTCCCTGAACACCAGACAATGGGGCACTACCTCGGAATGTCTTAGACATTGCTACACCTGCTCATTCATCATCATTCTGGTCATGCATGAAAAGTGACCATACCCATGACCTCAGGGATGCAGAAATGAGTCATTGTCCCAGCAGGCGCCATCCTCAGGACCAAGTTTGGAGAAGGCTCTTTCACAGTTATAATTTCTTGTGGATTTAAAGCTAGCCACGCTATTCATATTTCTGCTCTGTACTTCTCTTTAAGATATCATTAAACAGACCCACCACCACTCTTAAGCTGGGTCAGCCTACATCTGAACCACAGCTCCTTTTCTTCTGGGAATAGATTGTCAAGTGGTTTGATGTATCATGGAGTCACAGCTGGCCAACCAGCATGCCCATTTTGCCCTAAAAGGAGGATGTGCGAGCCCCTGGTTTGTACTACTTAGGAAACGGATACGAAGGAATTAGGCATACATATCCACGAAGGCATTTCTGATAGAAATATACATTCACAGATTGAAGCATACATCTGGTATATCATTTTTATAGGGCCATCCATACTTTCCCATGGATATCAAGAGGAACTGATTTAACTATTTCATAAGAGAAGATGTTCTTATCTTCTCAAGTTCACCCAACTTTATAGCTTTAACCTGAAATTGGGAGGGATGATATTCCAAGCTACTTTACCCACTATTTTCAGACTCTGCACACAGTTTGAAAGTATAGTAAGGGATGCTAAGACTGTACATTTTAAGCTCTAACCTTCAATTCTTGGACTTAAACTCCATGTGAAGTTTTCCAGTGAAATTTGTAACGACAGCCTGTCTGAGTAGGAGCGCCATTGTTCGGTGGGCATATGAGCCTGACCAAAATTCAAAGAACTACCTATTCCAACCATCTTCCTTGTTAGTTCATTTGCAAAAGGACTGTAATGATGTGAATTACCCTATACTCCACTCTCTACCACCAGCTCATGGTTGATACTTACTAACTCCTACCCCTTCATTTATCTAATATTTTTGTCTTCTGACTTTTCTTCTCACCCAGCAGATACCATCCTTTTCTTCATTTGTCTTTGCCCCTTGGTTTTGGAAACCAATATCTTCCTTACTCCCTTGAACAACGCCCCACACCCACCCATCAGCTCATGCAAATTAATTTATGAAGTAGACTGTTGAGAGGTCTTCAGTTCCACACACCTGAGCCCACCACAGGCTTAGCCAAGATGCCTCTCTAAGGCTCCTGGCTAAGGCTCCACCTCTCCACTACCCAGGCAGACCTGCTCACGCGATTGTTCTAACTAGCCTAGAGCTCTTTAAAGGCAAGGCAGATGTCAATGCTGTTCATTCTACAGTGCCCACTCTCTACCAGAGGATCGGTCCAGGGATCCATCTTCCATCCTTCCCCAGGCTGCTGGAAACCCTAGAAGGTTAGCCCTCCTAGATTGCTTCACCTGACTCCGTGCGCTCGGTCTTCCTGTAGGGTTTCGCAAATGGGGGTCGCTGGCAGGAGATCACAGAGACTTCCTTCTTGTTTCCCTCTCCCCTCTAAGCAAAATCACCCCTTCATGGCATTTCATGCTTCCTGCTGTTGCTAGTTCTGGGCCCTTTATCACGCTTTGATGATTCCCTTAACCCTGCTCACAGCTCTGGAGGTTGTCTCTTCATTAAATTCTCTTCAGTTAAGCTCTTTGTTTATACCGTTTATTTCCTGCCAGATACAGAAGAACCCTGGCGGATGCAAAATCTCATTCATCAACCAGTAAAGCTTCTGAAACACTGTAGGTATCCGCTAAAATGAATTAAACAACAAATGAAACTTGGAAAGAAACTTGAAATCAAGACAAAGTTTTTGAGTGTTGGGAAGTTTCATCTTGAAACTTTCAGATGGGGAAGCTGAGTATCGCTTGGCCAAAGACGAAGCTCGAGGCTCTTATCGATAGCTGTACCAGAGGCCTGGTCCTCTTACTCCACGTTTGCTGACTGGGCTGTTTCAAAAGATGTGGTCAAACTTTGTAAGCAGCCCTCAATTGAAATTTGCTTTGCTCTCCACTGTGATGACTAGATTTCTGTTGTCTCCCATCGTTAGAAGGAATATAGAGGGACAGGACAAAAATCCATTTGTTAAGAAAGAAAACAGTGCACCAGTCAGCAGAATGACTAGACACAATAAAAGAAAAAAAAAACTTCCTTGAAAAAGAGCTTTCTATTTTAAGAAGATGAATAAAAAGAAGAGATGCCCTCAAGTGATAGATAATGAAGACATTCCCCAGGCATCCTCGGCCTCTGTGGCTTTTCAGATGTAAACCTGAAACGTAGTCCATTACAAAGGGTGGCATCCAAGCTGGATTCCAGCTGCTTGTTCTGTTCTGTGGTCAGCCTGTGCTGAACATAGCAGTTTAAACAAGCCACAGAGCTGTGAGTGGCCCCTGTGTCTAAAATGCCTTCTGGATTATCCTCAATGACTCTAATCGTAGGACTTAGAATCTGCAAGGATGAGAATTAAACGGGACATTTAGGGTCCAGCTCTCCGGGGTACATTATTTTTTCAAACTAACCTGGGTTTTTGGGTAACACACACACTGGATCTGAAAATGCCACTTTGTCACGATTTGCTATGTGATATCCTAGTGACCTCTAAGGCCAATTCCAGGACATCACAGGGACAACACACCAGTGTCCCCAAGCCTGCATTTGGGGCACTATTTGGCCGAGTCACTTGCAGTATTATTCTGGAGCTGCCTCTCAGGAGCTCATAAGACCCAACTATTGTATTTCCAGGAATTTGGGTTGCTGGTTAACACCTCACTGATAGCTTGAAATCAGCAATAGTGGGAGTTTTCACACCACAGGAGTTGACAAACACTATAAAGACATTTCTTCCCTTGAAACTCAGCTGTTCAACATTCACTGGAATCATGTTAACTATGAAATAATACTGATCCATCTCTCCAATTGAGAAGGAAAGCTGGTAAATGCGAATAAAAAGGGCCAGCCGGATATCCAAGGCCGGATAGTCCCCTTGCATGCTTTTGGCTTCTGCAATCTTGCTTTCCTCTTGCCTCAGCCAGAAGCCAGGAATCTGAAGCTTGAGTATACTAGTCCCGCCCAACCCGGAAGCACATATGTATAAAAGATCAGTATAACCCAAGCCAGATGCTCAGCCTTTGGAGTTGACTCCGCTGGGCCGGCACCGGTGACAAATAAAAAGTCTTTTCTGATTCCCTAGCGCTTGTCGCTTGTCTCTTCCTGGGCGCTGAGTATTTGCTATAACACAGGGGCTGAAAATGATGGGTAGAAACTTGTTCTTTCTTCAATCCCTGCAAACTCAAAGAAGAGAACCAGCCTTCCCAAGTACATTATTGAAAATAGTCCCCTAAATTCAAATACTCAGTTAAAAAAATTAGAGCAGAATTAGAGTCTACAGCCTGAGAAAATGGTTTGTTTTGATTTCGAGTTGGCTCAAGAAGTTTCTGACAATTAATTTCATATAATTGCCTTATAAAGTTAAAATGCCTTCCAAAATTTTATGGGGCCATTTCAAAACCTAGGGAAATCAGCCAGTAAATTAAAATGTATCTCTGCAAGGAGAGAAGGAGATTGATCTCAAGACTAGTTTAGGCCCAGCTGGAGGACTTGGTCTCTGTTCCAGTGGAAAGGAAGGTAGCAATCCTTAGCAAAGCCCAAGATTTCTTTTTCCTGAAATAATGACTGACCACTGCCTCTGTTGTTTTTGGCCAAGTGTTTGACCAAAACAAGAATTTTGCAACTGCAATGACCTAACTTGGGAAACAATTTTATAACATTTTCTAGGAACCACAAAACCTTTGTTTTACTCTTTCTGAAGACCGACAGTGGGACCAGAAGGAGAGCATAATATTTTGCCGTGTAACAAAGAAAAAAACTTGATAAGGTCAGCGGCTGGAAGAAGTTTTCAGTTCAAATAACGGTCATCCAGAGCCCGTGAAATGCTGCCTTTCAAACCAATAATGAACGTGCCTTGCACAACATCACATCCAGCTAAAATCCTGGATCCGCTCAGCTGATTATTAGGGCATTAAATGGTGACCTTTATCATACAATAAATTGTAAGCCGGGCAGCTAGGTTTGACAAAAACAGCAGGAACTGCAGTTAGCAGCAAAAACAGACTCGCGTGTTAGAAGAGCCAGGAGAAAACTTCTTGACGTGGTTGGAAGAAAATAGAAGCTTCTTGCAGTGACTCGAACTTCAGTTGGATGAGTGTAGATGATCCAAGTTAGGCAACGTTATGATTGCTGGGGACTGCAAAAAAAATCAGTCAGCTCAACTATCAGCAAAATGCCCTCCCAAGGCCTATTAAATAATGTACCAGTGAAGTTATTTGAAGTAAACTGATATACTGTGCCATAGGATGTATGGACTAAAATCATGGACACTTAAGTTCAATGGTCTAGGTTTAAATTCTCTGCAACCCATGGTGTGCCTGAGTGGTTTAGTTGGTTAAGCGTCTGACTCCTGATTTTGGCTCGGGTCGTGATCTCAGGGTTTCTTAAGTTTGAGCTGCATGTCGCGCTCTGCACTAAGAGTGCAGAGCCTGCTTGGGATTCTCTCTCTCTGCCTCTCCCTTACTTGCGCTCTCTCTCTCTTTCAAAAATAAATAAATAAACTTTAATAATTCTTTGTGACCCTTTAGCTACATGGTCTCAGAAAAGAGACTTAATTTCTCTAAGCCTCACATGCCCCATCTAGAAACTGGGGGTGATAGTAGTTCCCAAAAGATGTTGTGAGGGCTACATAATGTGTTCAGAATGATGGGTGGCACATAGTAAGTGCTTAATAGACATTAGCGATTATTTTTTTTTGCATATAGGCTGATGGGCTTTAAGCATTTGTCTTAGTTTGGAATCCCCCAGAAACAGCCTCTGAGCACAAGTGGTGTATTTGGGAGATGATCATGTCACAGCAGTAGATGAATGGGGGACATAAGGCAGGAAGGGAAGGTGGCCAGTCACGGGGGTGTCATCACCACTACCTCTGTGGGCAGCAGGAGCTCACTGTATCTGGGACCTCTAGGAGACAGAACAGGACACCCCACAGAACTATCCCATCCAAGGAGGGAGGAAGCTGGGTACTTATTCACAGCTCCCTGTCCATCTTTGGTTGGGAACTGCTCCCAAAGGCATTCACCCTCTAGGACACGGGACAGAAAATGGCAGGCAGTTCAGAGTTTGCAGCCTTCAGCGTGAGAGAGTGGAAGGGGACACAGGAGGGGAACTGGCAGCAGCTACTAGAGCCCTGCATCACTGTTTTCAGATCATTAAATGGGCTGGAGTTCCTTTATTTATTTTTTAATGTTTATTTCTTTTGAGAGAGAGAAAGAACAAGCAAGAGAAGGGGCAAAGAGAGAGAGGAGAGAGAGAATCCCAAGCAAGCTCTATGCTGTCAGCACAGAGCCCAACGCAGGGTTTGATCTCATGAGCTTAGGATCATGACCGGAGCTGAAATCAAGAGTTGGAATGTTTTGTTTTGTTTTTTTTAATCTTTATTTATTTTGGGGGGGGGGAGAGAGTGAGACAGAGCGTGATCAGGGGAGGGGCAGAGAAAGAGGGAGACACAGAATCCAAAGCAGGCTCCAGGCTCTGAGCTGTTAAGCACAGAGCCTGACATGGGGCTCGAACTCACGAATGGCGAGATCATGACCTGAGCTAAAATCTGACGCTCAACTGACTGAGCCACCGAGACACCTCTGAAGTTTATATATTTGTTTTAATGGGTCAACCCTTAAGTGACAATAATACAACAGAGCAAAACAAAAAACTGTGTTCATTCTATGCTGGTTTTAATGGAGGTATTAAGAAATAAATCATGTAACTTAAAAACATTTGTATGTAAGTGCCCATTAAATCAACACAATGTTGAGTATAATAGATGGAGTTTCAACCCTAATTCTGCTTTGAACGGCTTACTCTTCCTCAATATCCATCACCCGAAGCTAGGGAGGTATCCAGTATTTTTCACAGTTCTGTGGAAGACCCAAGCCTTCATGGAAAAGGAAAACATCCCTCTTTTTTCAAAAGTCACCAAACTCTTAGCAGTTCCAATAACTGACTTTTTCAGTAAACTAAACTATTTGCGTTTTTAGGAAAAATAATATATTAAGACTTTCCCATGCATCTAGAGGTTCAAAACACTAAAACGGTAACGAACACCATAAACTCCATTCCTAAACTGCACAATGTATCTGTTGGATAATGATTGATTGTGTCATCTTCATGTGAAAGCAGAAAGCCTGTATATGAGGCCAATGTTTCTTTTTTTTTTTTAAAGATTTTTTTAATGTTTGTGAGACAGAGAAAGACAGAGTTTGAAGGGGGGAGGGTCAGAGAGAGGGAGACACAGAATCTGAAACAGGCTCTGGGCTGTGAGTTATGAGCACAGAGCCCGACATTGGGCTCAAACTCACAGACCGTGAGATCATGACCTGAGCCAACCTAAGCCAAAGTCGGACGCTTAACCGACTGAGCCACCCAGGCGCCCCGAGGCCAACGTTTCTAAAGACAAATGACTGCCTCAGAGGAAAAGATTGGAAGATTTGCCTATCTAAAACGTAAACTGCTTTGTGTTACAAAAAAAAAAAAACAAAAACAAAAAAAAAAAACACAATAAAGAACAACAAACCCTAAATAATGTTAAAAGCTAAAATAAACACAGGGGGATGGTTTGCGTATTAGACAAAAGACAAAGTACTAGGTAATGAAAATTACAAATCAAAAACAAAAAGACAAAAAGACAGCAGAAAAGTGAAGGACAAGATCAGCTGAAAAGTTTACCTGTTTCAGAAATCAGCCATTTGTGACATTTTCAAATGAAAGGAAAAAGAACCATATATTGTTATGCCCAGAATTCGTGATCCCCAAAGACCACCAGGGAGCTGAGTCCGATGCAAAAGCAAAAGAGCCTTTATTCGAGCTAGCTCGAGCTCAATCCCCTACCTGCACCAACGCAGCGGTGAGATACCGGGGAGAGAGAGCGAGTTTCAAAAGGACAAAGGTTTTATTGGGGCCTAGGGGCAGTTGGTGAGGTAATGGCTATGGCCTCAGCCGATTGGCTGGGGAAGGGTCCGAGTCCTGTTAGGCAGGTGAGGGGGGGCGTTACTCAAGGGGAGGAGGTGTGGTCAAGGTGAAGGACACAGAACAAGATGGAGTCGGCCGGCGTAGGCCCGCCCTTTCAAGTCCATGTCTACTGATTATGTTGATCACATCTACAAAATATCTTCACATCCATGTCTTCACTAAAATTTGACCAAGCCATCAAGCACCAAAGCCTAATCAACTTGACACATAAAATTAGCCACCACACATGGTTATGTCTGCTACTTCATGGGGAAAATAGGAGTCCTCAGAAAGACACTCTCTCAACGTCCACCCCCAAGTTCACAGTCCAACATGCCATTTCCCCTCCAGGACTGCTCATCAATATTTGAGTCTGCTGACTACATTCCCCTTCTTGAAGCACCCTTTCTTTCTTTTTTTTTTAAATGTTTATTTATTTTTGAGAGAGACAGAGACAGAACGCGAGTGGGTTAGCGAGAGAGGAAGACACAGAATCGGAAGCAGGCTCCAGGCTCTGAGCTGTCAGCACAGAGCCCGATGTGGGGCTCAAACTCATGAGCCATGAGAACATGACCTGAGCCGAAGTCAGACGCTCAACCGACTGAGCCACCCAGGCGCCCCTTGAAGCACCCTTTCTTACGCCGTTATTCCACTTGCTTCTGGGTTGTCTGTTTCTTAGCCTCTTGAAGGGATCCTCTTGAGCTTCACATCTTTGAACTACTGGAGTTCCTGCGGGTTCTGTCCCCAGCCCTCTTCTCTTTCTACCCTCAGAAAACATCTCAACTTTTCTGAGATGTATTGACTGGTATCAGCTAGGATTGCATGCGGGTGCACACAGCAGGTAGCCAACAATAGTTTAACCAAATAAGATCTGCTTTTTGTCTTCAGGCACAGAGTCTAGAGGCAGGCAGTTCAGGGCTGGTATGTTGGACCACTCCGCTCTGCTGTCCTCAGTGCGTGGCTTGGTGTCTGTGCTCACAAGATGGCCGCTGCCCTGTAGGCATGGTGTCTACACCTGCCATGTCTTCCCACCAACTCTTTGGAACTTAACTCATTTACTTATTCAACAAATACTTATTCACAACTCACTATGTGTTAACACTCTTCTAGGCACTAGGAATACAGAAGTGAAAAAAAATGGTTTAAAATCCCTGTTCTCGTGGACCTTATATTTAAATGGGGGGGGGGGGAGGAATAGAAAGTAGATAAGAAAAACAAGTGAAAAATGTGTGAGGTTTGATGATGAATGTTATGGAGAAACATAAAGCAGAGAAAGGAACTGGAAGGTTAGAGGTGTGTTGTAATTTTAGGCAGGGTAATCAGGGAAAGCCTCACTGAGGAGGTGACATCTGAGCACAGACCTGAGAGAAGTGATAAAGCAAGCCATTTGGTTGCCTTCCAAGCATAGGGAAGCAAGCTGATGATGAAGAGCACTATTAACATTTTTTTTTAAATCACAGGAATACGAAAACTATGTCTGTGTTGGTCCCTCAATGGTGTATGTGCATATGTGCAAATGTGTGGTATGGAGTATGGATGTACAACACAAACTCTGGAGGACACATTCCACACCAATGACAGGGCTTAATTTTGGTGAGGGGCCAAGAAATGCAGGGCAGTGAAGGTGAAGTTTTCTATGTGGCCTTTTTCTTTTTTTAAAAAAATAAGGAGAAGGTATTCTTAGACAATTTGTATAATTAAAATTTTTAATTCTTTTTTTAGAAGTTTTTTTAATGTTTATTTTTGAGAGAGAGAGAGAGACAGAGTGTGAGCAGGGGAGTGGCAGAGAGAGAGAGAGAGAGAGGGAGACACAGAATCTGAAGCAGACTCCAGGCTCTGAGCTGTTGGCACAGAGCCCGACGTGAGGCTCAAACCCACAAACCGTGAGATCATGACCTGAGTCGAAGTAGGACACTTAACCAACTGAGCCACCCAGGCGCCCTTTTAATTCTTTTTAATTATTGGACATAAAGGTGTTGGGCCGATGACCTTGGAACCCTTATTTTCTTTCTCTTTTCAGGGTTGTTTTTTTTTCCTAACAAACTTGCATTTTTTTTAATAACTAGGAAAAAAATGCAACAAAGCAATTTCCATTCTGTAATTATTTCTACTGCTCTTTGGCTCAACCACCAGAATGACCCAGGGCCCATCTCTGTCCTGGCTCAGGGCCCAGGGGGCTCCCTCTCTCTCGGTGCAGCAAGCAAAGTGATCTTGCCGAGCCCTCCCCACAACTGCTGCCTCTGTGGTTGCCAGCATCACCTTGACTACCTGCAGAGACACTCCTGCCACGGCCTCTCCAGTGGGGAAAGCTCCCTTCCCATCAGGTTGCAAGGCTTATTAATATAAGATGAGCAGAGAAGCAAAGGGAGGAAAAATACATAGGGCCATGGCTTTCCAGAGGGGAAGTCCCGTTTCCTCAGTATTGACACCAGGCCCCATGGTGCATCTCCCTGATTAATCTGGCTCTCGCAGTTTCTCTCTCTGGAGAAACTTGAGATAAGTTTCTCAGCGGCTGGGGCAAAGGGCAGTCGGATGCAGTGTCTTGTTGCATACCCCTTCCCATTGCACTCGGGTTCCAGATCACGCCAGCCACCTTGTTACTCTCCTACCTCATGGTGGTTTCTACAAGAGCCTATGGAATGGCCTTCAGCGGTTTCTCTGCCGTCCAATGTCCTCTGCAATGTGCTCTAGGGTCTTGGCTCTGGGTGTCCACGGCTATCCCAGTATGGTCTCCTCTTCCCCAAGGGAGGTATGAATGCCTGTGACTGGTTTTAGGAGAGTTATCAGCATGGCCTGGCAGATTTACTAAAAACACCTTTTCATATTTGGTTCTTCCTCCTCCCAGGGCCCTGGCTTGGGACCCAATCTCTTTGGCTGCTCTATTTGAAGCATGGAATTATGGCCTAAGTCTTTTCTCATTTTATTTATTAATCCTCCTCACCATGTATTTATTGTGACTCCAGTCTTCTATAAAGTGTGTGTGTGTGTGTGTGTGTGTGTGTGTGTGTGTGTGTGTGTGTGTTGGGATAGCCGATTCTAAAGAACATTACAAGTAGGGGTGCCTGGGTGGCTTGGTTGGTTGGTTAAGCATCTGACTTTGGTTTCAGTTCAGGTCATGTTCTCATGGTTGTGAGATGGGGCCCCAAGTGGGGCTCTGAGCTGGGCACGGAGCCTGCTTAAGATTTTCTCTCTCCTCCTTCCTCTGCCTCTTCCCTGCTCTCTCAAATAAATAAATAAACTTAAAAAGAAAAATGGGGCACCTGGGTGGCTCAGTTGGTTAAGTGTCCGACTTCGGCTCAGGTCATGATCTTGCAGTTTGTGAGTTTGAGCCCCGCGTTGGACTCTGTACTGACAGCTCAGAGCTTGGAGCCTGCTTCAGATTCTGTGTCTCCTCCTGTCTCTGCCCCTCCCATGCTCATGCTCTGTCTGTCTCTCAATAATAAATAAATGTTAAAAAAATTTAAAAAATTAAAAAAAAAGAACATTACAAGTAATGCTGCTCTGTTAACAAACCTACAACAGTTATACAGGATAAACCTGCTCGCAAAAGGTAGATTCAAGCTACTCAGTACTAGGTTTGATAAGTTGTGACGCTAGCCTTTTCATTGGGTATGGATATTACTATTCACATTTTCTTTAGAAGATAAAACCAGCTGATGGGAAGGTAATGCTGACTTCGTTTTGTGAGAAATAAAACCTACTCAGGAGGAGCCATATTTAAGGCTCATAATTTATTTATTTATTTAATTTTTTAAATCTTTTACTTATTTTTGAGAGAAAGAGAGACACATGTGAGTAGGGGAGGAACAGAGAGGGAGACACAGAATTCGAAGCAGGCTCCAGGCTCTGAGCTGTCAGCACAGAGCCTGTCGCGGGGCTCGAACCCAAGAACCGTGAGATCATGACCTGAGCCCAAGTCGGACGCTCAACCGACTGAGCCACCCAGGCACTCCAAGGCTCATAATTTCTGAATTTTCTTTGAAACAAGTTGATAGTCTGGGTTGTTAACATCTATGCAGAATGACTAGCTTTGTGTATGCACAGAGATAGAGGGAGTTTTACTCAGGAAAGAAAATATTTATTTTCCTTTTTTTTTTCCTGAGGGGAAAATATTTCCTCCTTCACCCTCATTAATTTTTATGGTTGGTGAAGCATTTTCATTATATTAGCCAAAAGGAGGCTGGACTAAATAAAGTAGAAAACCAAAGGCATATGAAACGGTTTCCTGGCCAGGATGATACTGCAACCATCTTGGGAAAGTTTGTCCTCCAGAAAAACAAATGAAATTGTGGCTTGCCAAGCCACCTCATGGAATCCAGGCAATACTTTCTGCTTTTTTTCCTCTGAAAGCTTGGACACAGAGTCACAGTTTATTTGTTGAACACGTTCTTCTTGTTTCTTGTAACCATAGACTCTGGTCTAGTTGAGTGTTTCTTATGTCAGGCTATAGCTGAGCCAATATTTATCATTTAAGAAATTTCCATGAGTCATAAAATAAACCTGCGGTAGGCACTACCTTCTATGGGAGTTTCTTTCCTAGAGTTTTTAAGATAAAAGGGAAAACACGGAATCTGGAATCCAACACCCAGCATTTGTCAGACCACACAGATATTTTCTCCTATGGGGAGGATCCTCCTGAGATTTCAAAGCCATTCAAGGTGTGCTGCCTCCTGCCTGAACACCTTCTGGCCCGACGGCCCGGACCCCTCTCCAAATGGCCAGGCCAGGGCCAGAAAGGAAAGGAAGCTGTAGAGGTTTCAAGGGCGGAAGTGACTCACTGGCTCAAGGGGTGGGAGGAAAGGTTTTCCATTGGAGCGAGAATACAAATGAGCAAGTGATTCCTTCCACCTCCAATGTGGAACATCTTGCAAGGGGGCCTGAATTTACACCGACCAAAGGGGGGAAAAATACTGTAAGATGTGATGTGTGGCCCTTAGTTACGTATAAGAGTGTGTTTCATTAGTGCTGCTTGCCCCTTTTGTGCCAATCAGCTTCTTTTCCCCAGATGGGGACCTGCTAGGAGTCCACAACCTGGACAGTTATAGCAACTTAGTGATTTTGCTGTAAAAACAGGCCTTGTATCAAGAGCACAAGGCCTAGAGTTTATAAATCAAAATTCAGAGGTCTGCTTTAGTATTACTAGGATACTCCACAAATTGCTAATATGGCCCTAGATACTCAAGACATTTTCTGTATTGTGCAGGCATTACACTTTAGAACCAAAGGGGTTAACCTAACACCTTCAGTTTGCAAGGATAAGGGAGTCCAGAGAAGTGTACCTCCTAAGAGGTCACACAGCCAGTCAAGACCAGAACTTGTGCCAATGGTATAAAACACCTTCTTGGGAGCCTGGTGATAGAAATACCGGAGTTGTAGTGATAAAGGCAAAAGTTATATGAAAAGACACTCCAATTTCACATCATGGCCATTGTCCCTCAGCTGTTTCTAGCAGAGCTGTCCTTGAATATGCTCCAAATTTCCTCACTGGGCAGAGCTGGGGTTCTTTGGCTGAAGCACCATTTCACATTCTGCCTCACACCCCCAGAAGGGAAAACTGGGTATAAATCATAACCATCCCCTCTTCCAAAGCAAGAAACAAAAGCAGCAAACAAAAATCCCTACATCTGTATCTTTCTAGGTACCTTGGTCCATGGAGTCTAATTTTTGGGTAAGAACATTAGGTGTTTTCTTCCCCCAATCATCAGCCTCTGAGTCAGCCCCCTAGCCATCTCTTCCATATTTGTATTCACCAACCTAAGCGAGAGGTCATGTCGGTAACAAATGCTCACTTCCTTCCTCTCCGGATGCCCCACTCAAGATTTGGTCACACCTCCCTGGTTTGATCTGCCCCATCAGTAGGATCCTGAGAATTCCCACTGGAACCTGGGCCAAGTTTATCTTGGCATCAATCTGTTTTCACTCATGATCTCCTTGTGGCAGGGCCCATGTATTCCTGGTAGCTAACATGGCCACAGCTGGCATCCAGTAGGACCCAGTAAACATGTCAAATCTAACTGAAAAGATTTCAAAGTAGCATCCTGTTGTGAATGTAAATAAGACAATTGCTTTGACCCCAAACACAAACTTTTTTCTTTTTTTTTTAATACTTACCTCCTCTTTTTCCTACAAGAAATTCAGGTGGTAATAATAGATAGGATGATGCAAATATCTTTTTAAAATGCCAGACTGCTTGGACTCCTACTAATTGATGTATATTAGATTGAACCACAAGAATGTCCTACTTTTTGGGGGCACCTGGCTGGCTCAGTTAGTAGAGCATGTGACTCTTGATCTCAGGGTCATGAGTTCAAGCCCCACATTGGGTGTGCATCCTACTAAAAAGAAAAAAAAAAAAAAACTCCTGCTTTTGTAGGTCAAAGATAGTTGAATTTTGTCCGTTTCTTAGGTACAGCCTAATGTAATTGAAAATAATATAAATACAGTGCTTTATACAGGGGCAATAATTCAGTCCTTTCATTAATCCACCCTGATCTCTTTACCATCATCTGCACGGTCCTACATCATCTGGTAATTATAATTACACTTTCAGTCTCATTTGGGTCCACCCACCCTGGCTCTCCAGGCTCCAGCCACACTGTCTTCCTTCTGTTTTTAGAACACGCTGACCTCAGCCCATCTGCCTGGGATGTTCCCCGCTACCTTCACACAATTGAGTCCTTCTTGGCATTTAAGCCTCAGCTTAAATTCTGTTTCTTTGGATCAGACTTCTCTGAGCATTGATTTAAGCGTGCCCTTCCCGCCCCCAGTTACCCTCTGTCAAATCACCCAGTTTTATGGTCACTGAAGTACTTCTTTGATTGGTTGTTCATTGTTTGCCTGAAGCTGACTAGGATTTAAGCTTCAGGACTGCGCAGGAGCCTTGTCTGTCTTATTCATGGCTCTGAAGAGCTGGCACATCATAGGCCCAAAACATAAATGTGGAAATGATGGATTCAAGAATTAACTTTTAAAATGTAGCAGAACTAAAGTATTTCCAAGTATTTTCTTCCCTAGTTTGCTGATTTCACCATTCTGGGATTCCTATATACAGATAGATACTCGTCCTTTTCCTCTATTTTCCAGGTCTCTGAAATTCTTCTCTTGTTCTTTGCATCTTCTTTATCCTTTCTTGGTGCATTCTGAGACAGTGAATTACTTGACCTCATCTTCTGACTCACATCTTTGTTATTTACATATATCCATCCATAGTCCAGCCCCTCTATTGAATCTTCCAGTTCAAGAATATTCCTAACGTCTGCATTTTTTTCCATAACTGCTTGTTCTTGCTTTTGGTCTCCCAGTATCTTTCCTTATCTGAGAATACTTACTATGCTCATTTTAATTTCTTGCCCTATTTCTTCTTTTGCTTGAAATTGTTCAGTTTGTTGCCTTTTTCTTTCATAATGCTAGGATTCCTCCTCCATCTCATTAACTTTACCTATGGACTCATACATATGTCCTTAGGGTTTTCATCTGGCTGGGTTTGTATAGAATACCTGGGGCAGGGGTTGAGGACGGGTACCACTCCTGGAGAGTCTGGGGGAAGATGGGTAGAGATGCACCAAGCTGGGGAACCTCTGAGGTTGCAAACTGGGCGCCACCCCCCCAACCTCAACCAGGAGGCCCCGCCCTTCCAGATGACTTCCGAGTATACTCTCTCCTTAGCAGGATAGAACTATTTAGTCCCCAGAGGCAGGGGAGGTAAAAGGGGGATGAGGGAAATTTCCAAGCTTGGACAACCCGTTTGCATGTGTTGGTGTCATCTCCATACCCCCACAGGGCTCTAGTGCTGCCTTGACATTACCCAGCAGCCT
Organism: Panthera tigris; assembly: GCF_018350195.1. Lineage (NCBI taxonomy): Eukaryota > Metazoa > Chordata > Mammalia > Carnivora > Felidae > Panthera > Panthera tigris. The sequence goes on from NC_056662.1 coordinate 42,527,405, forward strand.
TGGCAGTGGGCACTTCACTGGTAATGAGGTTTTCTAGCTCTCTGGTAGTCAGGAGAGAGGCAGAGGTCTGCAGAAAATAACGGGGTGGGGGAAAAATGGGTCCCAACTGGAAAGCTCACCACTACCAGTCTGTTACTGCCTGTCGGGTCTTCCTTTCCCTCCATCTCCCAACCTTCCTCCTGTCCTTACCCATGTAAAACTGCCTCCCTATTTTTTCTGAAAGTACACACTTTGAGCTTTTAAGAGATGCCTTCTTATTTTTATAATTTGCTGAGATTTTCTATTTACTTCATTCCTACCCTTCATGATTTATTTTAACTTGTGGTCACATTCAACCCCTGAGCTTCTTTATATTCTGGAGAGTTTTAAGTCATTTTGTCTATCCTTAAATCAAATACCGGATTCCAGATGCCTTTATTTGTCCCTTTCTGAATCCTTTGTGGCTTTTTCTTTCTTCAGAAGTATAGCAACCCAATCAGAACTGTAGAGTGCACCATTACTTCTGGAAAATGGGAAGACAGTAAGGATAGATCCCGAAGATACACTGCTGAATGAGTGAGCGAATAAAAACAAGCTGCAGTCCTACATGCACTTCGGAGGCCATCTGTGTTTTTCTAAATGCTCTGTATTGTAAGGGTCTGGAAAGAGTCATGCTGCACTCATAACCAGGGTGATAGCAACCCAGTGGAGGAGGAACTGTAGGACTGTTCAGTCACCCCTACCTCAGGTTTCCTTTTTAGAATTTCCCCCCAAACCTTTCCTGAAATATGTAGTTTAAGGGATGGGCTTCAGGACAGTCCACGAGCTCCCTGAAAATGTAAGCCAACCTTTGTGAGTAGGAGCAAGTATTTATTTTTCTGGAGAAAGGGTCTATACTTTTCACCAGAACTTGGAACAGAAGACCCAAGAGGGGGAATAACCATTGGTCAGGAGTGTTGTGCCACTTTCCACTCCAATTTCTCATGGTTTCATTCAAGTAGTACGCCAGTAACTGAAAAACACGTATCGGTATTGTTTATAAGGTTATAAAATGTTGTTATAAAAAAAAGCATATAACTTTTACTTTACCATGAAGACTAACACAGAAATCAAGTGTTACCATGTAGTACTGTGCTGTTCCCATGAATATACTTAAATATATTTAGTTCTTTCCTAAAATAGATGTCTAGGCCCTTGGGGCAGTTGATCCAAGAGGACCCGGCTACAATAAAGGAATGTCCAGAATGTATTTTCTACAGCTTCCATTTGCTTCATTTTGTATAACCCCCCTCTGTAGTGTTAAGGAAGCAATAAGAGGTAGCTCAGGTCTTTTGTTCAGCACTACTGATGTGTCACGTGGCCTGACAGTAAAGGTCATGGGCTTGGGAGCAGATCACTAATTCCTCTGGATTCCTAAGGAACATTTCTTCACCTTACCTCACCTGTAGAATGGAGTAATAGTATCTAGCCATGGTAGTTACTGCTGGTTATCTCCCAGTACCCTCTTTCTCCTCCTGTCTAGGTATAGGAATCCCAATTTCTTAGCTGAACACATTGCTGCTCAGAGAACAGACCACATTTCCCAGTGCCCCTGGCAGCCATACACTACATTCTGGTCAATGAGATAAAAGTAGAAGCCCTGCCTGGTACTTCTGGGAAGCTTCTTTAAAAGGAAAGGGGCAGGGGCGCCTGGGTGGCTCAGTCGGTTAAGCGTCCGACTTCGGCTCAGGTCACGATCTCGCCGTTCGTGAGTTCAAGCCCCGCGTCGGGCTCTGTGCTGACTGCTCAGAGCCTGGAGCCTGTTTCAGATTCTGTGTCTCCCTCTCTCTCTGACCCTCCCCCATTCATGCTCTGTCTCTCTCTGTCTCAAAAATAAATAAACGTTTAAAAAAAAAAAAATTAAAAGGAAAGGGGCAGACTTCAGGTTTCCCTGGTCTGCCTGTAAAGTGTTTGGAAGTTGCTACTCTGTCCTAACAATAAATAAAAAGCTGAACAGACAACTCTTCTTGGATCCATAGGAGAGAGGAATACACAGGGCAGACTGCTGTGCCCAAACTGTAGATAAGACAGGCAAATACAGGGAGTTATGGCTTCCTAAAGCAGAGACTCAAGTAGAAACCACCCTGGGAATCAGTGCGGGGTAAGAAAACCTGAGCTGTAACTGACAAATTGCTGGAGGCTCAATGTGGACAAGTCTGACAGAAACTCTGGGGAGACTCAGTCACAGGGGACCCCCCACCCCCCAACATCTGTTTCACCTCCTGCAGCTCTACCAGGTTCCCACAGTAAATGACAAAGAAAAATCCCCTACTGAAGGCAGGAGGGGAAAAGGAACCATCTTGAAATACACCAGATGCCTCAGTCCTAACAAGGCCTGCTCTGAGGGGAAACTAGTTACCAGAACCTCCTGATCTAGGGAAAGAAGACCCTCACCTCCAGCCTACTCCAGCTATGCTGTCCCACTGAAGGGCAGAGATTGGGGAGGGAAGGACGGCGGCGGGGCGGGGGGGTGGGGGGTGTGCGGCCTGTTTCAGAGAAACACTTGTGAAGTTCACAGTCGAGAGGCAGATTCAGTAAAAATGAGACCAAATCACAGGACTATAGAATGGTCTTCCCCTCACCCCAACCTCACCACATCACTAAAGGCCTACTTACTGCTGTTCCTTTCACCCAGTGCATCATGTCCAGTTATCAAGAAAAAATTGGAAAGCATACTAAAAGACAAAATAAGACCCACAGAAATGAAGAACGCCTTTGATGTGCTTATTAGTAGATCGGGCACGGAGGAGAAAGGAATCTCTGAACTAGAGGATATGTCAACAGAAACCTCAAAAGCAAAAAGCAAAGACAATGAAGACTGAAAAAAACCCAGACTACCCAACGAATGTAGAACAACTACAAAAGGTGTAACATACACGAAATGGTAATACTAGAAGAAAGGAACAGAAGAAATATTTGAAACTATTACTGATAATTTAACCAAATTATTGTCAGATACCAAACCACAGACCCAGAAAACTCAAAGAACACCAAGAGGGATAAATGCAGAACAGAACAAAACACTACACCTAGGTCTATCATTTTCAAATTATAGAAAATCGAGGATTAAAAAAAAATTCTAAAAGAAGAGGGAAAAAACATCTTACCTAGAGAAGAACAAAGAATTAGTGGGAACAAAAGGGAACAAAAGAATTAGTTCCCTCCTCTTTTCTTCAGAGGAGGGAACTATAGGAGAGACTATAGAATGGACAGTTGGGGGTGCCCAAGGGGAGAGAGAAAAGGTGAATTTGTAGGGACGCAGGGTAGAAACTAGTTTTCCTATACTGTTTACGACAGGGTTGTGTCCACCTGCAAATAAACAAAACTTTTTCCAGTGTATTAACATACATCTCTAAGCTCTTCGTTAATGTATACTTTATTCTTCCTGCCATAGTATTGCTTTTAAATGAAAATGCTTATATGTATATGCTCAGATTAAGTATGAAAAATGTTTTCTAATTTTGCAATGGAATACATCCGTATTTCAGGAGGGGCTTTATGTCAAAATGTTTTCCTCTGTGGTATGAGGAAGAATAGAAAGACCCAGAAAATCTATGTGTAAAGGCAGAGGTTAAAGTTTAAGGGACTCTTAAAAATGGGGGCTCATCTTAGGTTATAATGAACCAACATAGAAGTTTGCCTGATGAATTGTAAAACATTTTTAGATATTGGTTCACATACTGAACAAATGTGTATTCAACACCTATTAGAGATCAGGGATGATGCCAATCCATATAAGGTACATCCTAAACAGTCCCTGTCCTCAAAGAACTCAGTCTAAACTGGTGGTGGTGGCAAATTTATATAAACAATGACAGGTCTACAGTAACAAACATTAGGGAAAAACCATAAGACCTCACTACTCAAAGTATGGGTTGAGGACCAGAAGCATCTGAATCACCTGGGGGCATCTGAGACCTCACCCCCTAAACCCCTGAATTTGCATTTTAATAAGATCCTCAGGTGATCTGGATGCTTATTAATGATTTGAGAAGTGATGAAATGTGGGATTAAAGAACAAACCACTAATGATCCCTGGGGAAGTGGTCAGAGGTTTTCAGGATGGAAGGGTAATAGAAACATTCCAGTCTGAGAAACTAACAGGTCAATAATTATGGCAGTTAGAGTTAAGGAAGGTTCTAGAATGAGAAGTTCAGTCTGGAAGGAAATTGGGCACTCTGGAAGATATGGGAGGCAGGGCAGAAAAGGTAGGCTGAGAGGCCAGAGGCAGAAGGAAGGGCCAGAATGACCTGCTGAGGAAGTCTTGGAAAATTTTAAGCAGGAAAGCGACAAGATCAGATTCTTATGTTTGGATAGAACACTAGTGGCAGGGTGGAGGATGAAATGCAGAAGAGAAGCTAGAGGAGGCAGGCTTGTATCCTTAAATGAGCATGATTCTATTTGGGACTAGACTGAACGTCTTTGAAGTTTTTTTTTTTTGTTTTTGTATTTTTTTTTTTTTTTTTTTTTAGAGTTCATTTATTTATTTTGAGAGAGAGAGAACACAAGCAGGGGAGGGGGGGGAGAGGGGGGAGAGAGAGGGAGAGAGAGGGAGAGGGAGAGGGAGAGGGAGAGGGAGAGGGAGAGGGAGAGGGAGAGGGAGAGGGAGAGGGAGAGGGAGAGGGAGAGGGAGAGAGGGAGAGAGGGAGAGAGGGAGAGAGAGAGAGAGAGAGAGAGAGAGAGAGAGAGAGAGAGAGAGAGGGAGAGTGAGTGTCCCAAGCAGACTCTGCAAGAGTTCGAACTCACAAACCGTGAGATCATGATCTGCCCTGAAACCCAGAGCTTGGCTGACTCAGCCATCCAGCAGGAGTTCCTCTTTGAAGACTTTACAGGTGGAGGGGCCGCTGAGTCCCAGGCAGAGAAACAAAGGGTTCCAGCTGCAGTGTGATACAGGTGGGTTCGTTCTTCTCAAAGCGTGGTGCCCAACCAGCCGCATTAGCATCACCTGGAAATTGTGAGAAATGCAAATTATTGCGTCTTCACTCGGATACAGTCTCAGAAACTCTGGGGACGGGAAACACAAATCTGACCTTAACAAGTTCTGTTTCAAGTTGAGGCCACTGCTCTGGCCTGCAAAATCTTATATCAGGTGGTAAAGGCTTAGAATTGTCCCAACTTTGCTGGAAAAGAAAAGAACAACAACAAAAAACAGGACGAGGTAATGAGAAATAAGTTTCTACGTTGAGTGGGCAGAACAAAAGCCACACAACAGTCTAGATTTCATACAGTGACCAGAAAAAACAAAAAACAACAAAAAAGTCTTGTCCCAAAGCCTCACATTTGGAGAATTAAAATAATTTTGGTAGAGGCCGTGATGTTCTCGGTAGGCTAAATTAAGTAAAACTTAAAGTAATCATCCCAGTTGTAAATTCTTTCTGCTCCCTTTACTCTCCACAAAAACACCCTCAGGAAAAACACTGGGATTCCTTCAGGCTCTCTCAAAATTGTGTTTGTGATGTAACCACCCATTAAAAAAAAAAAAAAAACCCAACCCCAAATTAAAAGCCCCCAAAACAGAGCGGCGGGGCTGGCGCCATAGTCCCAGTAAACTCTGCCGTTTCCCAGCCACACCCCTGCGGACCGCCGGGCCTCCTTCCCCGGGCAGTTCCCAAAGATAAACAAATCACTCCTTGTTTTTTTCCAGACCTGAAATTAGCGGTGACTCACAGAGCACTCTGAATGGCCACAGTCGCCTCGGGAAGAGGGAAGAATGTGCAGATTTTTCCCTCACGCGAGGGCCCGACGGTGCCGGGCTGGGCCAATCAGGGGAGGACGGCGGGAATCGCACCAAAGTAGGTAAAAAAATGCGGGATGCGTTTTCGGCGCCGCAGCCCGCTCCTCGGCTCCCCCGGGTCCTCCCTCTGGACTGCTGCTCGGGGAAAGCCGCCCACCGTCGTTCTCCCCCAGTCCCCAGTCAACCTCGCTCTACCTCGCCCTCCCTCCTGCCTCGTCTCTCCTCCCTCCTCCTCCTTCCGCGTCCTCCCAGGCCCCGCCTCCAGCGGCGGCGCACACCTGGCCAGGTGGATATTTCCATGTTAGGGCAACAGCAGCGCAGTGGGCGGGGCGCCACGTGACCCTTCCCCCTCCCCACCCCCTCGCCGGCAGAGCTGGGGATAGGGCCCCCTGCCCCGTTTGATCCTTTGCCCTCCCCTCGCCCGCAGGTACCAGCCCGAGCCGGGCCACCTCGTCGCTAGTAGATGAGGAAGGCCCCACCCCACGCAGCCGAGCTGGTGAGAGCAGGACCTAGTCCCCCAGCCTCCGGAAGGTGAGGCGCAATCCTCAGCCCGCCCTCTGGGCGGGGCGCTGCCTGGCTAGCCGGTTGCACAGCAACGACGGGCCGCGCTTGGCGTGCGCAGCCGCGTTTGGGCCCGAGGCGCGCGCTCGCGCACCCACCCCCTGGTAGGCTCGCGCCTAGCGTAGGCTGCTCGCTGGGTTGCTCCTTCCTTCTGCGGCGAGGAGGACAGTACACAGACTCGGCGCTGACCGGCTACCCTTCTAGCGTTTCTGCGACCGCCGCGGCGAAGATGGTGAGTGGGAGGGAGCCCGAGGCGTGGGCTGACGGGACCGGGGCGCTGGGGCACCGCGGGGGTCGGGGCGGAGGGGCGACAGGCGCGCCCACGCCCGGGGAAGGACGCGGGGCCTTGCTGCAATCCCCAGGCGGGGGAGGGTCTCCGGGCTTCGCCGCCCGCGGACCCGCCGGGACTCCCGCGCCTGGGGGCGCCTCGGGGCGGCTCCTGGCCGCTGCGTCGGTCGCTGCTGCTGCGAGGCCGCCGCCGGCAGCTTCGTCCCCTCGGTTCCTGCGGCCCCGGACTGGGGACGACCTGCCAGGGTCGAGCAGCGCCACCCCCTCGCTGAAATCGACCGGGAGTCCGCCTTCCCGGGGTGGGGGGGCGTCGGAATCCGGCCTGGGCCTTGTTGGCGCAGGTTTCCCCAAAGCCGGGCACCGAGGTGGTCAGTGACTCGTGCGAGTTTCGGCCCCTGAGGTCTGTCCATCTCATTAAAGAAAATAAGGCCTTTATTGAACAACCCTAGAGGGCGGAATGATTATCACGAGTATGACCCTGGTATGATTAAGAACAGGGTGGCCTCGCAGCCGCTTTGTTTGTCGTATCTGGCAATCAGCTTCCAGCAGCACTCTTGTAGTGCTTGTCGAGCTTCGCAGTGGCTCTTTTAACCCTTCCCTACCTAGTCTCTCCCTGCATGGTTAGAAATTTTCTTTTTACCTGTGAACAGTTTGTCTCTGCCAGAACCTAACGTGTGAGGAGTGATAGTGCTGGGATGCTAATAAAAGCGAATGAAAAAGGTTTTTAAAAGCCCATCAGATTATCCTGTCACTAAAAAGTGAACATGCCCCTTATATTCTAGGTGATGGACAGACACTTGGCTTAATTTACATATTTCCCTCTATAAACTGTCTCTAGTTTGCAGTACAACAGTATTCTTAATTGGACGATCGAGTAGAACATTTTGTCATTTTCTTTAGTCTGCACTGGCTGTTACCATTTTTGGTCAATGATTTGCAGGCAAAGGCTTACCAGACTTTGCTAGAAATATTACACTGTTATTGCATCTGTCTGCCTGGGAGCAGTTGGTACCAGTTTACTGCATACAGAATGTTTTTTGCTGAATAACAATTTTGCTGAATAACTTAATTTTTACTTAAGGTAGTGCAAGGAAGAAAAAGATTAACTAGTAGTTTCTTGATGAGTAAGGAGATGTAGGAATTTGATATTGTTCAGTTTTCAGTTCTTCTTTGGTTTAAATCTGTAAGCTTAGAGAGGAGAAGCACCTTAAGACTTTTTTAAACCTCTATAAGATTATAAATGTATATACTACTTTATACTAAAAGACTTTAAGGGTTTTGAATTATAAAATTAAGACCATCCACTCTGATAAAAGTTCTTTGAAGTGGGTCGGAGCCTGCTTTAAGTTATGATTTGACATTCTTTTTTGAGTTTCTTTAATACAAATTTTATTTTCTATTTGAAAACAGGACCAAGTGTTTTAGCTTTAAGTTTTAGTTCAAGCCTTCCATATTTCTATGCATTAAAATATTTTGTTTACTGGTTCTTGGGGGAGGAGGAGGAATAAAAATTAATCAAGATGAGTGGATTCCAGATACGTTTCAAACTTGTTGGCCTTAGGGAGATCAAGACGACCTTACAAGCTCTTGTTTGGATGCTTGCAAATAGGATTCAGAAAATACAGACTGACCTTTTGTAAAGATTACTCTTGTATTTAGCCTTATAAGCACAGAGCATATTGTGAAGATTGGAAGTTCTTGTATTATCCCAGATTTTAGCACTCTGCCTCTATATTTGAAACTGAGGTTCCAAGTTTCTAAGGTTTTTTTGGTTTGTTAAGATTAAATTTTAGCTGTTGATGGGTTTGTTCTGCATTAACAAAATCACTTCCTGGTACTCACAAGCCTTCTGGAAGCACTTGGGAATAAAAGCAATTTGAAACCAACTCAAAAGATCGATCACCTTGGGCACTTTAAGATGAGATTTCATGTTTTCAGAATCTCAGTTTACAGTGCCAAAAAAAAAAAAAAAAAAGCCTATCCTCCACAGGAACCACACAAAACTTTGATGTGTGTACTTGGTGTGCCACCTTCCTCTTGGAAAGCTTATTTACTTGTCTACCGTCAAGTTCCTAGGGTTATCTGCTTAGTAGTTCTATCTGTTGGGTGTGGATCGAGATCTTACATGTTGACTTGCCTAGTGCCTCTTGTAACCAATGGTGTATGACATTTATAGCATAGCTGTATAGCTTTCTGGGAAGTAGGAGTGTAGTCTTGCCCCAGAAACAATAAAAGTCTACATGATAATCTAACCTTGCCCTAGTCAGAGCTCTGCTATAACAAGCTGAGCTAATTGGCTCAGAATACATTACAAATGTATCCTGCAACTTGATGATTACTAAAAACACTTTTACTTACAGCAGCCTGTACATTACATTACAGCAGTGTAATGAAATAGGTTGGGCATGTGTTCGTGTGCCTATTTAACATGAAAACAGACTGTAAAGCGTTTACTTGTGACCTTCTTTGACTCCACATCAAGGTTTAACATAATTTACAAATTAATTTTGAAACATTTTAAGCAGAAAGTACACATAATAACCGGTCTCTTTGTACAAAAAAGAAAAGATTAACTTTTTGCCACATTTCAGGTTTCTGTGTTACCATTACAGTTAAATATTTTCTTCCTCAACCCATTCTCTTCCTTCCCCAGAGGTAACCACTCCTGTGTCAAAGACATAATGTGCTGGCCAATTAAGGAGATGATTTTTTCGGGCTATTGCAATTAGGAGACCGTTAATTAATGAGGAATGTCTCAAAAAAAAAGGACAAGGACCTGGGACAGGTAAAACAGAGTCTTGAGGAACCATGAGGACAGGTCTTAATCTCAGCAAGCAATGGCAGGATCTTTATTTTACCAGCTTCCCCAAACACAAAATGATGGGGGTGGATTTCTTAACCTGCTCTGCTTTCCAGGAGCACAGGGCTCAGGTAAAGTTTAACATAGTCAGCTGAAATTAGTATATTTCTTTCTCCTTGATATTTCCATACTTTTAGCTATACATATGTGCATCTGTAGTAATATATATCATTTTGATGTATTTTTAAATTTCATGTAAGTGCTATGGTTTAGGTATCCTTTCGCAACTTAAAAAAAAATTAAACTTGGTGAGTTTTCGGGGAGGGGGTTGATTTTTGGTTTTAGCTGTAGCTGTGGTTCTTTATATTAACTGTTGAATAGTTTCTGTTTTTATGATTGTATACGTTTATTCATTTCCCTGTTAATGAACATTTCCTCAAGTTTCCATTCTTTTATCTCCTTTTGTCTACTTAAACAGTTTTGCAGCAGACGGTTTCCATGTTTTATGTTACTTCTGTAGCCCCAGTGAGTGTGTTCTCAGTATAGATCTAGAAGTGGAAGTCCTGGATTAGAGGGTATGCGTATGCCTTTTTTGTTCTACTACAGGTGGTTCTAGTTTGCATCCCATTGGCTACATTTGTCTGTTTTCTCCATTTCTTTTCACCACTTGGTGTTATGAGACTTAAAACCTTTGCCAGTCTGATGGGTGTGAAATGACTTCTTACTCTTTTAGCCTGCATTTCTCTGATTAGTAGTAAAATATCTTTGTTTGTTGCAGCCAGTGTTTTTACATGCATGCCCTTCTGGTGAACCTGACGTTATGTAAATACTCATCACATCTTCGTCTAGGCTTATTTGTGGAGCCTAGCATTAAATCTAGCATTAAAAGAAAATACACAAGGGTCCCCTAGGTGGCTCAGTCAGTTAGGCATCTGACTCTTGATTTCGGCTCAGGTCATGATCTCATCGTTTGTGGGTTTGAGCCCTGTGTTGGGCTCTGCGCTGACAGCACAGAGCCTGCTTGGGATTCTCTCTGTCCCTTGCTCTCTGCCCCTCCCCTGCTTGCATACTCTCTCAAAAATAAACGTTTAAGGAAAAAAAATCTACAAGAACATGATTGTCAATGTCAGAACTGCATATTGAAGACTGATATCCTTCTATGGCACCTACGTTTCTTTGCATGCCTCTGTAGCTGCTAAGTAACAGAATAAAGACCCTTAACTCTAGTCACCTGCCATTGTCAGGCCCTGGTAGTGGTAGAATGCAAAGTGATTCAGGGTAGAGTTCCATCTTTGCCAGCGGCCCTGGTGATTAACATCCTCTGCTTTATACTTATCTCTTTCTTTTTCTTGGGTAATTCATCCAGCCAAAATGTTAAAGCCAAACAAGTGCTAGGGATATATGGGAAAACTCTGTGCTTGCCACTCAATGTTGCTGTGCACTCAAAATGTCCCTAAAAATAGTCTATTAAAGAAGCAAAATAAAACAAATAATTGACTGTATTTCACCAATAGAATTGGTTTAAATCAAGAGGTGTTTAACTTCCTATCCAGAAAGACTCCAAACATTATCATTTTTATGTTAATGTAACTTTAGTTTCTTTTAGTAATAACTAAGATATTTGAGATGAACAGCACAGGTGAAATTAGAAAAAACTCTTGAAATTAAAAAAACTGGATTTAACACGTATGTGTCGCTTTTTTCTACACAGCAAGGCTCTGGCCTCTGAGTAGTTAGGCCTAGTCTGTTTTTTGTTGTACTGCTTGGGATTTGCATATCTAAACCAGAGAGACTAATAAATAGAAGAGTGTTATTTAAGTATTTTGAGCTTCCTTCTCTTGTAGCATAATATTCTCTCTACATTGTCTGTGAAAGATGTACTCAAAGATTTACATCTAACGCTTCAGAAATATTTTAATCACAGTTTTTCTTCCCCGCCTCCTTGATGTTGGAAGTGAGTTTTCACTTGGAATTGTGCTGGTGTTAATTTTTCTTGAAAGTTTACATTGGGAGAAGTATAGCAAAATAAACATCAGATTGGTTCATCTCACTAATACTTTGACAGACTTGTTACTTATTTCATCTTGGAGTCTTCTGTACAAGGATCCCCCATAGAGTTGAGTAGTTTTTAGTCTAGAGTGATTTGTAACTCTAAAAGTCTTCTAGTAGCTGATACTGTAATGCTTACGTATTGTTAACCCTATTCTGTGATTTGCTTTGGAATGTTAAAATTGAATCAGTTTTTGTGTAGATCTTTAAAAGGTGATTGATTTAAGTAAAATTGTGATTCAGAGCACCTGGGTGGCTCGGTCACTTAAGCCTCCGACTTCAGCTCAGGTCATGATCTCACAGTTCATGGGTTCGAGTCCCGTGTTGGGCTCTGTGCTCACTGCTCAGATCTTGGAGCCTGCTTCAGCTTCTGTGTCTCCCTCTCTCTCTGTCCCTCCCCCACTTATGCTCTGTGTCTCTCTCAAAAATGAAGAAATATTAAAAAAAATTTTTTTAAACATGTTTAAAGTTCAGGTTAAAAATTTTTTTAAATGTTTATTTTTGAGAGAGAGTGGGTGAGCGCAAGCAGGGGAGGGGAAGAGAGAGAGGGAGGGAGATAGAATGTGAAGCAGGCTCCAGGCTCTGAGCTGTCAGCACAGAGCCTGATGGGGGGGCTTGAACTCACCATGAGATCATGACCTGAACCAGTCAGTCGCTCAACTGACTGAGCTACCCAGGCGCCCCTAAAATTCAGGTTTTAATATGTAGTTGGAATATGAAAAAGCAGAGGAAAAGCTGAGATTTTGGCTTTTTGTTAACATGAGGGAGGTGTGTCAAAGAACTCTTGTTCTGTTGCAACAGGGCATAGGATGAGCACTTCAAAGACAAACTTCAGTGCATACTATAGCAGGAACTCCATATTTGAAACTAATTTGTGTGTGTTTTTGGATTACATCAAAGGAAGACTATTTACTCTTTTCAACATTTTTGTTGAAAAATGCATATTGGCATGCTTTCAGAAAACTGCCAACCTGTAAATGTAATTAGCGTTTATTTTTAAATGGTTTCATGGGCATTTTTGACGGTGGTGGAATTTTCATATAGTGCTAGAGCTAAAACTAAAGTGCAGGCAAATACAGGTAAGATTCCTTCAGTTTGTTAGGAAGCAATCTGTTAAGTCAGTTTTTGAAGCTCTGGAACTCTGAGGAATCCTCAAATCATTGAAAACTTGTTTTAAGAATGTTGTAAGTAATCTTTAGACCAGGGTTTTTGAATAGAAATAAAATGCAAGTTAATGTATACTTTTAAATATTCTACTAGCCCTATTAAAAACATACAAAAAAGAATGAAATTTATTTAACCCAATATGTCATATCAACATTTAATCAATATAAGAAATGAGACATTTCACATTATTTTTTCATACAAATTATTTGAAATCCAGCATATATTTTACACATATAGCACATTTTAATTCAAATACTCAGTTTTCACTGGAAGCATTTGATCTGTATTTAGATATAAATTTTACAGTTGAAAAAGTAGATTCACATACCTAAGTTGTTCAATGCATGCTTATAAGTTTTCTAGTATAATGGTATTGGTAATCAGTTTAAAATTTTAGTTAATTAAAATAAAATATCATTTAAACATGCAGCTCCTCAGTCATACCAGTCACGTTTAACAGACTCACTAAACCACAAGTGGGTAGTGGCTAACTTAATGGACAAACCTCAGACTTTGTGGATTAGCCTATTTAATTTGTAAAGGGAAGTTAATATGGGTATCAATACTATGTTACTTCTTTGCATTTCTGTACATGTCTAAGAAGCAGGGCTAAGATAGCATGTGAATTTCTTTTATGGCACTTAAGATGTTTTGTAGAACTAGACTGTTGATCTCCTTAAGAAAAGGTTTTTTCAGTATCAAGATGCCTTTCTCATAGTAGGCCCACAACAGATGGTCCTGAATGAACATGAGTTAGTGAGAGGGCATTTGTAATTATGACAGGGACAGGTTCCCATGGATATGGATTCTTTTTTATACTTTCTATTCCCACATACTTTTTTTTTTTTTAATTCAATGGAAATTAAGGTTTTTATTTAAAAATTTTTTTAAGTTTATTTTTGAGAGAGAGAGAGACACACACACACACACACACACAGCATGAGCGGGGTAGAGACAGAGAGAAAAGGAGACACAGAATCTGAAGCAGGCTCCAGGCTCTGAGCTGTCAGCACAGACCCCGACATGGGGCTCGAACTGCCAAACCGTGAAATCATGACCTGAGCCGAAGTCAGAGGCTTAACTGAGCCACCCAGGCACCCCTGGAAATTAATTTTTAAGTACTAAACTAATTGAATAGTACCTCCCCTTTGTATACTGCATTACAATTTGAGTCTTACAGTGAAAATCCTTTGAGATAAGGCAAGTATTATTAGAGTAGTACCTTTAAAATAATTCTTTTTTTTTTTTTTTAATTTTTTTTTTAACGTTTATTTATTTTTGAGACAGGGAGAGACAGAGCATGAACAGGGGAGGGTCAGAGAGAGGGAGACACAGAATCTGAAACAGGCTCCAGGCTCTGAGCTGTCAGCACAGAGCCCGACGTGGGGCTCGAACTCACGGACCGCGAGATCATGACCTGAGCCGAAGTTGGCCGCTTAACTGACTGAGCCACCCAGGCACCCCTAAAATAATTCTTGCATACAGAAATTCCTCAATAAATGCCAGCTCCCTTTCTTCCCTTGAAAATGAAACAATAATGGTATTTGATGCTCATTGAGGCATCCTGAACCATAGAAAAGTACTTGAAAGCCTAACAAATGAAAGAACAAGAAATAATGTCTTTAAAAATTTATAAGTATTTAATATGTGACAGGCATTGTGTTATACTTTCTCTCAGTTTTTATAGTAACCCAGTGAGGTAGGTATTGTTATCATTTCTGTTAAACTATACTGAGAAGCAGTTAAGAGCATGGGCTTGGAGTGGGGCTACCTAGGGTTTTTGAATCTTGGCTCTGCCACCTACTATCTGTGACCTTAGGTAAGTTACTGATTATGCTATGCCTCGATTTCATTATTTCTCCAAATGGGAGTACCTACCATCACAGCATTTGGGTGATGCATATAAGTAATTTAAAAGCAGTGCCTGGTATATAGTAAAGTGCTTATCAGTGTTGGATGAAATGACATTAAACAACGTTAGATCCTCATTATTACTTAAAAATATTTTTTTTAATGTTTTATTTATTTTTGAGAGAGAGAGAGCGAGAGAGAGAGCGCGTGCGCGCACGCATGAGCAGGGGAGGGGCAGAGAGAGGGAGACAGAATCCACAAAGCAGGCTCCAGGCTCTGAGCTGTCAGCATAGAGTCTGACACAGGGCTCGAACCTGTGAACCATGAGATCATGACATGAGCCAAAGTCGGACACTCAACTGACTGAGCCACCCAGGCACCCCTAGATCCTAATTAGATTAACAGTCTTTTTTTCTTTATATTCTGATTATACCATCACATGCTTCAGCAATTGTAGATACAATGAAAAGGGTGGAAGGGAATGCATTAGAACATGTTTCCAATTGTTTTATTAGTTTTAAAACTAATTTTGTTTAAATTATATATGATCAACTTTATTTTATGGTCTACTTTTAAATTTTATTTTTCAGGTAACTTGACTTTAGAAATTGAAGTATAGTTAACATACAATTTATGTTATTTTCACATGTATAACAACATAATGATGTGACAGTTACCTGCATTAGGAAATATTCACTGTAAGTGGTTATTGTCTGTCCTACAAAGCTATTGACTATATTCCCTATGCTGTACTTTATATCTCTGTGACTAATTTTTTTTTTAATTTTATAACTGGAAGTTTGTGCCTCTTAATCACCTTCCCTTATTTCACCCATCTCCATCCTCCTCCCCTCTGGCAGCTACCAGTTTGTTTTCTGTGTATGAGTCTGTGTCTGTTTTTGTTTGCTTTGTTTTTTAGATTCCACCTATGAGTGAAATCATATGGTATTTGTCTTTCCCTGACTTGTTTCACTTAGCATAATACCCTGTAGGACCATCTGTGTTGTTGTCAATGGCAAGATTTCATTTTTTTGTACAGTGGAGTAATCTGTGTGTGTACATATACATCATTTTATCCATTTATCAATGGATACTTAAGTTGTTGCCATATGTTGGCTGTTGTAAATAATGTTGCAGTAAATGTAGAGGTGCATGTATCTTTTAATGAAGTTAGTGTTTTTGTTTTCTTTTGGTCAATACCCAGAAGTGGAATTACTGGGCTGTATGTTTAACTTTTTGAGGAACCTCCATAGTGTTTTCCATAGTGGCTGCACCAATTTGCATTCCCACCAAAAGTGCCTGAGAGTTCTCTTTTCTCCACATCCTTGCCAACACCTGTTATTCCTGGTCTTTTTGATACTAGTCATTCTTACTGATGTGAGGTAGTGTCTCAGGTGATTTAATTCTTAATGTAAAAATATCTTGTCTTCCACTCTTAGTATTTTTCCCAAAGAAATTAATGTATAATCAAACAGTTCTTCACCCTCAAGATTTAGAATAGCAACCATTTATTCAATAAATAATTGAGAACTTGTTATGGACTAAAAACTGATCCAGGTACTAGGGATATAGTACTAAAAAAGTCCTCTATTTGTAGAAGCTACCTTCTAATGGGGCAGGGGACGGGGAGAGAAAAACAAAATGGCAAGATCATGTCAGAGAATTGTTAAGTGGTACGGAGGAAATAGTGTCATCAATAGGCAGTGCTAGAAGAGTTGGCTTCTTTTAGCCAGATTGTTAGGGAAGGCCTCTTAGGAGGTGACATTTCAGCTAAGACTTGCATGGCAAAAAATAACCATGTGAAGAGCAGTTCAGGCCGAAGGAACTCTATAAGTAGAAAGGCCTTGAGAAGAGAACGAACTTGACATGCCAAGGACAAAAAAAGGTTTGTGTAGCTGGAATTCAGTAAAAGGGGGACAGAAAAGTAGGAAATGGATTGTTGGCGAGAGCTGGAACAGGAAGAGCTTACAGACCAACGTCAGGAACGTGAATTTAATTCTCATTGCTCGAGGAAGCTATTGCGTGTGTGGTGGGGGGAGGTGTTAAGGTGTTAAGTAGTGGCATAAGATAGAGTTGACTCCTGTGGAGATGTGCAAGTGGGACAAAGAGTAACAGACTGTTGCTGTTCATCCAGTTGATGGTGGTGGCTTGGATTGGAATTGTTAGGAGTGGGCAAATGAGCAGTGCTTAGATCAGATACATATTTTGGAGGTAGAGCTGACAGGACCGACTGATAATTTGGGTGTGTGGTTTAAGAGAAAGACATCAAGGATAACTTACTCTTAAGACCAGAGGTGTTAGGTAGTTGGTAGTTGGTGGTGTCATTGTGCTGGGGACTAGAAAAGAATCTAAAATAAGATCGTTTGGCAAAGAGTGAGGTTCTTAGAACTTTGAGGAATAACAAATTGATCCAGAGGTATTTTCCATTTTTAGAGTACCTGATTTCATATGTGGTTATTATAATAATGTATGTACATTGTAAAACATTAAAAATTTACTTGTAATGACAATTCCAACCAAAGTATTAACACTTGGTGCATTTTCTTCCGGATCATTTTTAAATGTATCCTCATTATTTCAGTAAATAATTGCTTGGTACCTTTTAGGAACCAGGTACTGTAGTGGGCTTTGGAGATTCAACAGTATACAAGACTAAGTCCCTGTCCCTATGAAGTATACATTCTAATGGGGGAGATAGGTAAGGAATAAGTAAACACATGAATAAGATAATTGCAGATTGTAATAAGTACTATAATGGAAGTAAGGGAGAAAGTGAATATCCAGAGATCGTCAATATAGATTTTTCTCACACAGTGGAGTTTATCTGTAACAGTTTTATATCCTTTATTTCTCATGTCCCAGTGTGACAAGGGTGCCGAGTAATTCAGTGCGGGGGGAAATAGTGTCTTCAACAAGTGGTGCTGGCACAACTGGATATCCACATGTGAAAGAATGAATTTGGATCCCTGCTTCACACTATATACAGAATTTAACTCAAAGTGGCTTCTAGATGTAAATGTAAGAGCTAAAGCTGTGTAACTCCCAAAAGAAAATGTAGGCATAGATCTTTATGAGTTTGGGTTAGACAGGGTTTTTTTGTTTGTTTTTTGGAAGAGGGGTTTGGGCAATGTTCTTGGCATTTATAAGCAAGAGCACAAGTGACCAGAGAAAAATAGAACAATTGGACTTTATTAGAATGCAATGCTTTTTTTTTTTTTTTTTTTTTTTGAGAGACAGTGCGAGAGGGGCAGAGAGAGAGGGGTGAGAAGGAGAATCCTAAGCAGGCTCTGCACTGTCAGTGCAGATCCCAATGTCGGGCTTGAATTCCTGAACTGTGAGATCATGACCTGAGCGGAAACCAAGACTGAGCCACTAGAATTAAAGACTCTTGCATCAGAGAACACCATCAAGAAAGCAAAAATGCAACCCATGGAATGGGAGAAAATATTTGCAAATCATGTCTGACAAGGAGCTTGAATCTAGAATATATCAAAGTGTACAGAGTGCCTGGGTGGCTCCTGATTTTGGCTCAGGTCATGATCTCCCAGGTTCGTGAGTTTCAGCCCCACATTAGGCTCCTTGTACTGACAGTGTGGAGCCTGTTTGGGATTCTCTCTCTCTCTCTCTCTCTCTCTCTCTCTCTCTCTCTCTCTCTCTCTGTCTCTCTCTGTCTCTCTCTGTCTCTATCTGTCTCTATCTCTGTCTCTATCTTTCTGCCCCTACTGTGCACACTCTCTCAAAATAAATAGATAAATTAAAAAAAAATAGAATATATCAAGGAGTATCTCAACTCAGTAGTAAAAAGGCAATCCAGTCATATAGACAAAGGCTTTGAATAGACATTTCCTTAAGGAAGATATACAAATAGTCAATAAGCGCACGAAACAATGCTCAAAATCATTAGCCATTAGGGAAATGCAAATCAAAACCACAACGAGGCACTACTACGTACCCACTAAGATGGCTATAATAGAAAAGACAAGAGTAATAAATGTTGGCAAAGCTGTGGAAAAGTAGGAACCCTCATACATTGCTGGTGGGAATGAATGTGAAGTAGTGCAGCCACTTTGGAAAATGCTTTGCCGGTTCTTTAAAAGGTTAAGCTTGGAAGTTGCCATTGACCCCAGCACTTTCTCCCCTAGTTATATACCAAGTGAACTGAAAAGACATGTCTACATAACTGTCTACATAACATAACTGTCCTGTGGATATATTATACTTTGCAATTCTCCTGTTTCTGTTTGAACTATCTGGTTTTTAGTATGCAGATTATTCCCCCAGAATAAACTTCTCGAAGTGAAATTACCAGGTTAAAGTGTCAAAGGGTTTGGATTATTTTAAGGCTCTTAAATTAAATGGCCTAATTGCTTTCTGAAAGCTAAGAGTGAGTTAAACAGTTACTTAATGGTGGAAGATGACTCTGGAAAAGTAGGTTGGTTCTGATAATAAAGGGCCTTCTATGCTCTGTTAATGAATATGGACTTTACCTTGTAGGTGCTTTGGAATTGGTGAATATTTTTAATCTTGAGAGTGATATGAGATGTTAAGAGTAGAGAAGAAGGAATAGATTTGAAATACACATTTAAGGAGGGGCTGGTAGGGCTTAGAAATGGAGTGCGACCATGGGAAAAAAGGTTAACCAACAACATCAAATCTGTTTCCTCTCTTAGGTTCATTGACATACTAGCTAATTATCCAGAGAGAAGCCAAATTGTTAAACCAAAGAGAAATCTTTTGCCTTTAGCTTATTATGTGTTCAAAATGATCTTTCTCAAATGGGAGTGGAATATTTTTTATATTGTTACTTGAAGTAAAGACTAGAAGTAATGTATAATTTCTTCCATTCAGGATAATTTATGTTAAGGAAAAGTCACCGTGTTTAGTGTAAGTTTTTCAGTTTTTGCAAATGTATACAGTTGTGTAACTACCATGACAGTCAGCATAGTTCCTTCACTCCAAAAATTTTTCTTCTGTTAATCTTTCTTCCCACCAACCACCACTGATTTGTTTTTTGTCCCTATAATTTCACCTTTGCAAGAATGTCCTACGAATGGAATTACCCAAGCAGATACTTTGAGTTAGGCCTCATTTCACTTAGCATAAAGCATTTGTGCATCAGCAGTTTCTCCTTTTTACTGTGGGTAGTATTCTGTTCCCCAGTTGAGGAATAGAGTCCTTTTTTAATTGTTTCCTGTCTTAGTGAAGAGTAAGGCCAATGAGATCTTTTTCTTTTCCTAATATTGATAAATGGCTTGAAATAGTCATTCTCTCCACCTTGGTAAAGCTACTACTGATAGATACACACCTTATTATTAAATAGTGCCCTTAGTTTTTCAATTGTGGAATCAAACACCTATTTAACAAGGGTGTAGATTGCACAACTTGTGAAATGTGTCAATGTGCTTTATGGGATATTGATTTCTTAAAGGTTATGTTCTTTGCATATTGGTCGTTTTACACATTAATGTCTCTTCAGCATTCAGAAATTAAACGGTACTTATATATCAGTTTTAAAAAATGATAATTTGTCACTTTTAAAACAATACTAAGGAGAGAACTTGTATTGGTTAAGTAAACATTAGGCAGCTTCACAATTCTGGGTAGATGGGAGATTGTGTGTATATGTTGGACAGGGAATTGATAAAGATACTAAGAGTTAAGGTGATATCTCATTGTGGTCTTAATTTGCATTTCTGTGATAATTACTAATGTTGAGCACTTGCTCATCTGTTGGTCATCCAGGTCTTTGGAAAAATGTCTATTTAGGGGCGCCTGGGTGGCGCAGTCGGTTAAGCGTCCGACTTCAGCCAGGTCACGATCTCGCGGTCTGTGAGTTCGAGCTTCAGCCAGGTCACGATCTCGCGGTCTGTGAGTTCGAGCCCCGCGTCGGGCTCTGGGCCGATGGCTCAGAGCCTGGAGCCTGTTTCCGGTTCTGTGTCTCCCTCTCTCTCTGCCCCTCCCCCGTTCATGCTCTGTCTCTCTCTGTCCCAAAAATAAAAAAAATAAAAAAATTAAAAAAAAAAAAAAAAGAAAAATGTCTATTTAGATCCTCTGCCCATTTTTAAATTGTATTGTTGGCCTTTTTTGCTATTGAGTTGTGTAAGTTATTTATATGTTTTGGCTATTAACCCCTTATCAGATATATGATTTGCCAAAATTTTCTCCCATTTCGTAGGTTGCCTTTTAATTTTGTTGATGGTTTCCTTTGCTGTGCAGAAGCATTTTAGTTTGATGTAGTCCCACTTGTTTATTTTTGCTTTTATTGCCTTGCCTTTTGGTGTTAAACGAAAAAATCACAAAGACCTATGTGAAGGAGCCTATCTCCTGTTTTTTAATTCTAGTGTTAACTGCTTCAGGTCTTAACATTCAGGTCTTTAATCCATTTTGAGTTAATTTCTGTGTATGGTATAAGACAGTGGTCCAGTTTCATTCTTTTGTATGTGGCTGTCCAGTTTAACAACACCATTTATTGAAAACACTGTCCTTTTTCCAGTGTATGTTCTTGGCTTCATTGTTGTAAATGAATTGACCATATATATGTTGAATGGCTATTATCAAAGAGACAAGAAATAACAAGTGTTGATGAGGATATGGAGGAAAGGGAACCCTGGTGCACTGTTAGTGGGAATGTAAATTGATACAGCTATTATGGGAAACAATATGGAGATTCCTCAAAAAATTAAAAATAGAACTACCAGCAACTCCACTTCTGGGTATTTGTCCAAAGGGAACAAAAACATTTGAAGAGATAAATGCACCCCCATGTTCATTGCGGCATTATTTACCGTAGCCGAGGCATGGGAGCAACCTAAATGTCCACGGATTGATGACTGGATAAGAAAATGTGGCACGCGTGTGCGCACACACACACACAGGAATTCTTCAATATTATTTAACCATAGAAAAAAATATTGTCATTTGTGACAACATGGGTGGAACTTATGTGCAGTGAAATAAGTCACAGGGAAAAAGACAGATACTGGATGATCTCACTTGTATGTGGAATCTAAACAAAACAAAACACCCCCCACCCTGAACTCCTAGATACAGAAAACAGATTGATGGTTGTTAAAGATGGTCAAATGGTTGAAGGTGGTCGAAAGGTACACATTTCCCAGTTATCAAATAAGTCATGGGGATGTAATGTACAGCATGGTGTCTATAGTTAATAATGCTGTATTACATATTTGAGAGTTGCCAGAAGAGTAAATCTTGAAAGTTCTTATAAGACAAGAATTGTAACTGTGTGGTGATGGATGTTAACTAGACTTATCGTGGTGATCATTTCACAGTGTACACAAGTATTGAATCATGCTGTGCACTTGAGATTAATGTTATATGCCAATTTATAGCTCAAAAGAACTCTTTCAGTATTATCATGAAGACCTTCATGTTTTCATGATGTGGTAGGTAATGAGTTGTCACTTATAAGTCAAATAGTGTAAAATTTTTTTCTCTTTACAACTTTCTTTATCAGTTATGAGGATTTATGCAAACAGTATTTCACAGGACTAAAGTTCTGTATCTTTAGGAAAAAGACCATAATAGCAGATCTCATCAAGACCAAAACATTCCAATAGAGATCAATAAAAATTACTTAGAGGTTTTTTTTTTTGCTTTATTTTTTCCTGAAAATACTAAAGTTTTGAGATGGATGATTTTCCTTGGTATAAATTGAAGAATTGTACTATAAAGGATGGAAAAAAATACCCTGAAGGCGATGGTACATTTTGTAAAAATTTTATGGGATAATCATTTTTCAAAACCTGTGAAAGTAGATGATAGTTCTGATTTGAAGTAGGGTTGAAAAAAAAGATCCTGAGTTAAGGAGCACTAAGTGAGAATCACACAAACAATAGACAGTTAATCACAGTAGTAGGTAGTACTGTGATAGAAATAATTGTATTTCGTGTCAGTACATAGAAGGATCATGTGATTTAGATTAGAGGTGGTGATTGAAGGACCAAGTAAGAGTTGCCTTTCCAGAGGATGTGATGCCTGAGCTGAGCCCTGAGGGATTTAACCAGATGAAGAGAAGGATGATGAAGCATTTCAAGAGAACATGGTGTATTCAAGAGAATCGCAAAGAATTGTACATGGCTGGAATTAAGGGGAATGTGTCAGGAACAAGTGGGAAAAGAGGCTGCAGCAGTAGGCCATAAAGAGCTTGATATGGCATGGATTTTATCCTGAAGAAAGTTGGAAACTCTAAAAAGAAAACAGTAAAAGCATAAGACTGTCTGCCAGTGTGTTTACTGTCCCTGGCTTGCCCTCCTACCTCCCATTTTTCTGTCTAGTCCTTTAGTGAGAAGTGGGGAGTTTTATTTTCTCTACCATGCTTATAAAACTTATTGTTCCCACTCTTCCTACCCTCCCCTTCTGACTTTCTGCTTCCCAGTTGTGGCGGGAAATCAGTTGACAAATCTGGTTAGCATTGTCTATACAATTGCGCACAGTACGAATGACATGGATTACTTTATGCAGCTAGGCATTGTATCTAATCCACTTTCACTGTTGAGATGACTTCTGTAAGGTTTTGTTTTCTGTTTTCTTTTGATGGGGTGTGGGTAGCGTTTCATAGAGTTTAGGATATTGATTGAATTTTTTCCCTACTGAGTAAGGTATAAACATAAAATTTGTTTTAGCGGAACTCTTTAAAATAAAAGTAACATATAGCTGGTAGAATTGCTGTTCAGTCTGTGTAGGCTGTCTCAAGGACACTGTGCCTTGCTATGAGGTGAATGAAGGACTTCCGTAGTTGGAAATTGTTTTCAGGAATGAATGAGTGTATTAAGGCAGAGAGTTAACTTGGATTTCTTTCTGGATTGCCGATAGTTTACGTAGTTACTTTGTGCAAATTACGGAATGGTGTTCCCTCTGGTGATGTGGCCTCAGGAGACTGGTAGATGGCACTCCTTCAAACAATTGAAGCCCTGCAGGCACATCCCTTGGCTAGTGGACCATGAACTTGAATTTAGCTCTTGTCTTGCACCCTTAAGCAAGGCACAATCTTTAAAACTGTACTTAACAGCTCCAGATATTTTGAACTTAAGTGATTGAGGATTTGCTATGTGCTTGCTTGGCTGATATATACTAGGGTAGGGACAAATTTTAGAACAGCCTTTTACCTTGCCCCACAGGCCCCAGTTTTCATCACTGTAGATTTTTTTGACTTAGGCATGTAAGTGGTAGCTCTGCCTAGCAGCATAGTAAGAGGTAGTGTAACTGAATTGTGACTGTTTGAGAGGGCTGTTAAGCTTTGCCCTTGCGTGTCTTTGCTCTGCAGCCATTCAGTAGTTATGGGACGGAAGAGGAAACATACGTCAAATGTCAGTATGGTTTAGTTTGTAGTTCTGGTTATCAGGGAACAGATGGAAATGACTGTTTCAAATACAAGTTTTAAGCTGTCTGGATTTCTTTTCTTTTCTTTTTTTTTTAATGTTTTACTTATTTTTGACAGAGACAGAGCATGAGCGGGGGAGGGGCAGAGAGAGAGGGAGACACAGAATCCGAAGCAGGCTCCAGGTTCCGATCTGTCAGCACAGAGCCCGATACGAGGCTCGAACCCACAGATCGCGAGATCATGACCTGAGCCAAAGTCGGATGCTCAACCAATTGAGCCACCCAGGCACCCCTGTCTGGATTTCTTCTATCCATAGCCTTCCACTCCCCAAAGGCTTCATTAAAAATTAGCCACATTGGTAGCTAAAAGGAGTTGAAGAAGCTCTGACCAGGTTTTCTGGTTAAGAATAACATGACTCCTCAGTTACTGAATGGTACCATTGACAGGCACTGTATTTAGGTGATTTACTTGTATTGTGTGTTCAGTCCTCTTGAGGTAGGATGATCATGACTCATATTTTGCAGATGATGAAAGTGAGGTTTAGAGAAGCTAACTAACTTGCTCATTGTTACAAGATTTGAGTAAGAGATTCAGTATGCTTTCTCCTCTGTTTAAAAAGTCTTCTAAGATTAAATCTTCCAAATTCTGTTTATGAGAAAGAGAACATAGTAAAGTAAAAAATTACATATCTGACTTTATTTAAAACATATATTCCCAATTAATTATAAAATTCATATGGAATGGTAATGTGTAATATTACATAAAATGAAGTTACCCTTTTTTTTATTTTAGAGAAAAGAGTGCATGTGAGCTGGGGAAGGGGCAGAGGGAGAGGGAGAATTGCCCCTATCCTTATTGGTACTAGAAAACTTTGTAGGAGCCCCTGGGTGGCTCATTCAGTTAAGCGTTCAGCTCTTGATTTCAGCTCAGGTCATGATCCTGTGGTGCTTGGGATCGAGCCCCACATCAGGCTCCACGCTGATGGCATGGAACCTTCTTGGGATTCTTTGTCTCCCTCTCTTATCTCTGCCCTTCCCCTGCTCATATTTTCTCTCTCTCTCTAAAATAAAAAACATTAAAACACTTTGTAATCTGGATTCATTATTTCAAAATTCTGGTGCTTTAATTTCAACTTTTTTTTTTAATTTCAACTTTTTTTTAATTTCAACTTTTTTTATTTTGAGAGAGAGAGCGTGAGTGGGGTGCAGGACAGAGAGAGAGAGAGAGAGAGAGAGAGAGAATGAATGAATGAATCCCAAGCAGGCTCCTTGCTGTCCGTGCAGCACCAATATGGGGCTCGATCTTGTGAATTGTGAGATAATGACCTGAGCTGAAATTAAGAGTTGGATGCTCAACCTGCTGAGCCACCTAGGTGCCCCTCAGGTTATCTTCTTTTGGCCTCAAGATGTTAATAAACTATAGTTACTTAAGAGTATTTCATATTTTCCCCTCCTGCTAATGTTTATCTCAGCTTTTCAGTGCACTCTTCACTCCCCGAATCAAGGGTAAAAGAGCTCCCAGCTTGTTGAGAGGAGTCCTGGGCGCTAAGACCAGCACTCCCTGTTGCCCTGTCTGACCTCATGGTTTTAGTTATACTTTATAAAATCATTATCAAGAATCAAGGGGCCATTTGTTTTATCTTCCATATCTGTGCAATTTCAGGGGTATACTGGGTGTAACAGATCCAAGCATATTTATTTATTACAGTTGGATAGTATATAGTTCCGTAGTATTAAAAGTATACACTTTACCTGGTGGACTTTTTATTACTTTCATGGGCAGAATTTAGTACTACAACACTACTAGCTATAGAAGACCATACTTTTTTAACATCAAAGCCTCTGAAGCTGCCATCTGGAAAGATGTGAGAAAGTAAGCATTTGATGAAACGCTAATCACCGAACTATACTTTATTCTGACTCCTTCCTTTCTACCTTTCCTCTCTCAGCCAGTTGTTGTCAAGTGCAATTGTTTGCACCTTCACAGTACCGGCACCCAGTCGCCTCCTTGTACTGTTCCCACTACACTGCTGAAGGCCTTGGGTACCTCTTGCCTTGCTTACCGAATGAGCCTTTTGGCTGGTCCTCTTTTCTCTTTAAAAATATCCAGTGTCTCCAAACTCAGCCTACTATTCATGGCCTCTTCCACTTGAAGCCAGTCCACATCTGCATTTTCTCTTCCTGTATCCTCCTCTCTTATTGTTTGTGCCAGGTTTGCTTTGTCAGGAACTGTCTTCCTTCTTTCAACCTTATTTTGGAGTGCTTTAAGTCAGCTTACATGTGGAATCCTCCCTGACTCCCTGCATCCCTCTGACCCCTCATTTAATCTCTGCTTTCTTTATCAAGGAATAATGTAAGTTTTACCAAGTATTGAAGCTTTATGTATGCTGTCTTTATCTTCTTCAGTGGTCAAATAAGCTTTCTTGGGGGTCTTGGGAAATCTTTGATTTCCTCAGAGGAATGCAGCAGTGAACGAAAGCAGACACAGTCTAAAGTAACTTACAGCCTATTTGGGGAGACAGTCATTATTTAATAATCTTAGAGAACATCGAAGGTACTTACCCAAAAAATACAAAAATACTAATTCAGAGGAATATATGCACTCTTGTGTTCATAGCAGCATTATTTATAATAGCCCAGATATGGAAGCAGCCTAAGTGTATATTGATAAATGAATGAATAAAGGTGTGGTGTGTACACACACACACACACACACACACACACACACACACAGGAATATTCAGCCATAAAAAGGGATGAAATCTTGCCATTTGCAACAATATGGATGGAGTAGAGAGTATAATGCTAAGTGAAATAAGTCAGTTGCAGAGGGGTGTAGGGTGGGGGAATGGGTGCAGTAGGCGATCGGGATTAAAGAGTACACTTACGAGCACTGAGTAATGTATAGAATTGTTGAATAACTAATTGTACACCTGAAACTAATATAATATTGCATGTTAGCTGTACTGGAATTAAAATTAAAAACTTAATAAAAAGGGGTGCCTGGGTGGCTCAGGCAGTTAAGCGGCTGACTCTTGATTGCGGCTCGGGGCATGACCTCACGGTTTGTAGGTTTGAGCCCTGAGTTGGGCTCCACGCTGATAGCACAGAGCCTGCTTGGTATTCTCTCTCCCTCTCTTTCTTTTTAAAAAAAAAAAAATTTTTTTTTAACGTTTTATTTACTTTTGAGACAGGGAGAGGCAGAGCATGAACAGGGGAGGGTCAGAGAGAGGGAGACACAGAATCTGAAACAGGCTCCAGGCTCTGAGCTGTCAGCACAGAGCCTGACGTGGGGCTTGAACTCACGGACCATGAGATCATGACGTGAGCCGAAGTCGGCCACTTAACCAACCGAGCCACCCAGGCGCCCCACTCCCTCTCTTTCTTTGTCCCTCACATGCATGTGCTCGTTCTAAATAAATAAATAAATAAATAAATAAATAAATAAATAAAAACACGTTGAAACTGTGGTAAGTGCTATGGGATAGAGTACATGGTATTCATGGTGTCATAGATGTTATAGTGGTTTTGACCCAGACAACTTTTTTGCAAAGTGAGAATTGAGCTGAGGGAATTAGACAAAGAGGGGTAGGGAAGTGCTGTTAGAGTGTAAGGTAAGAGCAAAGGTGGGAGGGAGCATGGCCAATATAAACCACCGAAAGAAGGCCAGGATGGTGAGATTACAGAGTTCATGGGGTATAAGATAAGGCTGGAGAGCTGGGTAGGACCAGTGGATGTTAAAGAATTATTACAGCTTTTACCCTCAGATCAATGCAGAGCCATTGAAATGTTTAAGCATGGAGATAAGATTTGTGTTTCAGATCTCTGGCTGCAGTGTAGAAGATGAATTGGAGGTGGAGGGGATCAGCAGTGGGCATGGGCAGTCTGTTGTATTTGAACAACTGCAATAACGTATTAAACCCAAAGTCTCGGTGACTTGACACAGAAAATACTACTCTCTATCTCGTGGAGTTCAGGGGAGTCGGGCAGCCTTCTTCTGTCTTGAAGTGTGTTCACCAAGGTCCTCTTGTCAGGAGAAGACAGAGCTTGAAGATCACTGTTAAAGAGCCAGGGCTAGAAGTCATTTGTAGTACTGTGTACAGCTTTTGCTAAGCAGAACTCCATGGCTGCCCGCTGAACTTGCAAGGGAGGCTGGGGAATGTAGTCTTCCTGTGTGCTCATGAGGAGGAAGCAGTGTGGTGTATACATAATCTTGATCTCTCTCCCCTGCAACCACTTGGGAGGTTATTATAGCA
The DNA here is from genome assembly GCF_018350195.1 of Panthera tigris. Classification (NCBI taxonomy): domain Eukaryota; kingdom Metazoa; phylum Chordata; class Mammalia; order Carnivora; family Felidae; genus Panthera; species Panthera tigris. Next base: position 42,555,471 of record NC_056662.1, read on the forward strand.
GTCAGATAACAGGCAGTGGTGGCTTGGGCTGGAAGAGTGGCAACAGAGATGGAGAGAGCCGAAGGTCTTGGAAAAGATACAAAAAACCAAAGGGCTGAATGTGGTGAGGGAGAAAGAAGTGTTGAGGATATCTCTTAGGTTTGGAGCCTATGTAACCCGGATGGTGGTATGTACTGAGAAAGGAAAACTGGCTAGAAGAGGACTTTGGACATGCTGAGCGTCCGATCTCTTTTGAGTCATGCAGCTGGAGATTTTAGATAGGAAATTGGGTGTAAAGGCTTCCAGGTCAGGCAGAAATCTGAATAATGTGTGAGTCATTTGGATTAGATGATTGAAACCTTACGCGTGATAAAATCTCCTAGGGAGAATGCAGAGTCCTTCCTTTCCACCTAACTGCCATCAGCATCTCAGTACTGCCAGATTGCTCTACTGTCACCCTCTCTGACCTCAGCTGACCTTTAGATGTCCTCAGAGCCTCTTTGCTTGTCCTCAGGTGATCCCCTTGGGAACTCCTTGTAACAGCTGTTCTAAATCTTTACCTAATATGCCCTCAAACCCCTGCTCTACTTCTTCTAGCTTATACTTCACGGAGAAAATAGAGCCTTTCAAGTACAGTTTTTAGCAGTGTATCTTCCTTCTCGAAACAGTTACCCTCCCCTTTTACTCTTTTAGAGGGAAAAATGTGTAGGTTCCCCCCACTATCCAAAAGTAGAGTGATCCTTTGAAACCTTTCATAAGCCAGAATGGTGTAGCAATTACCATTAATTTATATGGAAAAACTTGGGGTGCCTGGGTGGCTCAGTTGGTTAAGCATCCGACTTTGACTCAGGTCGTGATCTCACAGTTGGTGGGTTCGAGCCCCGTGTAGGGCTCTGTGCTGACAGCTCAGAGCCTGCTTCGGGTTCTGTGTCTCGCTCTCTCTCTACCTCTCCCCTGTTTGTGCTCTGTCTCTCTCTCTCTCTGTCAAATATTAAAAAAAAAATAACAAACAAAAAAAAAATTTATATGGAAAAACTTTTGAGCATTTGCAGACCCAAAAACATGACCTTTTTTCTTAGGCTCTTCTGATACCTTAGGACACACCTTGATAACAAATGAACAAAATAAATCAAGATAAAGCACACATGCCCACAGACACTGTTTAAAGCTATGGTGTCTTGATGAGGAAATGCTGAGTGTAGATCTGGCCAAGGAGCTTGACAGGGCCACTCACTGCTCGGGGGTATGGACTGCTTCCATACAAATGCTGAACACTAGTTTTGCTATTTGCCTTTTTTTTTTTTTTTTTTTTGTAAAAGTGAAAATCTTTAGATTTCTTTTGGTCTGCAAAAACATACTAATGGCAGGTCTTTCATAAAAGTAAAGTGGTATAACTTGAACTTTGGAAAATCAAGGGATATTTGTATATTCTTTTCTAAGACTGATGATCCCGTCATCTCATAGAATTTTTGTGATTTATAAGTGTCTGATGACTTTAAGTACTCTTTCTCTCTCTCTCTCTCTCCCCTCCATATATATATGTATGTATGTGTGTGTGTGTATACATATATATATATGTATATATATGTATACACACATATATATATGTGTGTATGTATATGTGTGTGTGTGTGTGTATGTATATATATATATATATATATATATATACACACACATATATATATATATATATATATATATATATATATATATATACACATATATATATATATTCCTCCCGCCTTTGGTGTTTTGGTTTTCCTCCTCTTGTTCCTTCAAACTCTTAAACTTTTAGTATGGTCAGATTTCCCCAGTCCTAAGACAATTTCTGTAAAGTTAGCACACTATTTTCCCTTTGCCATTAACCATCTTGTGCCTTCTGTCTTTAACTCCTCAGTTTACCCCAGTAAATCTTCAGCCCATTACCCTGGACTTCTGCCCATTCCTCCAATCTCCTGAAATGCATAGAAACTCAATTGCCAAACTTGGTGGTCTGTTTCAGTCATTCTCAAGCTTCAGAGTTTTTGGTATTGTTGACCCCTTCTGGCCACTCTCTCGTGGCTTCTAGGATGCTGTTTTCTCCCTTCTAACTTTTTCTTTATGGTTTCCTGATCATTTCTTCTTAGTCCCCTTGACTTGCTACTCTTTTGCTACTTAATGGTAGTGCCTCTAAGATATTGATTATAGTCCAAAATACCTATCAGATACATGCTCACATTGCCAGCTGCTAACTGGTCATCTCCACCTAGATGTCTTTAAAATTAACATACTCTGGATATTTGTAATTGCTTCAGAAGTGGTCTTCCTGTTTTCATTGTGTTTGCCAGTTTTTCCTTCACAGTCTTCAATGTTAATTTCCTCAAGCACAAGTGTCTGTAGTATTCCTTTCATCAGAAACCTTCATAAACCTCCTTTCTGATAGAGAAAAGCTCAAAACTTCTCCTTACTGAAGCTTTTAAGGTTCCTCTAAATTACAGCTAGATTTGGCTGAGATTAGTTGCATTATAATTGCAGAATACATATTGACTTTGTTTTCAATTACTGGTATGTGATTAATAGGATTTATTTCCAAGTCAGAATTTAAAGTGTTGTTTGAGGGAATTCACTTAGATATTGACAGGTACATTCAAATGATTGGTTGTATATAAGACTTCCAATGTTTCCTTCATGCTTTTAAATATGGGTTGGTCAGTTGTGGTTTATGGATCAGCATATGGACTAGGGAGTTAGAGGAAGTGGGGGCTCTTTCTAGTGTTCATTAATCTTTGTTACTTTGGACATTTTATTCACCTCTGTTCAAAAAAGCAAAATAAAGATTCTTGTTTAACAGAAATGAACTGTTGAAGATCAGAACAATACTACTCTTAAAGCAGTAAAAGAAGGTTTAAGAAAATTGTTTTTTAAAAGCAGGAAAGTGATAAAATTGTATCGCTTTTGAGGTAGTTTTGTAGTCTTAATTTTCTCTACTACTTCATTAATTTAGAGTGAAAAGTTTATAAACAAAATGGATTAGATTAGATAGGATTGAAGTAGATTATGATCAGATATGGATTGGATAGGATTGAAGTGTGTTAGAGCTCTTTTAATAAATGAGATGACTATATGGCCCAGTTACCTCAATATTAAGTACATGCTAGAATCTTAGTATATTTTAATCCCCAGAATTCCTATATGCATTTTTAAAGTAATAGCTTTATTACTAAGATATAATTCACATATCATAAACTATAATTCAGTTATTTTCAGTATATTCAGACTTGTGCATCCATCACCACTGTCAAATCCTGGAGCATTTCATCACATCACATCACATCACATCACATCACATCACAGCACAGCACAGCACATCACATCACATCACATCACATCACATCACATCACATCACATCACATCACAGAAACCCCATGCCTGTTAGTGGTCACTCCCCATTCCTTTTCCCCCTTAAGCCCCTGGAAACCACTGATCTGCTTCCTGTCTGTGGATTTGTCTATATTGGACATTTCATAGAAATAGAATCATGCAATATATGGCCTTCTATATCTGGCTTCTTTCACTTAGCATAATGTTTTGCGAGGTTTATCCATGTTATACCATGTAACGCCACCTTATTTTTTTTATGGCTGGATAATACTCCACTGTATGGATACTACCACGTTTTGTTTGTCCATTCATCAGTTGGTAAACATTTGGGTCTTTCTACCTTTTAGCTATTATGAATCATGCTGATCTGAACATTCCTGTAAAAGTTTTAAAGTTTTATTTTATTTTTTAAATTTTGTATGAGAGAGAGTGTGTGCGCCCAAGTGGGGTAGGGGCAGAGAGAGAGGGAGAGAGAATCTTAAGCAGGTTCCACGCCCAGCTATATCTCAGGACCATGAAATTATGACCTGAGCTGAAACCAAGAGTCAGACGCTTAACTGACTGAGCCACCCAAGTGCCCCCGTGTACAAGTTTTTATATGGACATACGTTTTCATTTCTCTTGTGCCTATACCTAGTAGTGGCTTTGATAGGTATTAACTCTGTGTTTAACTTTTTGAGAAACTTCCAAATGATTTCCTGAAGCAGCTGCACTGTTTCGCGGTTCTGTCAGCAATGTAGAAGGGTTCTAGTGTTTCGACAGCCTCACCAGCATTTGTTACTGCCGTCTTTTTTGTTAGTCCTAGTGGGTGTGAAGCAGTAGTTCCTTGTAGTTTTGATATATTTTTCCCTAATGGCTAATGATGGTGAGCACTCCTTCCAAGTGCTTACTGACCCTTTTTATATCTTTCTGGCAAAGGTCTATTCAGATCCCTTAACTCTTTAATTTGGGTTGTGTTTTTAATTTTTGAGTTATAAGGGACTTTTATAATATTCTGGATACAAATTCCTTACTGGATATATGATTTGCAAATATTTTCTCCCCGTATGTGGGCTGTCCTTTCATCTTATATGCAGTTTTATTAATCACATTACTTGACATTAATTTTGCATTGTTTAGTATTTAAATTCTGTTAAGGTCATAAATCTTGCTTTAGAAAAGCTAACGTGCAAAACACAGTAGTTAATGAAGCATTAAAAATTATGGCTCTAGTGAAGTTAGTGTAAATAGAACACTTCTTAAAGATGAAAAGATTAAAAACTGGCTTTAGATTTTTTGCTCTGAAGATTATGTGTAACTGCTTCCTCATTTCAGAATAGCAGGTATAACATGGTAAAACTTATTTTTCTGGTCAGTATGATCTTAAACTGTCTTCTTTCTATAGCAGTAAACATTTTCTTACCCTTTTTTTAAATGTGCAATATAAAAGACCTATATCATTGTGTAAGCTTAAGATATACAAGGTAGTGATTTGATAGAGTTATGTATTACAGTGTGATGATTACATTAATACCACTATCTTGTCACTTAATTATCATTTCCATGGTCAAAACAATTAAGGTCTAGTCTCAGTTTTAGTTACCCTGATCTTAATTTAAAATTTGAAGATTTTAGGGGTGCCTGGGTGGCTCATTCAGTTAGGGTCTTGATTTCAGCTCAGGTCATGATCTCACGGTTGGTGGGATTGAGCCCTGAGTTGGGCTCTGTGCTGACAGTGCAGAGCCTTCTTGGGATTCTCTCTCCCTCTCCCTCTGCCCCTCCCCTGCGTGTGTGCTCATTTGGCCTCTCTCTTTCTCAAATAAATAAATAAAACTTAATTTTTTAATTGGTTGGGATTTTCCCAACCCAGCCATTCTGTCCCTCTGTTGTGCATTATGAAAAGAATTTTGGGTATCATTAACCCAAACTGGGAGATGACTAGTCCCCGGCAGGGCTCTGAACAACCTCTTCAAAAAGAAAAGAATCCACCTCAAGGAAGCATCTTTTTCTAGGTTTTAGGGTAGGAGGGGTTGCTGTCACTCAGTCTTCTCTTACTCCCATATAATAGTGATGAATATTTTATGTATGTAATCTTTTTAAAAGTTCAATGCCTGAAATTAGTGATTACAGCTTAGATTTTGTTTTTCTGTTGGATGATGAGTTCTTAAAAATTTGAAGTGCACGCCATTCTATAACAAAAAGTTACATAGTGTTATGTTTGGCACAATAAAAGTTGTAAGCTTCCTTCTGATTTTTTTCCCCCCCTTATAGGCCTCAGGAGTGCAAGTTGCAGATGAAGTATGTCGCATTTTTTATGACATGAAAGTTCGGAAGTGCTCCACACCAGAAGAAATCAAGAAAAGAAAGAAGGCTGTCATTTTTTGTCTCAGTGCAGACAAAAAGTGCATCATTGTAGAAGAAGGGAAAGAGATCTTGGTTGGAGATGTTGGTGTAACCATAACCGATCCTTTCAAGCATTTTGTGGGAATGCTTCCTGAAAAAGATTGTCGCTATGCTTTGTATGATGCAAGCTTTGAAACCAAGGAATCCAGAAAAGAGGAGTTGATGTTTTTTTTGTGGTAAGCATCAGAAATATCGAGGCTCTGTAAAACTCAGTGTTAATCTCTTATTGTCGGCACTTGGAAAACCAGTTCCTAGGGCCAACATGATTTTCAGTCAAGCTCTTTGCAGTCGTTGTCATTTAGTTTTTATTTTTAGGGCTTCATAATGTCTTAGCTGGATTGATGTTTGTGGGATGAAAACTAAATTTTACTCTCTGTGTATTTGAAAGACTATGACTTTTATTAATTTTTTTGGTAGGAGAAGGGACAGGAGCTAGATGTTATGCATTCTCTGAACTCACTTTTTTTTTTTTTTAATTTTTAAATATTTGTTTATTTTGAGAGAGGACACAGAGGATCCAAAGCAGGCTCTGCACTGACACCAGAGAGCCTGATGTAGGGCTCGAACTCATGAACTGTGAGATCATGACCCAAGCTGAAATTGAACACTTAACCCACTGAGCCACCCAGGTGCCCCTGGCCTCACTTCTTATAAGTTACAGTTTCTCAAAAAATTCTTCCTGGAATCCTGAGGAGAAAGTTTAGCGCACCAAAATCCTTCTGCAACATGTCTTGCAGGAACCAACTCCTCACTTTTTAAATCACCCAACCTTGTCCCTCTGTGCTTTGCTACTTTTGAAGTCGGTACTGGTATTACAACTGTAATTAGCTCAGGGTAGCCATTAACTACTGTGGCTGTTTAAATTTAAAATAATTAAAATTAGGGGCGCCTGGGTGGCTCAGTCGGTTGGGCGTCCGACTTCGGCTCAGGTCACGATCTCGCATCCGTGGGTTCGAGCCCCGCGTCGGGCTCTGGGCTGATGGCTCAGAGCCTGGAGCCTGCTTCCGATTCTGTGTCTCCCTCTCTCTCTGACCCTCCCCCATTCATGCTCTGTCTCTCTCTGTCTCAAAAATAAATAAACATTAAAAGAAAAAAAAATTAAAAAAAAAAATTAAAATTAAATACATTTTAAAATTCAGTTTTTTAGTCCAATTGCCACATTTCAAATGCTCAGTAGCCACATAGGACTAGTGGCCACTTTACTGGGTAGCACATGCAGGACAGTTCCATCATTGCAGAAAGCTCTACTGGACATTGTTCTAAATGGTGAAAAAGTGTTATAAAGGTGATTGATGTGGCCTTTTTCTTGAAAGGCTATTTAAATTAGTTATTCTCGTCTTTTCAAGTAAGTTTGAGATTAAGCTTGAGTTGACAGTCACACATGTATGTCTTACTTAGTTGTATTATGCTACTGTCCTTGATAAGGAATTCTTACACAGAATATTCTCTAGCTTCCGATGGAAGGGAGAATGGTGACAGCCTTTGATTCTGGGGGAGCGAGGGTCCTCTTGATACTTTTGCTTGAGGCAGGGCAAGGTGAGGAGGGGCTTAGCTTTTAACTGTGTGCTACCAATGGCTTGGGATATGGAGCTAGGTAGTCAAAAGAATTCTGGTTTAAAAGGAATGTAACTCTAGATCACTCCTCAGTTACATTGCAGCAAGCCTTTATCGAACTTGGTTAAACCAAGATGCTGTGTGGATATAAATATGGGGTCAGGGTGCTTGTTTGGGGGCAGCTTTTTGTTCCGCAAGCCTGACAGCCATGGACATACATACGTAAGGATCGTAGCTAATGGGACCTCAGGTGAACGCATTCCTGATTTGAACTTTTATTTCTGCTACATTCCAGCGTTTGTGTTAGGGCCTGCGAAAACAGCTGTGAGGAAAACAGGTAAAGCCTCTGCCCTTCTAAGATTTATAGCTGAGTGGTAGAGATGGCAGCTAAAGCATTCGGCTTTTAAGTTGGTGCCTGTTTCCTTCGTTTGCACTGTTTTTTCCCCTGGTGTTTATACTTTTTTTTCCCCCACTGTGAATACAATATGTCCTTATTAAAGGACATTTGGAGAATATTTGGAAAGAAGAAAGGGAAATTCAGTGTTAATGCAGTGTTTTGTTTTGCATTGCTCCTTTAAGAAATTGTAAAATTGTATAGGAGTTTCCCACAGCAGGCTCTGTTTAGGGCCCAGGAAATGGCTCTTAAGGTGTTTTAAAAATCTGGTTAGAGGGCACCTGTGGGGTTCAGTTGGTTGAGTGTGAGACTCTTGATTTCCAGGATCCCACCTGCTTGGGATTTTCCCTCTCCCTCTCCCTCTCCCTCTCCCTCTCCCTCTCCCTCTCCCTCTCCCTCTCCCTCTCCCTCTCCCTCTCCCTCTCCCTCTCCCTCTCCCTCTCCCTCTCCCTCTCCCTCTCCCTCTCCCTCTCCCTCTCCCTCTCCCTCTCCCTCTCCCTCTCCCTCTCCCTCTCCCTCTCCCTCTCTCCCTCTCCCTCTCCCTCTCCCTCTCCCTCTCCCTCTCCCTCTCCCTCTCCCTCTCCCTCTCCCTCTCCCTCTCCCTCTCCCTCTCCCTCTCCCTCTCCCTCTCCCTCTCCCTCTCCCTCTCCCCTCTCCCTCTCCCTCTCCCTCTCCCTCTCCCTCTCCCTCTCCCTCTCCCTCTCCCTCTCCCTCTCCCTCTCCCTCTCCCTCTCCCTCTCCCCTCTCCCTCTCCCTCTCCCTCTCCCTCTCCCTCTCCCTCTCCCTCTCCCTCTCCCTCTCCCTCTCCCTCTCCCTCTCCCTCTCCCTCTCCCTCTCCCTCTCCCTCTCCCTCTCCCTCTCCCTCTCCCTCTCCCTCTCCCTCTCCCTCTCCCTCTCCCTCTCCCTCTCCCTCTCCCTCTCCCTCTCCCTCTCCCTCTCCCTCTCCCTCTCCCTCTCCCTCTCCCTCTCCCTCTCCCTCTCCCTCTCCCTCTCCCTCTCCCTCTCCCTCTCCCTCTCCCTCTCCCTCTCCCTCTCCCTCTCCCTCTCCTCCCTCTCCCTCTCCTCTCCCTCTCCCTCTCCCTCTCCCTCTCCCTCTCCCTCTCCCTCTCCCTCTCCCTCTCCCTCTCCCTCTCCCTCTCCCTCTCCCTCTCCCTCTCCCTCTCCCTCTCCCTCTCCCTCTCCCTCTCCCTCTCCCTCTCCCTCTCCCTCTCCCTCTCCCTCTCCCTCTCCCTCTCCCTCTCCCTCTCCCTCTCCCTCTCCCTCTCCCTCTCCCTCTCCCTCTCCCTCTCCCTCTCCCTCTCCCTCTCCCTCTCCCTCTCCCTCTCCCTCTCCCTCTCCCTCTCCCTCTCCCTCTCCCTCTCCCTCTCCCTCTCCCTCTCCCTCTCCCTCTCCCTCTCCCTCTCCCTCTCCCTCTCCCTCTCCCTCTCCCTCTCCCTCTCCCTCTCCCTCTCTCCCTCTCCCTCTCCCTCTCCCTCCCTCTCCCTCTCCCTCTCCCTCTCCCTCTCCCTCTCCCTCTCCCTCTCCCTCTCCCTCTCCCTCTCCCTCTCCCTCTCCCTCTCCCTCTCCCTCTCCCTCTCCCTCTCCCTCTCCCTCTCCCTCTCCCTCTCCCTCTCCCTCTCCCTCTCCCTCTCCCTCTCCCTCTCCCTCTCCCTCTCCCTCTCCCTCTCCCTCTCCCCTGATATGTAGATAGTGGGGAGTGGAGGCAGTGGGGCTTGATGGTATTGTGCTAAATGATCCGTTCATGGACAAGGGGTTTGGATAGGATGAGAGTTTTCTGTCCATTGTTAATATTTCTATTATTTTTCTATTAATATTTCTGATAATATTTCTATTATTTTTCAATATTGCTGGTGAAGAAAGTGGTGAAGCATGCTTTCCAGTATTCATTCAAGAGGAGGGAGACACTAACATTTTTGTAAATACAAGATAATAGTAATATTGACAATTAAGGCATATTAATGCTGAATTGCTTATGCTTAAAAAAAAATCCTTGTGATTTCTTTTACTATTTGAGACTAAGATGGAAAGCACAGACTTGTGTGGTCAGAATTTGCCGTTGGAATAGACATAAATGAAGGGATTGGTGAGGGGTAAGAAGGGGACTTTTACTTTGTTTTCTAAAAAAGAATATATTACAAATAATCTGAAGCAAAAATGCTTAAGTTGCTAGCATTTCTTAATTCAGGGTGGCAGATACTTGATTTACAGATTATTCTCTGTACTTTTCTGTGTTTTGAAACTTTTTTTCTAACCAGAAGGAGTTAAAAACCTTGTATAAAGATGGTTGTAATTTGCCTGAACTTATTGATAAAAATGGGGAAAAAAATTTAAAGAAAACAAATTGGGTGATATAGTCAATTGTCCAGTGTGGGGATTTTTTTATTATGGACCGTTAATCTGATTTTAAATCAGTGGTTCTAGTTTGTTTCCACCTTAGTCAACCTGAGCCATTGTGTGTATGCGTGTCCATCATGACATCTCTAAGGAGGTGGGAAATAGGAAAATTGGGTAGTTAGTAAAACTCTCCCGGGAGATTCTGAGGACCGTCCCCTATCACTGATGCAAATGCTTAACACAGTGTAAATTTGTACTTTCTCTGAACGTTTTTTTCCATTTTTGGCATCTTTTTATCCAGGGCACCAGAACTAGCTCCTCTGAAAAGTAAAATGATCTATGCAAGCTCCAAGGATGCAATCAAAAAGAAGTTTCAAGGTATGAATTAGATTTACTTGCAAATATTTAGAGGTGTGGTGAGCCTGGAATTGGGGGCTGCATCTTTTCTAAGAAGCACCTTATTTCCTTTGGAGAGTCTTGGTGACAAAGAAGGCACGTGCTGCCTGTTTTGAGGAAAAACCTGGAAGACTGAACCCGGCTTTCAGCGTGTCGTCTGCCTTACGCCGGTCACTCCAGGTCTGAACAGCCTGTCTTGAAAACCTTATTCTCAGGGAGGGGTAGGGGGCACACACAAAAAAACCCCCAAATACCTCATTCTCTGGACATTGCCCACATAGGACTTGTTTAGGCTGGTTTTAAACTAGTTTGGGATGCTGCTGAGTCTCTCACACGGCATGTGGAGATTAATTGGTTTGTGTTGGTCATACTAAGTAGTGAATTTATAGCCTTTGAATGTGTTGACATAATAAAGTTGCATAAAAGAGACATTCATAAATGGGAAAGGATACTCTTTGTCTCTAGCTTTACTTTGGAATGGTATGATTTTAGCTAATTGTCTCATCTGTGTCCAAAGGAAAGTGCCCTTCTTGAACTGGCCAGTTATCTCTGACTTGCCACTGGGTGAGTGGGATCCTGATGAGACGGCCTGACTGTACTTACTGCCTCCAGCCAGGAGGAAATGTTGGTATGATGGGAGGAGCATGGGGCAAATGCCCAAAGGCCTGCAATGAGGGCTAAGCTTGTAATCTAACTGCTGTGTGACCCTGGCCCAAACCGCTTAACCTCCTTCGACCTTGATTCTCTCCATAGCAGAATGGGAGGCTTGGTCTGGATTGTGTAGGCTCAGTTTAAGAGGTGTCCCACCACCTTCCTTGCCGTGGCTAGCTCCAAACAGCTGTGTGAGCCAAGGTCATAGGGCTTGGCCCAGTGTGGTTTTTGTTTGGTTTTACCATGGCTGGCTTCTATATTCTTGTAGTGAAACAGGTTTGCTCTAGCTTGTTTTGCTTAGGAAAACTCACTTCTTTTCTTGAAGCCTGCTGCTACATAGTTCAGGCCTGTCAGATGTCAGATTCCACAGGCATTTGGGTTGATGTTGCTCTCCCTGCCCCCGCACCGCCGGAAGTGTGTTCACTGGTTGGTTAACTGATGTTTTAGCGGGACTCCTTAACGTTCCACAATGCAACTGAAAAAGATTGACAGTGGATTCCTTACCGTCCTTATTCTGTGTTGCCTTTCAGTAAAGGAAATGGAATTGCTATATAGACTTGGCCTGGTGATGTTAAAGATGGTCACTTGTTGCTTTTTTTTCCCTAGAGAAACCATTACTGGCTTTCTCCAGTCAGTCTAAGTGGTCCAAAGGCTGACCTGCTATACTTTCTGCAGCTTAAGAAATGGTCTTAAAATTATGAACAATCAGAAACAATGCAGCTGTTTGAAAAACAGTAGCTGTTTACAGAGAAGCTACTGTATGTGATTCCCTAAGTGAGCTGATTCTGCAGTGTGGTGATGTAATTTTTCTGAGAAAGCAATCAGTAACACATTTTACACAGTTTTCATTGTGATTGAGTTCTTAAACGTATAGTATAATACCACTGGAGAGCTAACTTCTAGAGCAAAGGAGATGCTGGTTGTGTAAATACTCTTATTCTTCAGTGTAGTTAACTAAAATCAACTGTGCAATCAAAACACTGAATTCATATTTTTACTTACATTTTAAAAACCAAGAAAATTACTAGACCTGCTTTTTAAGTTTTTATTGAAGTACAACGTAGCTATAGAAAAGTATGCATCATAAATGATTGTAGAACTCAATTTTCACAAACTGAACAAAATGGTGGTTTCTTGATTTAACAACCAGCACCCCAAAAGTCTCCCTCGTATCCCTTCCAGTCACACCACTTTCTTTTACTCCTTCCTCCACGTGGAACCAGCACCCTGACTTCTAGCAGCATAAAATAGCTTTGGCTGATTTTCTGTTGTACAAATAGAATCATCTAGAATGTATGTTTTTATAAAGTTTGGCTTCTTTTAGTCAGCGTTCTGTTAGTCTTTCATTTTGTCGCATGTAGCTACAGATTATTGATTCTCCTCACTGTAGTATTCTGTTGTTTGTATATACCACAGTTTGTCTATCCATGTTAGCGCTGGTCTTTTAAAACAGTTGCTGTCTTAGAGAAATAGGTTAAATTACTGCTATAATTCTTAAATAGAATTGTTGTTTTTCCTTCCTAGGCATAAAACACGAATGTCAAGCAAATGGGCCAGAAGACCTCAATCGGGCTTGTATTGCTGAAAAGCTAGGTGGATCCTTAATTGTAGCTTTTGAAGGATGCCCTGTGTAGACCATCATTCAGTGCCACAAATTGAAAGCTTCCATGTTTAATGTTATCCTCTTGCTATATAAATGTTTAGGCCAGGGTCTCACTGAGGGGGAGCTGTCTTGTCATCTGTTAGAGTAAATTAAATATTCTATAAACATGTGCAGATGGCCCTAAATAAATCTAAAATCTGAAGTTTTATTGGTGTGAAATTAAATTCTTATTGGCCAGATGCCTGTTTTTGATGGGTTGGCTTGTAAAGATTTTTGTTAAACTCATGATTTTTAATAATGCAGTTCACAAAACAGTACAAGGCCTTATGAAGAGAATCACTGCATCTTTGTAACCTCAGCAGTTACTTTATTTCTTTGCTTAGAGAATTGGTCATAATCTGGTTATAATTTTGGCCCCAATTTATTCTCTCTGGAGCTAAACTGCATACTAGAAAATAAATCTCCTCACCATATGTAACAGCACTAATATACTAACTACAGTAAGACTAAGTCAGGCAGCCTTCTAATTCTAGCAACTGTGTGATGGAGACTGCCTCAGAATTGTGCACACTTCTAACCGGCGCTGATTTTGCAAAGCACTATTTTGAGCACGCGGTTGGAATACAGGAAGCAGCTCTCTGCACCTGCAGTAAGCTCTCCATTCGCTAGTTCGTGAGACTGCTCTGAGAGTGACCTTGCATCTTGGAAATAAAATCATGGTGTGTCCTCAGGAGAATGTGCAATACCTTGCAACGACTTCATTATAACACAAATTAGGGCTCCATTGTAATATACTTTGTTAATGAAAATGATAAAATGGTGTATTGACAAGCTGGGACACTTGTGACCTCTTTAATTGTGTGTCCTTCAAAATTTTGTTGCTTCTGGTACAGTAAAGTGTGGAAGAACATTAGGTACATGTTTATGCTGGGGCCTGGGAGAACTTCCAAATTTCCTAGAGCAGTTTGTGGATTGTATGGGAAATGGGGAGCAGGTGTAATGGATGACACCCACGGAAGCCACCACCTGATGACACTTGCAAGTGATTGTCCTTAACATCACAGGCATAACGACACTTTGAACGGTGTAGAGATGCACACTGTTGGACTTAGAAGTAGCAGTATTGGCTTTGTGTAATAAAGGAAGCATTTTTAACTCCCTCTCGTGTAATTATTCACGGTGAATTGGGGATGGAGGATTTTGCCTTCCATAAGTGGGGTAAGGCGTGGAGGTTTGGGTATTTCAGACCATTAGAGTTAAGATCACAGTTCTTTCCTCCTCTTATTGAACGAGGAAGTTGGTGTAAAAGTTGGGAATCCTTTTCTACTCTAAATGTGTATTCAAACAGCAGGCTTATATCTCCTGATTTGTTTGGGAGACAAAAAAGTTACACTTAAAATACTTCTTTCAGAATGGTCTAGGGGCACCTGGGTGGTTCAGTCAGTTGAAGAACATCTGACCCTTGATTTCAGCTCAGGTCATGATCCCAGGGTCATGAGATCAAGCCACATGTTTGGTTCCAGGCTGGGTGTAGAGCCTGCTCTCCCTCCCTCCCTCCCTCCCTCCCTCCCTCCCTCCCTCCCTCCGTCTGTCCATCCATGTGTCTGTCTCTCACCCTCTGCCCCCTCCTCCACACTCGCTCTCAAAAAAAAAAAAAAAAAAAAAAAAAAGAATGGTCTAGAAGACCGTGCTGGCTACTGGCTTACTGTTACTGATGGACTGCTTGTCATTCTTTCTTCCGGAGTTTCTTATTTTCTTTACTGCAAAGCAGTGCTTTCAGAGACCGTGTATATTAACAGCCCGCCCAAGAAGCATCACAGGCCACGGCTGCCCTACTCCAGAATCAGCCATGTAGATACAGCCAGGTATTTGGTCAAAGAGTTTTAAAAGAAGGAAGCTTTTTTCTGTGGTTTTAGCTTGTGACATGTGGCGCTACCTGTGTAACCACCCTTTCCTGCTGGTGTGTGTGCATTTGCGTGTGTGTTGGGGGTATGGGAGAGGGATGCATGGCTGTGGGAACAGAAGGATTTCAAATTGGTACAGGGATGTAAGAGAACGTAAACGTCTTCCAACACTCCACTCTTACAGCAGAAATTGGGAAGATGCTAATAGTTACTTGTTATCTCTACCTAGGGGAACTTTTGAGAGATTCTTACTGGATTCCTGAGGTTGGGGCCCAAGAATCCTGCTAACAAGGACTCCAGGTAATTCTGATGCAGAATTAGAGTTTGAGACCTCAGCCAACACTGGTGAGGAATAAAACTGGCAGGTGTACTCTGCTCTCAGCAAACACATTTACATTTTTACAAGTGTAAACACATTACAAAAATGTGTTTGTGGAAAGCTGACTAAAGTGATACTCTCTTGCCCTGGGAAAGAAGCAAATAAAGCCATTGCTAACAAATACAGAGCTTGACTGTGAAGTTCATTCTTTCAGGGAATATTAATCCCTGAGAAAATAGCACAGCGACTCAGATAATAGAATTAGGCTCAGTCGAGTGGTTTCCTTTCTGCAGAACTGCCCAGAGTGCTGGCTCGTCCACACACACAGGAAGGGCAGCTTGTTTCTTGACTGGTTTGTTGCTCTTAGGACTAACAGATTGGATATGCCCAGGGACACATCACTTTCCCGTGATCTGGGCATTTCTGAAACACGGCAACACTCTCCAGACCAAGTTCCAGCTGAGCTGCAGCTAGAAGAAGGGTCATTATGGTTGACCCTTGAACAATACAAGTTTGCACTGTGTGGGTCCATTTATTTATGGATTTTCCTTATGATTTTAACATCAGCTTTACTGTAAGAATACAGTGTATAATACACATACCTTGCAAAATGTATTAATCTGTTATTGGTAAGGCTTCACGTCACTAGGAGGCTATTAGTAGAGTTTTTGGAGGAGTCAAAAAATGTAATACACGGGTGCCTGGGTAGCTCAGTCGGTTAAATCCTGACTCTTGATCTCAGCTCAGGTCTTGATCTCAGTCGTGAGTTCAAGCCCCATGTTAGGCTCTTTGCTGGGTGTGGAGCCTACTTAAAAACGACAACAAAAAAGTAATACACAGATTCTTCACTATGCAGGTAGGGGTATCTTGCCCCTAACCCCCGAGTTGTTCAAGGGTCACCCATAATTGCATTGTGGCTGCAAGAGGGTGAAGTTCTAGGAGCCAGAGTTTTGGTGGAAGGAAGGCTTGTGTAACTTGAGCTGCATCTGGCTGGCCAGGTCTGCCCTTGAGACTTCCCCAGCCCCTAGCCAGTGCCCTTGGTAGGCAGCCCAGGAAGGAAAGTCACACAACTTCTACTGGGCAACCCTGGGACTACAATTTGGATCTCTTGTTTTCTGTCCCTAAGCTATTCCCATTGTATCCCAGGGGAGTTCCTTGTTTCTAACATCTGGAATTCTGAGGTCAATCTTGTTCGGTGCCAGGGATGAGACTGGAACTGGGGCAGGAAAGGGCGAGAGTTCTTTTGGGCTTTGAATCCTGTTAGACCCAAACCTGAAGGAAGCTTAGAAGACATTTATGGAGGGTGTCTGGTGGTTTCTAAAACCTTGTGTTTTTGCTGCCTACAGGCCAGGCATCCTGGTGTGTATACATTTTACTAAATATCATGCTGAGATGACCAGAGGAACTTAGTCACAAGAGTCGCCGCTGGCACGATGGGGCTCCCAGGTCTGGAGATGGCTGTTTATGGGCTGTGTGACCCTGGAGGTTCAGGTCAATTCTTGGAGCCTCTGAAGGGTGGGGTGTAGACTAGATGTTCTCAGAACTCTCCCACTTGCACTGTCGGGGGTCTCCGATGGCAGTGGCAGTGCTGAGCCCCGGCTGTGGCCTCTGCAAAGCCTGACCTAGGGGAGAACATGGCTTCTTGTCAGCAGGCTGGCGGGCCAGCCAGTGCTCTAACCGAGCCCGGGTGACTCCTGCCTCCACATTGAACTTAGCAAGTGACTGCAAGAGCCGGTTGTCCTGTGCTGCACCGATACTCCATTTGCAGGACACAGAGCTAGGAATGGCCGGGCCGATGAGCCAGGCTTTCAGGGCATCTGTGCCATGTTGACAAACACGAGGTGCCTATCAGCCAGCCTCCTGTTCTAGCATCTACCAAGGGTGGCTGTCTCCGTTATCTTCCTGAATGGCTCTTTCTTCCTTCCCCAGCCTGGTGATGGAAGCTTGCCCAGGAACAGCCCTGGCGAGGAGGCCAGGCAGAGGCAAACCCTATCAGGCTGCTTGGCGAACTTGGGTTCCCTTCTGCTGGGCCTCAGCGCTGCGTGGCACATTTGCTGGGGCGTGTGGAGCAGAAGACTGACGATGGGCCCTTAAAGCCTGAGTGGCAGGTAGTCTCTGACGTGGCATTTTCAGAGCCCCCAGGGGCCCCACACCCTGCCTTTGTTTTACCTCCTCCTAACCGGTGGACACTGGGCCTCTTACCACGTGGTTTGAGCAGGGGGTAGGACTGGAGCCAGAACCCAGGGAGCAGCTGCCGCCCTGTAATACCCGAAGGCGGCAGTTTGGTGCCCCCAGGTCTCTCTCCGTGCCTTTCTTGCCCCAGAGCCCCCCCTGTTCCTGTGCCTTCAGAGGGCACCTGCCCAGCATAGGGGTTCTCAATTCTGCAGCATGGCAAGGGGATGGAACTTACTAGGAATGTAGGCTCACAGGGCCCGGTGACAATTCTGAGGCGGGTGTCCTGGCGCAGGGCCAAGTCTGGCCTCAGTTTTCCAACAGGAGACTGACCAGGGCCCCAAACCACTTGCCTTAAGGCCACTGTGTCAGCGGGAGGAGGGTTGTGACTCCCCCCATAGGGCCAGTCCTCCAGCACAGAATCCCTGCTCCTTGTGCACAGGGGACACGGAAGGTACGGTGAGGGACCACAGGTTTGGGGGGTGTTCAGTGGCCACTGTTCATGGGGTCCATGGACTCCACAACTCTTCTCCTCCAGCTGGCCCTCCAGGCTGCGTGCTGCACTGACAATAAGGTGGGTTTAAAACCTGCCTTGCCTTTTACCAGGTGAGCTTTCCCTTCTGTGGGGATTCTTTGTAAAATGGCGGGGGGGCGGGCGGTATACCGCCCATGGGTTCTGAAAAGTTTCACGTGAGAACCAAGGGCAGGGCTGGGCATGTGGTCAGCATCAGATATTACCAGTCACTTCTGTTCAGTCTCCTGCCAAAGCATGGGCTTCCTCTTTCCACGTAAGCCCCCTCCAGAGTTCTAGGACAGGTAGGATGGTGTCCTCTTGCTTAAAAATGTCACAGCCCCTACTGCCTTACCTGTCCGGACACCTTGTCCTTTGTAACCTGGCTCTACAAGGCCCCCTTGACCTCACTTCCTGTCCCTGCACATGCTGTCCCCTTGGCCTTGGGCCTTTCTCCCCTCCCCTGACAAATATCTCCTGCTCTGGTGAACTCCAGCTTAAGCTCACTTTTCTGGGGAGCCTTCCTCAAACTCCCAGCATCCTTTATGCCAATACCGTTGCAATACATAGGTGCCACATAGCATGATTAGGTGGCCCACAGGAGCCGGGACCAGGTCAGGGTCCTGCAGATTGAAGGCAGTACTGCCTGGCCTCGGGAGGATTGCTCAGTGCAGAGGCTGCCGGCTTGAGAACATGCTGCCTGGGTCTCAAGGTTCCCGTGACAGCCACCCACAGAAGTGCCCTCTGGTGGGTTTGACTCCTGACATACGGAGGTCCCAAAGCAGGCAGTGGAGGCTAGTTCTTGGATTGCCCTTCTTTGGCACCCTCCCCATTGTGCTGGACCTGCTGTGAGGGTGTGCGCCCTCCCCCTAGCCAATCCAACTCCTGTCACAGGCCTGAGGCTCAGGAGGGTGATGAAAGGGGACAGTGCTTGCTCGAGGCAACCCCTTAACAGGACTGGTTGATGCCACCAAGCCCCAGGCTGCTCAGATTCACCTGCTTGCTCCTGGCTTGGTCCCACCCATCCTGGGACCTGACCCCTCCAGTCCAGGTGTTGCTCAAGCTCGATTCCCACTGCTTCCTCCAAGACCACGCTGCCTCCAGCTGCCAGACACAGTGGGTCTTAGGATCTTGGCAAGTCTGGGCTGGCTGCTCCAGCTCTGGACCACCCCCCTGAGGCACAGAGGAGCGTCCAAGCCTCAGTCAGGACACAGATTCCCTTGCTCGTTCACAGAGCTCACCCTGGACAACAGCCTAGGCCACCTGTGGCCTGCTTAGGTAGCCTCCGATTCTCAAGGGTGGGGGCAGCGGTCAGCACATCTGGTCACCGGGTGCCATGACCGGGAGAAGTGCTGGGGGAGCCCCCAAGACAGCTGCAAATCTCCTGATTTCAGGGGAACCAAACAGCACACTTGTTCTTCCCCTGAGGGAGACAGCCCCTCTTCGTTCCTCATCCTGGGCCCAGCGGCCAGGCCAGGGAGCCCCAGCAGACCAGACGAGACCGAAGTGCCGGGCGACAACGTTGGTTTTAATGGCATTAACATCCGGAGGTCATACACCCGTTCTTGCTGGCAACTTCTCCCAGGGCTGAGGGCTGCTGCCTCGCTGGGCCGGGCTGTGACCCTCCAGTCTGTCCCACAGCCTTTGAGATTCCTCACCCGGCCCCGCCCGCCTCCCACTCCCCAGCCCAGTGAGAGAAAACAATTGCACTGATTGACACACGGGTCCCCAGAGGCCCCAGCCTCCCCAGCTCACACCCTGGGGTCTGTCACGGAGCTGATAAGGGCTTTGGCGTCTGCTCGGTGGTGGTCCAGGCCTGGTCCTGGGGAATAGTGTTTATCAAACGTGACAAAGGTTCTTTTACAAACAGGGGTCTGGAAGATCTATTTCTGTGATTCTAAGAGACTCTCGTCTCTAATGGCTTCTCTCAGAGCTACTGGAAGTTGGGCCTGGATAACGCTGTTGGTTGGTTTATTTATCTGTAAGGAATGTGTAAGGCATTTTGGTAAGTTGAACAGTAACTTCTCTTCCCGCAGAGGAGACTCAGACAGAAGTGCCCTCCTTTGAGCTGCTACTGTCCTCCTGTGAACAAAGGTGGGCAGACGGAAGGAGAGGCTGGGGTCAAAGAGCCAAGGCAAGCACTCACCCCGAACTCCTAGGGACCTCCAATCACCCCTTGGGATTAACACCCCCCACCACTCCAATACTTTCAGAGAACACCCAGCCCAGCAAGTCTGGAAAACCAGAGTGGACTCCGGGGGCTGACAGGAGCCGGGGACATAGGAGAGGGAGGGCCCTGAGTTGGGTGAGGACCCTGGTCCCCCAGGCTGCAAAGCGAGGACCTAGCTGGCAGTGGGGGCCAGAGACGTACTTCCCACCAAGGGGAGCCACAGGAGGGCAGGTGCTGGGCCCAGCAGGCTGAATGTCCTGCCACCCACTTTCAGGAGTCTGACCCCACCACTTCCGGCTCCCCAGGCCTGGCTCTCCCATCTATCCTGCGTCCTGGGGCTCCCACAACCCCACCTGGCCCTTCCCACCCTGACTCCCACGGGGTCTGCTCTGCTCTGGGCCAGGGCCCAGCTCCGGGGATGGGGCAGCCGAGGCCATGGTTGGGGCCAGGACACTCACTGTTCTGTCCAGCTGCTCCTGCAATTTCTTCACCGTGTCTTTCTCCTTTGCCAGCTGCTCCTGGGTCGTCTTTAAAAGCTCCTGTAATTTGGTGGCAGCGCGTCCCAGGTCACTGGTTAACTTCTTCTCTTTTTCTAGTCTCTCCTGTGGGTGGTCACAGGATCAAAGGAGATCAGCTGTCACGTGGCACACAGCAGAAAGACCACGTGGCTATATGCCCGGGAAGCCAGAGTCTTCCAAAGGCGGCGGGAGGATGTGATCTCCTGGTCACCCAGAGATAGGTCTCTGTCCCAGCTACCAGCACTACCAGGAGAGCTTCCTATGACACGGGGCATGTCCTACGGCGTACTGTGGCTAGCGTGACGGAGGAACTGAACTTCCAGTTTTGTTTAATGTAAACAGCCCCGCTGACTGGTGGCTGCTGTGTGCGACATCAAAAGTTTAGACATCCCGCCACCCCCATCACCACCAAATGAGGCTGGACCCTGCCCGAGGGGCCTCAAGATGGCTCCCACCACACGGAGCGACAGTGGGAGATGGTGGCAAGAGCCGGGGCGGGAGAGGTGGTGCTCCTTTCCTGACCCCACCCTGAGCCCTGGAACAGACCCCCAGGGCCCCCTCTACCTTCAGCTGCGTGGCCTCCTCTGCTTCTGAAGACTCGAGGGGCCCCATGCTGCGGAGCTTCTCCAGCTCTGCCTGCAGCCGACACGCCGAGCTCTGAGCCTTGGTGTAGAGAGAGGGCAGCGGGGCATGGGCGGGACGCCGTACACACCCCACAGGTCCTATAAGTCCGCCTGGGGACGCCCACCAGGAGGGGATTAAGGCTGTGGCCAGGGAGAGCAGGTGGGACCCACACGCACGGGGCAGGGGACTGTGTGGCACCCCCCCACCCCACCCCAGGAGGGACAAGGCCAGACCGCCCGGCAGACCCCCGCCCATACCCCCACTGTCCCCGACACCCCGAGGGCTACAGAGGCAGGGCCTGACCTCCTCAAACTCGGCCGTGAGCTTCTGCCGTTGTGCCTGCTCGTCCTCCAGGAGGGCTTCCGTCCGCTCCAGCTGCGTCTTCAGCTGCGTGGAAACACCGCACAGACTGTGGGAACCCGGTGAAGGACCCCCTTGGGAACCAGGGCTCCTGGGCAGGCGCCGCCTCCTAGCTCCTTGCGCCCCCTCGGCCTTTCCCTGCCCCTGGCTGCCCACCAGCCAGCTGACAGTCGCTCCTACACTCCCGCTGCGCGGAGACGGTGCCTCGGCCCCCGGGTCCAGAGCCACCACCTCTGCCAACCTCAGACACCTTTCCTGAGACTCACGGCACAAGGAGGCCTCAGAGCCACCGTGCAAGTCCCCGCCCCACAGTGTCGTGCCCACCACTGCCACTCTGGTGACAGGACCCCACCTCCCGCTGAGGGCTCGCAACCACGCCACTTGGGTCCGGAGTCTGGAGGGCAAGCACCCTGCTGTGACGTGTCGGCGAGGGCCCTGGCAGGAGACCAGACTCCCTGACTGCAGGCCCAGCCACCCCGACTCCCTCTTCCCCCCACTCCTGCGCACAACTGTTAAGATCCAGCGCCCGACCCCTCTTCTTCTGGCCGCTTCCCTGCCCCTTCCTCTGCTCTGGGACTTCCTCAGAACCTGGTGGTCCCTCTCGGGGCAGAGCGGGGTGGGGAGAGCAGGCGCTGGAGGCCGCAAGTTGCCAGTGTTTAGCCGGAACAGAGGCCTGCCGCCTTTGCTCTCCAACTGGGCTCGAGGGGGCCCACGCGGGCTGTTAGTGACAGACATCTGGGGACCGGCTCACCGCCCTAACCTCGACAGGGTCCTGCTCTGCTGGGGGGGCCTCAGGGGGGACAGCCGGGGACCCAGCTACGTCACCATCCTCTACGTGGCTCTGCATCTCACTCAGCTGCTGCCTGACCTGAAACAGGGAGGGTGGGTTTGTGCAAATACACAGCCAGACACACGCCCACCGTGCCACGCCCACCCATACATTTGACTGAATGGGTCTGAGCCACTGCTGAAGTGAGAAAACATCCGAGGGCCACGGAGGGCGAGGTAGTGCTGAGCCACAGGGCTCACGGAGACTTGAACTTCCCAGAACCCCTGCCCTGAGCTCCCAGTGCCTTTATGGGGCCAGGCCACACCAGGGGACATGTGACTAGAGCCCAAGCACCGGCCCTGGCAGCCACACGCCCAGCTCCGAGTTCTGGGCCAACGCACAAGGAGCCCCTTCAGCACGGCTGATCAAAGCCGGCCCCAGAGGTTACACCGGGGCACACCCCACTCCACCGAGCCGTGTGACCTTGCACGGGGTGGAGAACCACGACTGGCCAATGAACCACACACACGCACACACACCCTGGCACCGTTCCCCTCCCGTCCACGCTCACTCACCAGGGCGAGCTCATTGCTTTGTTTCTGGGCTTCACTCTTGGCTGCATCCAGCTGAGACTGAGATTCTAATAAAAGTTGCCTCAACTTGGAGAGAAAATGAATCCAGGTGATGGGGGGAAAAGGAGAAAAGAAAACCAGTTCCTATGAGTTAACACCTACGCACACAAGCTGCTCCAAGCCCCGAGAGCATTCCGGAGCAGCGTGGGCCTGGCAGGGGCTCCTCGGCCTCCCCAAACTACGGTTTCTGTCTGAAGACGTGGGGAAGACAGAATCCACTACAGGCCTTTCTTGGATCTTCATTTACAGACCATCTTATAAAATACGGCCAAAAGTTTGAAATCAAACCAGGACTGGGGGGTGGGGGGGTGCCGCCTCTGAACAGTCAGTAAACGGTATCAGATTTAAGCCCATTTGCCCCTGAAATGGTGTCCCCGGGCCAGGGAAGGAAGTGGCCTCACGAGGCTGTCCTGGCTGTATGCTTCCCTGTTGGTGGCACGGTCTTTCTGCCATTTGCCCATGACACCTCTCTCAGGTCAGCTGGCCTACGGCCAGGGCAGAAGCCCGAGAGCCCAGACTCTGAGTTCCTATTAATGAGCACCATGGAAGGAGAAACCCAGGACAGGCTGGAGACCTCGCTGGGCAGACTCACCCCTGCCACCTCCTTGGCGTAGCTCTGGCACTCGGCGCTGGAGGCCGCCATGTGCTTCTCCAGCTCTGCTTCCAGATGTGAGGTGTGTTCCCGCACCTGGATACACACACACACACACACACACCACAGGTCTCGAGTGGGCCAGCAGGAGGCACTGACCACGGGAGGACAGGGTGACGGGGCGCAACAAGGCTGGCTGCCCTGGGGTAGGGGCTGGGAGACTTTCCGTGGCCTGTTGGCGATGGGCCAACCAAGGACAGGCAGAAATGAGTCCCTGGCAGCGGAATGCCGTCCTGAACTCCGGCACTCCTGGGCCCAGATGTGTTCCAGACTCCACGGTGGGGAAGAGCTTTTAGATTTCCTTGTTAGGTGGGCACCAGAGGCCCCCTCCGCAAGGCCAGGGCTGACCGTGTCTGCAGAGCCCTGGGGCCACCCGGCGCCCCTCCCACGCCGCAGACGCTGCCGTGTGCCGGGCATCCTGCACAGGCCCCCCACTATCTCGGGCCGCTCTGAGGTGGCAAGTGGCTCTCAAGAACGAAAAGCAGGACGGACGAGATCCCTCCACCCCTCTCAACACGTGTGGTCCACGAGGGAGAAAGAACTACGGTGGCCTCTGTAATGAGGAAAGCAGCCCTCTGGGCAGAGCCCCCGCGCCTACCTGATCTGAACTTTCAAGTTCTCCTCTCAGCTTCTCTACAATCTCTTCGAGATGTGTCACTGTGACCCGTGACTGCAAAGCAAGGGCAAGGTCCCATCAAATGTGAGCCCCTGGTGGGGGGGGGGATGGTCCCGGGATGCGGTGCCACGTGTCCCCGGACCCGAGCAGGACGGGGCCCCCTCTCCCAGGAAGCCCAGTGGTGCCCGCCCACCTCACGCATGACCAGCAGCCTCTCCCTAGGGTAGGGGTGGGGGTGCCCTGGAGACAGAGAAGTCGGTGGTCACTCCGTAATCAACACTTTATGTGGCATCGCCAAAACCCAGCGCACTCGCCTCCTGTCTCCCAGGAGACCTGCGCGACCCCATCGGCGCTCCCCCTGGTTTTGATGAATTCTGATCTAGCTGTGGGCCTTTGGGAAGTTGTGTCTGAATTCCTAGGGAAGGTGGACCCCCCCGGAGTGACGCCCAGGTCACTGGCTCCAGGCCAGGGTCTCAGGGCCCTTCCAGTACCTTCTGGAGCTCCTCCTCCGTGGCGCTCACTTTGGCCTTCCACACCTGCTCCTCCTCCTCCACGCTCCTCTGTAGGTCCTTGAGCATGCCCTCCTGGGGGAAAGGGACACTGAGGCGGGGCCCCTCTGCCTGTAGACCCTACTCCCATGAACACAACCGCAGCCTAGTGCCCCCGGCTCCTCTGGGATGGCTGCCTGGCTGTCAGCGTGGCCCAGCTCTGACTTCGTCATAGTTGTCACATGGGGAGGAAGGCGGGCCACAGTCCTGGAGTGGGGTCTCTGGCCAGTGTGCGAACGAAGGCTGTGCGTGGGCCACGCAGGGGAATGAGGTCTGTGACCCGAAGGACATCACTAGGGTTCTCATCTCCGTTGGGTTTGCCACCAGCGCTGATCTCAGGGGCCCGGGACGGGGTCGGGCAGGAGGTCTAGACCTAGCGTGGCTCCGGCAGTCACACGGACAGTGGCTGCAAGCCGGCCGTCAGCCAAATGCCCACCTCTTCCTTTCCCAGACTGTTCCGTGTCCCGACTGTCTCTGCACCCCCAGCTCCAAACCCGCAGCCCAGCCCTCTCCTCCGCTCAGAAGCAACGAAGGCCTGAGCACCTCCTTCATCCCCTTTGGGGCCCAGGCAGGGGCAACGGCTCGCCCAAGGGCGCACAGAGCCAGCGTCTGAACCCAGGGCTCTTTCCCCCAGGGCCACTGGCCTGCCCACTGCCTGGAGGCTCTGAGAGCTCTTTCCTGGCAGCCCCGTGAGGGACACCCAGCCAAGAGCCTTGCCAGAGGCCCTGCCTCTCACACCCTACCGTCTCCGCCAGGATGGTGCGGTACTGGTCACACTCAGCCTGCAGACTGTTCTGGGTCTCCTCAGCCTCCCTCAGCTTGGAGGCCAGGTCCTGAGGGCAGAACAGGGGTCTGGCTAGCCAAGCACAAAGGTTTCGCCCAGCTGCCTGATGAGGCAGCTCCGGGCACCCTCCCTTCCCAGTGACAGGGGACAGCAGAAGTGACCGCAGCGGCCCCGGCAAGGGTGTGTGTCGGCACCTGTGCTTACCGAGGAGGGCTCTGTGCTAGCTGGCGGCAGCTTCAGCAGCTCGGGGCCCTTCTCTCGGAGTTCCTGCAGCCACTCGGTGTAACTCTGCCACAAAACACACGAGGTAGGGCCCGGAGACATTTCCTGTGGGCAGTGGGGTCCCGCGGGAGCCACCTCGCCTCCTACCTGGTGTGCCGAGCCAGAGAGCGCTGGCAGCAGGGCGAGCAGGGCTTCCTTGGTCTGTGCCTCAGTCAAGCTGAGCTGCCTCTCCGATTCCTCCTAGAGCAGTGGTGGGCGGGTGGGGGAGGGCAGCATTCAGTTGTGACACTTAGGGCAACCCCAGGGAGTGTTCCTGGAGATGCCCGTCCCCACCTCAGCTCTTCGGGGGAGGGACAGGATCAAAGGAGAAGACAGGTAGCTTCCGTGGGACCAAAAGGGGTGGTGGAGTGGGGGCTCAACCTCAGCAGCCAGGCTCTGGCCACCTTGGCCTGCGCTGGGTCAGTCCTGACAGATCAAAGTGCTGATGGGGAGACAGCAAGGTGCCCACGTGGCAGGTGCAGGCTCCTGACACCCCCCAGCAGGAACCTACCCACTATCGGTTCTGAATTTTGGAGCTCTCCACATGAGCGTGTGCGTGCTCCTGTGTGCGTGTGGACGGCCAAGCTGCTGGGGGGGGGGGGGTTGCTGAGGGGGAGGCAGAGGACAGGTGAATCTCCCAGCAGCCACCACTTAAGGGCTATTGCCAGCCAGGAGCAGCGGGGATCAGGACCCCCACTCTGCAAAGGGAGGGACCCACCCAGAAGGGCTAAGGGCTTGGTGGGGTCCTGGCTCTTCTGAAGCCTGACTCACACTGGCCAGGCTGCCAGGCCAGACCCCATCCGCCCTCCTTGAGGCTCCCATGCAAAGCGCAAGGAGGACCCTGGGGAGGTTTCTGGCTAAAAGAAAGTCTTATCTAGTATCCTGTGCCCAGTAGGTTGAACCTGCTGCCGACGGCATGGCTGGAGACCTGAGGGTGACACTAGAACTCTGACCAGATCAGGACCTTCCAATGCTGTTCTGGAATGTGCATGACAAACGGATGCCCCGTCCGCCCACAGCACCCATGTGATCTGTACTCAAGTCTCAAGGGTGGTGACCCTTCTTGGCTCACCACCGATGCAAACAACGCTGCTGGTCGATGCCGGTGGCCTGCTCTGAATCCATGACCTCATGACCCCATTCAGGCCCCCTGGCCACGTGAGTCCCAGGCAAGGGCCAGAGGACCCAGAGACCAGCTCCTATCAATCTGGCTGCATGACTGCAGATGACATCTCTCATCACAGCTCCTGCATTTGCCACAGAAAGGCCACAGGCTTCCAGGTCACCTCTGAGGAGTCTAACTACAGCTGTTGGCCTGAGGCCAGCCCTCCACCTCCTGCCTTGTCTTGGGGCCTCAACTGCTACAACCCTCAGGCTTCCTGGGAGGCTCATGAAAGTCACTGCAGAGCTCATGATAACAGGACAGACATTCCTTCTGCATGAGCGAGGCTGGGAGGGGAGGGCTAGCTGCCCCGGGGCCTTTCATCAAGGACGGAAACGTGTGGCAAGAGGGGGTGGGTGAGGCCTCCCATGGCTGCCACTGCAGGCCACGTCCCCAGGCCAGAGCTCAGTGCTGGCTCCCGGCCCAGGGCTCCAGAGGCAACATGGGGGCCCCAAACATGGAGACACCCACATTCCGCCGAGCTGGGTGGCACAGAGCCCAGGACCTATAGACAGCTTGCTGCTAAAGACAACTTTCCTTCTGCTACTTACGGTAAAGATCAACCATAGGACTTACTAAGCCAGGATCTCATGGGCCCCGAGAAAGTGGCCGGGGAGAAAAACAACTTGAGGACAGCCAACCTCGGGCTCAAAGGCAGTGAGGCCACGAGGGCTCATAGCCCCATGGCCGCTCACTCTCTGCACCCTAACGGCAAAAGGCCCAGGTGAGAAAAAGCACCGGGGGGTATGTTCCCCCCCTTCACCTTAAGGATAAATGAAGGAGAGGGAAGAGGAGGGTAAGGGGGAAGATGCAGGCGCACAGGGCACACTGTCCGCTGGCCTCGGGGCCCCCAGGCA
Organism: Panthera tigris; assembly: GCF_018350195.1. Lineage (NCBI taxonomy): Eukaryota > Metazoa > Chordata > Mammalia > Carnivora > Felidae > Panthera > Panthera tigris. The sequence goes on from NC_056662.1 coordinate 42,582,984, forward strand.
CGGATCTCTGAGGGGCCCCCTGGCACGCATCTCCGAGGGGCCCCCTGGCACACATCTCCGAGGGGCCCCCTGGCACAGATCTCCGAGGGGCCCCCTGGCACGCATCTCCGAGGGGCCCCCTGGCACGCATCTCCGAGGGGGCCCCTGGCACGCATCTCCGAGGGGGCCCCTGGCACGGATCTCCGAGGGGGCCCCTGGCACGCACCTCTGAGGGCCCCCTGGCACGCACCTCTGAGGGGCCCCCTGGCATGCATCTCTGAGGGGCCCCCTGGCACAGATCTCCGAGGGGCCCCCTGGCACGGATCTCCGAGGGGCCCCCTGGCATGGATCTCTGAGGCTCCGAGGCCAAGGCTGCTCTGCACGTGGTTTGTGAGTTTTGTGTGGTTTGCTAAACCACACAGTTGCTGCCGACCGAATCTTGACCAGCAGGGGAGTCTGCGCGTGTGGGACTCTGACCTTGGCCTGGGTCAGGGAGCGCAGCTTCTCCTCACAGGCTCTCTCCGCCGAGGCCAGAGCCTCCATGGCCTTCCAGTTCTTCTCTCGGAGGTCCTGGGGGCAGAGGCAGGAGAGGTCAGCGGCCAGGGACGGTCGGCTGCCCACACATCCCACCCGGGCTGCCTGAGCCAGGCTCAGTAGCGAGGGAGAACCCTCCCCAACCCCACTTGGGACCCCAATGGGGAGACTGCCAAGGGACAAAACGTGCTTTCTCTTAGCGCACGTCGCCTGGTTCCTCTGGGGCCAACCACTAGGGAGCGGCCGTGGCACCAGGCCGTGAGGAGGCTCCAGCGTGAAGGAGAGAGAAGAAGACAGGGTTGGCTGGCTCCTCAGAGAGAAGCAGCTCCTGTCACCACCGACCCCTCAGCTGGCTCTGGCTGCGCCAGGCACAGGGAGGGCCAGGCGGGGCTCCCGGGGGAAGAGGAGATGGGGGAGCCAGGGAGCCCGGGGCCACCTGAGGAGCAGTGAGGGGCAGCCCAGCAAGGAGGATGTAGGGGGGGCTCCGCACCCCCTGCAGAGGAAAGGGGCTTCCATATCCCCTTCTCATGACATTTGCCTCCCTACTCCAAGGTGACCATATGACCCAGACCAGACCAACTGGTACATTCTGACCCCACCATGGGGTGGGGGTAAGGGGGGGCAGGGGGCTCCATGCTTGGGCACGTGACCCAAGCTGATGGGAAGGGAGTCAGCTCTGGGCCTTATGACGGACCCAAAGGGGAAAAGAGGCCTCACCCAAGCCGCCAAAGGCAGGCAGGCTTCCAGCCACGAACAGCACAACGGGACATAAAGGGGTAGCCAAACCCTTTCCTGAGTGGTTAGGGGTGGGATTCCCACAAGGCCAGCCTCACACCCACGCTTCTCAGCACTCACATTGTTCTTCACTTTCTGCTGCTCAACTGCCTCCTTGAGCTCGGTGGCCTCCTTCTCCAGACACCGCACCTGGGACTCCAGCTCCTTGAGGCTGAAGGGAGACAGTGACGTCATTGCTGCACTCCAAGGGCCACGCCACCCCAGGTCCTGCCTCGGGAGTGCCCCTTCTGCTGCCTGAACACCTACCCGGAGCCACTTGGCTATGGGTCAGTCCCCTCCCACTGCCCCCAATCACGTCAACAGAGCACAAGCTTTCAAGGGGAGCCCAAGGAACTGCCTCGGCCCCATCCTCTCCACTCATCCCGAGTGCCCAGGGGGCTGGGTGCAGACCCAAAAGGCCACCAGAATTACACCTGGTGACACTGGCTGCTGGGATTGAAGAGGTCAGAGCGGCCACAGTGGCGGGAACAGGGATGTATCCCAGACAGTAGGGTTTGGGGGGTGCTTTTTCTTCTACTGAACGGTATGTGGCTTCTATTCAACCTGGTCCTGCTCGGTCCCCACAAAACATGTCAGCTGGCCCTTCCCTATGGCCACAGCCACACCTGGCCCTCCGAAGACATGGGCTGGGCGTTCTCAGAGGTCGACTGAGCTAGACTCAGGTGGTGCTGTCACCTGCACACCCATTGAGACTCTGGACGCCACTGCTCTCAGCAGCTCATGATAGGCCAGCAGTCTCTGCAGGGTACAGCAGGACCATCCTTTGTCCAGAACCTAACTCTGCTGAGACCCAAAGGCTCCTCCCTCAGGCCTGCGCCCGGGCTCTGGGGAATCAGCTCCGGGTGACGCCCCAGATGCCATGGGGTTGGCGAGATGTCAGTCCCGTCTCCACATTCAAGAGCCTAGTGGGCTTTGACCACCCTCATCTTCCAGACAGTGAGAGGTTGACGCTGCTACAGATGGACTAGCTGTTCTGAGTCACAGGCTTCAAACAGGGGCTTTAACATGTTGGGTTCTGCATTAAACTTTAGGGCAGCGAAGACCCCAGGAACAGCAGGAACAGGTGAAATCTGAAGTCCAGAAGTGATGAGCTTGGAAAGAGGTCCCCCACCCATGGGTGTGCCCACCAGAGGGGGCTGCCACAGTCTGGGGGAGGCGGGTGGGGCCCTGGCCACTGCCAGCCAGATGAGGACATACACATCTGCATTTCTTTTCATGGGCCGCGGTCAACAACGTTTTTGCAAAACACCATTCTCACGCACGTTAGGACTGAACAAAACAATTGTGAGCGTGGGCCGCTAGTTGCCCCAACCACCCTACCAGGAAATGGGTTCCCACCGTGGCAACGCCTCACCTGGTTACTCTCAAAACGGTTTTGGTCAAGGCCTTGAAGTCAGTTGTTGACTTCTTGGGGGGTGGTTTCAGGCCCAAGGAACCTTGACCTCACCCTTAAAGCTGTACTGGGACCCCTCGCAGCAATTCCCTCAAGCACCACCCCCCACCCCCCCCTTCGTGCAAGAGCCTGCCTCCAGCAAACCACCACATGAGCAAACCCAGGCAGGCAGATGGCAAGGACACACTGACAATCAGCCCCCTGGCGGCCGCTGCCTGGGTTCCAGAACATCTGGGTCAGATCACTCATCTCCACCCAGAACAGGATGGCCAGACTTAGACACAACTTCCAGATAAATTCAGAAGGAAATTTAAAAAACCGATTTCTGCCAAACACATCTGCACAATGCAAAAAATTAGAATGAACCATTATTTGCGGTGTAACTTTGATGCCTCAATAATTTGCTCTGTGATCCAAGAATGTGATCTTAAAACACAAAAGCAAAAAAAACCCTCATCAAACACAACTTCTCTACTCCAATAAATTCCAAGAGAAACAAAACTCACGTGAACTTTCTGCAAAGTAGCACAGTGGGAAAGGAACATGGAGAGTTTGGTCCTGCATCTCCTGCAAGGCATTTTGGGCCCTCTGGCTTCCTTCCTCAGCTCTCAAACCGCTAAGCCTGAGGCTAAGAAACATGGACCACGGCCCGAGGAGGCGCAGGGGAGGTGACTCACTGGTGGCAGCAGCCAGAACAAGGGAACCATGTCAGCTGATGGTCTGGGACATGTCTTATTGTCTGCATAGGGACAGAGGACACCCTTCATGCCTCACCCCCCCGTGACTATCCTGTGGAGCTCTGGCCACAGCAGCCAGGACCCTCTCCCAAGCCTGTGGACATCTGTTCAGGGACGCATGCTCCAGAGGTGATGGTCCCAAGGACTCTAAGTCCCCTAACTCAAGCCACTCCACCCAAGTATTGGCTCCAGCCTTTGCAACAGCAAATAAACAGTCCCCTAGCACAGCCTCGTGCTGGGTCACCAATACCGAGAGCGAACAAGGTCTGCCAGCAGTGAAGTTGCCTCGCGGGCAATCCTGTGACTTGGGTCAGCTCTCAACTGCACAGACATCGCAGATCTGTGCAAAAAGCTGGAGACCTCCTGGGTTCTCTAGATGGGTGTGTAATCACGGCTGCTACCTGATTTATGATCTCAGTCCCTAAAAAACCCTCGCCTTGTAGACATGGAGACCCTCCGACCAGCTGAGTCACAGATGGATGGACGGACAGGAGGGGGCAGAAGGTCCAGAAGCCCCCACCGAGCACCTGCCAGTCTCCACACAGTTGAGCCTTGTTCCTCGAGAGGAGGCAAGGAGCTCTTTGCAGGGAGGCCTTATTTTCTGGCCAGGCCTGTTCCCTGTCCTCAGAGCCACCGGAGGGAGCAGGGAAAGGCAAGGGCCTCTGAAGGGGCTCTTCCCCAGGGAATCTGTGCACCCTGCTGGAAGCCCTGGCTCCTGGGGTCCTGGCCACCCCACGCTAAGGCTGCGGGCCTCCGCTTCCACTTACTGGGCCTGCTGCTCCACTTGGCTGGCCTGGAACGAGAGACAGAAAGCGCCGCGGTCACCATGAGACTGGCCTCGTGCGGCGACTAGTCAGGATGGGGCCCATCCACGGTCGGCCCTCTCTGCTTGGCAGGGTGGGACTCGGCAGCCTTCTCCCTCCCCTCCCGAAGGCTGACCTGGGCGTCCTGGGTGTCTCGGGCCTGGCCCGCCTCCAGCAGGGCCTCGATGGACCGGATTCTCTCGGTGAGCTGCGAGTTCTCGGCCCTGGCCTCCTTGAGCTGCCCGTGGAGACCACTCAGCTCCTCACACTTGCTCTTCATCTCCGCCTCGGAGGACTGCAGTTTGCTGTGCAGCTCTGAGGAGAAGCGTGCAAGGGTGGGTGGGGGTGGGAAACGCCGGCACGGCCACCCCCACTGCCTTCTGCGTGCGCCCAGGCCCGTAAGACACACTTGTGACCACTGGGCATCTTAGCGGCTGAGGGACAAAGTCACTCTGGCTTTTGCTCCCCAGCGCACACCGGGGTGGAACGAAATGCCCTGAGATCACTCATGGGAAAATGATGCCGCTCTGAAATGGATTCCAGCTGTAGCTGCTGAACTTTTGTTCTCTGGAACACTGGCTCATATCAGCTGAGCTCTGCTTAGGCAACTCGAACCCAGCACTCCCGCCGACCAGCCTGGTCTCCTCATCTGGCTGCTCTGCTCCTCCGTGTCCCCACTTCTCACCGGCCAGCGAGGCCTGTGGGTTCCACATCCGCTGTCTGCCAAATCCCTCCCCGGCCCACCAGCACCCTGGAGCCACCTGGGCCCAGCCTGTTGCTTTTGGCCGGAATGACTGCAAGAGCTTCACGCCTGTTCCCCTGGGCCACTCCTGCTCCTCTGGTCCAGTCTCCACTCAGCACCGGAGCATCCACAAGTACAAGGGGCTCATGCCACCCCCGTCCCAGATGCCCTGAGTGCTCCCAGCACGCTACACCTCACAGGGAGGGCCACCTGGGGCCCCACACTGGCCGACTGCCTTCTTGTTCCAGTCACACTTGTTGATCTTATGCCTCTGTTTCTTGTGCGGGCCAAGTTCAAGTTCATCCCCATTCTCGGGGGCCCTGTGCTGGCCGTTTCTGCCTCTTCCCGGTCTTTGTGAGACCAGCCCCTTCCCGTCATCCAGACTTGGCTTGAACATTCCCTCTGCCTCAGAGAGGCCTCCCTGACCACCCAATCTAAAGCCACACCTAGCCCATTAGAGTGAGGTCAGCAAACGAGGCCCAAGGGCCATCTCTGGCCCACTGCCTGTTTTTGTAAGTAAAGCTTCATTGGAACACAGCCAGGTCTGTCTGTTTATACGCCGTCTAGGGCTGCTTTTGCATTATGACAGCAGAGCTGAGCAGCTGTGACAGACCCTGTGTCTGGCCCACAAGGCCAAAACTATTTACTAGCTGCCTCTTCAGAGAAACAGAATACTAACCCTGCGTTAGGTCATGCTGGCTGTTTGAAGCCTGTAGAGCACAGGGCTGGTTGATGCATGGCCCCGCACCTGACTACTGTCTCTCCTGCTAGAATGTGGCCCTGCTGCCACTGCTTTACTCCTGGCCGAGCTCTGGGTGCCTATGGCAGTCGCTTAGGAAATACTTGTGAGCAAGTGATTATGGAGTGGTCACTGGCCTCGTCTGCCCTATTTCTCCAGGGGCCCTCAGCACCCTCACTTAGCCACATTCTTCTGATTATGAAGGTTACCTGTATGTAGGCCTAGGGGGACCATAGGCCCCACCTTCCAAACCTAGCTTTTGGGCTGAGTGAGCCAGGACAGGTCCAGAAGGAGTCCGCTGAGAAGGTCGACAAAGGCCTCAGGGTTGCTGTGGCTCTCACCCACAGCCGATGCTCCAGAGGGGGCCCCATGGCAAGGCAGGCTCCAGGCGGTGGCACCTTCCACACCCCCGACTCCCCAGCCCCGCTCTCAAGCTCCGCCCCGACACCTAGTCCTTGCTGGCTCTGCCCGCCTCCTGCCGAGACCGCCACCTCACCACCACCTGAGGGGCAGAGTCAGGGATCCCATGCTGCCCTCACTCGCCAGCAGGGCTGGTCATCTTATGGGCTCCGGCCCGGCAGTGGGGCCAGGGTGGTGTGTGGCCCCACATCTGGCACAGACCCTCAGGCCCGCTGGGAGCCAACAGGCCACCCTTACCGGCCATCTGCTGCTGCTGCTCCTGGGCCTTCTCGGCGTCCGCCCGCAGGCTGGCGTGGCTGGTCTGTGAGCGGCACAGTTCCCGGCTGACCTCATCCAGGCGCTTCTGCAGAGCCTCCTCACTCTCCTTGTGAGACACCTGGGGACCGGGCACAGGGAAGGGGGCCGTGAAGATGCCAGAGGGAAGCTGGCCCCTCAGCTGGCTCTGACGTCGCAGACGACAGAGAGCTCTCTCCATCCTGCCAACCTACCCCAACAGCCTTTATCAAATGCTCCTGCAGGGGCGCCTGGGAGGCTCTGTCGGTTAAGCATCTGACTCAATTTCAGCTCCAGTCACCATCTCACAGTTCGTGAGCTTAGCCCAGAGCTATGCTCTGTGTTGACGGTGCAGAGCCTTTTTGGGAATCATTCTCTCTCTCTCTCTGCCCCTCTCTCCTCTCTCAAAATAAATAAATAAACTTAAAAAAAAAATGGTCCTGGATTTCAGGGCACCTGAGTGGCTCAGTCGGTTGAGCGTCCGACTTCGGCTCAGGTCATGATCTCGCGGTCTGTGAGTTGGAGTCTGCTTCGGATTCTGTGTCTCCCCTCTCTCTCTGCCCCTCCCCTGCTCATGCTCTGTCTCCCTCTGTGTCAAAAATAAATAAACATTAAAAAAAATTTGAAAAAAAAAATGCTCCTGGATTTCTAAAGTCAGTTTACCCACTGGAAAAAGCCAGGAGGCCATGGCCACCCTGGCCCCTCAACGGTGAGTTCTCGGTAAGGGGTCCCAGGTGATGAAGCGCAGTCACAGAAAGGGAAAAGCCCCGTTTTGACTTCAGTGTGACACAGAGAGTTGCTTCCCGCAACCTAACCCTCCAGAAAAACCTGGGGACCTCCTGAGTTGGCCCCTCTAAGGTTCGCATCTGTTGAGTTCTTGTTCTGAGCAAAGGACTACTGTAGGCATTCTATGTGTGCATCAGCGTGGTGAACCCCCAGCCAGCCCATGGGACAGGTACTACTGTCACACCCTTTTTCAGATGGGGAAAAAGGCTCCAAAATCCCCAGCGGACACCGGGGGCTTCACTGTCAGCAATGGGACAACAGAGGAGGCAGCCACACACCCCTGCCTCCTTCACCACCTGCAGTCATCCACTCCCAGAATCTCTGGTGTCAGAGAGGAAAGAGGGGACTCTCTGCGGCCCCAGGCGGGGGACGACAGCCCGAAGCCTGAGAGGGCAAGAGACGCTCCGAGTCTGGGGCTTACTGGTGAGGGCCAGCCCCAGGCTTTGACCCCTTAGAAGTGGCACACATAACGGTGACGAGCTGGGTGCCAGAGGGGAGGTTCCAGCCCCCGAAGCACAGGAACTATCCCGAAACCTTCAACACATGATCACGGCTAGGCCCACCCCAGTGAGCATCTGATCTCACTGGTGTGGGTGGGCCTGCTTTAGGTAAAAATAGCAAACACCAAATCATCCATCTTGATGCTGCCCCAATAATCCACACTGTGTTTACCTGTCAGTGTTCCTTTTTGGTCCCTCGTATACACCCAAACACTGGTCTTACAATTTCACGTCTGTCGTTTTAGTACCTTCCACAAGACTTGTGCTTCAGCCTAACTTCAATGGCTGAGCCGCAGAAGGGCCCAGGGCCCTCAGACCACCAGGACTTTCTCCCGCAGGTAAGTTAAATACACAGCAGACATGATAGCAAGGCTCCCCACATGTGGTCCCCAAACGGGCTGACTGGGGCATCCAGAAGCCTTCAGGGCAACAGGGAGCAAAGCCCCTAGGCTGAGGCCACACTGGATGTTGCCCAGTGCACTTTGGGATGGGGACAATCTTCCTCCTCTGAAGGAGAACAGCCACTCTCCGGGGAAAATGACAGCTCTCGGGCCACAGCCAGAGGCTGAGAAGGAAGCATACCAGCCCAGCCTTGAAGCCCGAGGCTGCGGGACCACCGGTGGTGGCAAACGTGGAAGGAGAAACAGCTCTGGGGCCAGACCTAGGGGTTCAAATCCCACTTCTGTGTGAACTTGGGACCAATTACTTCTTGGTGCCTCAGATCTTGTAATGGGTGACGACAGATAACAATGGCACCTACCTCCTAGGGTCCCGACGAGAGTTGGCAGGGTCAATGCTTACAGAGCACTTAGGACAATGCTGACCACACTGAGTGCACCCGCTCCACACCACTAGCGATCACTGTTACTAACGAGGCCCGGGCCGAGGGTTCCGGCCATCACGATCACGGGGAAGGGATGACCCGATGTGGCCAGGCAAGCTCTGGCCTGTCCCTGCTACGCAAATAGGCTTGCGGGGGGGAGGGCAGAGCGGACTCGGGCGCTGAAGCGGCTGCCACCCTGGCTCACCTGCAGCTGTAGGACCTGTTTCTCAAAGGCGGCCGCCTTGGTCTCCAGAGCCTTCCGCTGCTGTTCCTCCTGCCGTGCGGCCTCTGACTTCTCCACCAACTCCTTGCTGACCTTGCTGAGCTCCTGCCGGAGCTTGGCCAGCTCTGCGTTCTGCCTGCAAGACAGTCACCAGCCCCAACTGATGGACAGAAGAGGGACTGACTGGGTGAGCTCTCGCCAGCCCCAAGAGCTCCCCCTGGGTGACAGGGCCTGGCAGGCGAGCCTTTCCTTCGGGGCACGTGCTCTTTTACAAGTGGTCACCCACATCCCAGAGCCACTACCAAAGCCTCTCATATTGTCGGTCCTATGGGCTTTGATGTGTGTTGGTGAAGACGTTCTTTTGCCAGCGCCACGTATGGACCATACAGAGCGAAGAGCAAAATGTGCCCTACAGTATCCCACAGGAACCCCGCCCAGAAAGTCAGAGAAAGTCAGAGAAAAGGCAAGACACTCTTCTCCTCATTGCTGATCTAGGACCAGACAGGCCCCAGATGCAGGCTGACTGGCCTCGACACCCCTGCAGGGCTGGAGTCCATGCGCCCCACTTCCCTGGCAGACTGGACCATGGCCACGCCTGGGGGCCACCAGAGATGGGAGGTTGAGGCACTTTACAAAACAGACTGTTGAACACTGCACAAAAGCTGGATCTCAGGACCGGCGACAAGCACAGAAGTGAAGGAAGGAGACTCGATTGAAAGGAAAAGAAAGGCAGCTCAAGACCCGCTTTCCCCAGTGCGAGCAGGTGATCGGCCCACCAGCCTCATCAGCTCAGAAGACATCTCTCTGAGGCAGGACCGACCATCCAGCCAGGAGACAGTACTCGGCAAGACAAAGGGGACAGACAAGACCGCCCACAACCCTGCACAGTGGTGTCACACCACGTGGAGGCCAGAAACCTGGCTAGGACCAGCTGCACTCTGCTGGCTGAGGGCCAGGTGGGTCCCACCTCTCTGCACTTGGCTTTTCCCACCTGCACCAAAGTGGCTGTCCCAAAGGCTCTCTCTCAGCTCACGCTAAGGCCAAGATTCAAGACCGGAGGGCTTACAGCAAAGGCTAGATTCCAGTGCCCTGGGATAGTGACGGGAAGCTGAGTGGGTGGCCCCCTGGGACTGCTCTGGAGCTCTGGGCAGGGCCCCGGGACACCCACCCCACGCAGAGCGGAACTTCCACAAAGGGAGTCGGTGGCCACCGCCTCAGGGTGACAGGTCTGTAGCTTTATGACTTTCCCCGGGACAGAGGCCGCAGTGGATTCTACATGAGTGGAGAAACCAGAGCTCCACTGTTACCTTCTGCTTGTAGCTGCTGAGGAAACCACAGCCACCAACCTCCAGCCTGCTGACAGGCCAGGGCAGACATGAAGATGTGTGCACACGCACACCCAGAGGAGGCCTCTGCACAGAAGGCACCAGCCTGGGGAAGGTGGCCATTAGCTCACACTGCCCTGGGGGGCCACCGGCAAGACCAGACGCATGGGCACAGACTCCCCTCCCCGGTCCGGCTCCTGGGCCAACCTTCTCCCCACTTGACTTGCAGCTAAGGGACAGAGGGTACTAGCGCCCTCTACCTTTGTCGGTTCTCCAGGCAAGAGGGGATGCTCTGGGGATAACGCAGAACCTCGGAAAGTCCCTTCTGGATGTTTCAGGCCAAGAGAGGGCAAGGAAATGTGAATCAAAAGAAAACGTAGTGGGGCTTCCTCTGGGCCAGCCAGTTGAGACTGTAATGCTCAAATCAGGAAGTCAGAAGAAAGCCACGCTGCCCTTCACAGGGTGAGGTCACTGCTGCCCTCCAAGGTCAGCCCCCTATTGGACTCACTAGCCCTTGGAACTCCTGATGGGTGATGCTGAGAGCAAGAGCCCCCCTGAGCAGGCCGGGCCGAGTGCCGTGAGGCAGGACTTACTACTGCAAATGTCCCTTCCAGCACAGGAGATCTCGTCTCCCGGTGGAGAATCCAGGGGCTCAGGACCACGGTGGGTCCCCACACCACCATCAAACTCTGATCATGGACAATCCGCTAACCCCCAAAATTCTGGGCCACCATGAGAAGTGTTTAAAGACCCTACATCGAGATCCTGTGAAGACAGACGTGGAAAAGTACGTGTTCCCCCGGGAAGGCAAGATGCCAGCACCAGCCAGGACCTGAGAGGCACCCAACTACGTGGACACTGGGCACGGACAGACCAGACCGGGGTTTGCTGGCTCTCCCTGGCGCCTTGACCACGTGTGAGGATGCCGGCCATGCACTGGAAGGGTTGGCCACTCACAGCCAGACAGGGGGATGGAGTCTCAGGCCAGAGCCCTGAACGGGGAGGGTTGCCAAGTGCACAGCCAGCTCCCCGTGCTCGCTCACGTGTGGGGCCCATGACAGGCTGTCGTGCCAGCCCCACATCCAGCAAGAAACTAGAATCTACCTGCAAAGCCTTGAGGCTCGGACACCCTCCCCAGCTCCAGAGCCTCCAGGAGAGCGCCCTCACGGTGTCTGAACGGGGGCGCTGAGCTTACTTGCTCTCCACCTGGCTTGTGGCCTGGTTCAAGGCATCCCTCAGGATGGAGTTTTCTTGCTGCAGACGGGCCAGCTGTGTGTTGGGGCCATTCTCCAGTTGCTCCTGAAGAGTCCGGATCTGCAAAGTCAGCGAAGGGGCATCAGAGTGCCTCTTGGCCTCACAGAGAGCCGGCTTTGGTGGGGAGCGAGGTCAGCGAGGCCCCAGCCCACAAACTAATGCACCAGAGGCAGGGTGACCCCCTGCATGCGCCCCCTCCCTTCCCTCTGCCTTACGGTCTGTAGACTCCAGGCGCTGTGTTAACCGCCATGACACCAAGCACATAGCCACAGCCTACAATTACCCCGAGGAAGCCTGTTTCCTGCTCTCTGACCTCCCGTGGCACATCCTGAGTCAAGCAGCAGGGAGGTGGCCATGGCCAACCATGAACAGAGCGCAGGGCCGGGGAGAAGGCACGGGGCTCTGGCCCTGCAGGCAGGCCAGGCTGCTCCCTCGGGCAGCTTGTGTCTCTTGTTTTATGGCGTCCTCCCAAGCACGAGCAGAGAGGGCAGAGCCAGCATGACTGGGGAGTCACATGGAGGCTGCGAACTTGACCCACGGGAACGGAGGAGACGGGACATGGCACCGGCCACTTGGGACCAGGCTGTTTTCAAAAAGCGTTGTTTAAAATCTATTTTATATCTTCCTGGCTGCTGACGTTCACACACGCGTGGTGGGCTGGCCACGTGAAATGGCCCCTCCCTCCCAAACCAATCCGATTCTGAAGCCAGCTCCCCCACCCTGTGGGGAGCCATGTGCCCCCTGGGGCCCCCGGCCGCACCCCAGAGCCACTGCCCACCTTGCCCTGTAGCTGCTGCACTTCCTTGACGTGCTCCCGGTAGCTGGCCTGCATGCGCGCCTGCACGGCTGTGATCTCCTGCTCCCGGGCCACAAGCTGCTTCTTCACCTTGGCCTCCCCGGCTGCTGCCTTAGCCTTTTCTGCTGCCAGCTCCTAGGACACAGCAGAGGGCACAGAGGCAGTCAGGCCAGGGCAGGAACTTGTCAGACGGGCCCAAGGTCATCACAGCCCAGACATCGCCTGGGGCTGGGGGCTTGAGACCCCCTCCCCCTGAGTTCCCGGACAGACCAAGCCAGCCACAGCAGAGAACCCACAGGAGGCAACGAGGGATCTGATCCCTGGAAAACCCTGCTGACCTGACCAGTAGGAGTGGATGTCAGACCTTGGCCATGTGAAGGCAGCGGACACAGGAAGGAGCTATGTAAACAGGACACACTGTCTTGTGCTCTCCAGGACTATTGGCTCGGCCCTGCTGGGGCTACAACACCCTGGCTTGGCTGGGTCCCTGACATCCAGGTCCTGGAAGGCCCACTTCTACTTGAGTGCTTCGTGTCAGGATGGAAGCAGCAGTGAGCCTTGATGGCTGAGCCACACGGAGGGCCCAGGTCTCCATGTGCACCTGATCAGTCCTCCCTCCGCAGCCCAGGGAACATCTGCTCTGGTCAGTGTCAGATGCCCATGATGAACACAGGATGCTGGGCCTGGGGACCTGAAGCCTCAGGCATGGGCAGAGCACAGGGTGGGACGGGCTGGTCAGGGGAGAGGGGCTGGCTGGGGTCTGTGTCATTCTTGGAAGAATGGCAATGGATGGAAGCCACAGGGGAGCAGAGAGTGACTATTCGAGAAAGGGTGATGCAAACAAGCCCCTGGGGTGAGGATGCTCCCTGTCCAGTGGGCCTCCAGCTGGGCTGGAAGAGCCTGGTGTGGGCCCAGCTGGCCTGGGGGACCACGGTGCAAGCGTCTCCCAAGATTCCAGGCCCTGTGCCATCCCGGTCCTGGGCAGGAGATCAGAGAAGTGGGAAATGCTCTCCTTCTCCAGGCCAGGGATGCCAGGGAGACCCACCCCGAAGGGCCAGAGTGCCCCCCGCACGTCCGTCCCTGGGCTGGGACAGAAGCAAATCAGAAGCTAAAGGAGGAGCTAGGCTGACGGGGTGGCCGCTGGGTGCCAACGCTGCCTGTGTGCCCGGCCTTCCCTGAGCCCACCTGGGACCCCTGGCCTCACTGTTCACACAATCCTCTTCCTGGCTCTGCCCAGGGTGAGAGCCCACAGGAGCCCAAGGTCCACGCTAAAGGACACTTCACTGATCATCCACCGGAACCGGGAGAGGTGGCCAACACTGTGCTCCCACTCTGAGGCAAGCAGGCGCCTCACTCAATTCTGTCAGTAAGATGGGGATCATGACCCCCATTTTAAAGCTGAGCTCACTGAGCCCTGGGGAAGATATGATGGTGTCCAAGGCCGGGAAGGCTTCCTCTTAGCTGTGTGCTGGCCTTGGGCCTTGGTGGCCATTCGCTAACAGGCAGCCTGCTAGGTTAAGTCAAGCAAGGTGGCCAGAATCACAGGGGACAATACAATGATAGGTAATTGCTTTGGTGATGACAACCATGGCATTGGGAGAGGAAAATGGGCGTTCTGGAAGGCTTCTCACAGGAGGGAGGGAGGGAGGTCAAAGGAGTCTTCAAAGATAAGGGGAAAATCTCCAGCCAGCCACGCAGTGAAAGGCATTTGAGGATAAGGGAAGAGCAGGAGGAGAAGCCCAGGGGTGGCAACAAAGGGTCGGCATGTCAGGGGAGCACATGGGGCAGGACCGCAGGGGTGTGGGCTTGGGTCTGAAGATTAAGACCCACTGGCAGAGCTTAAAGAGGGACCTCACAGGACCGTGTTAGCACTTGGGAGCCCAGGAGGGTGCAGGGAGGGTGCGGTCAGAGGAGCGGGGGCCTGGCTGGACACCTCGGAGCAAGATGGGTAACGAACACCAAGGGCTGTGTCAAGCGGCCACCACTAGGGTGAGCAGTAAGTGTCCAGCATGAGGGCCGCATTAAGGGGCCTCCTGCAGGATGTACTCCCTGCTTGCACCCGCTGCCCTGCCCACGGTAGCCAGAGACCCTGGGCATGGGGAAGAAACAGGCCACTGGGACTGGCAAAGGTTGTACCTCCTCACTCCTCACACCTCCAGCCCACCCTAAAGTCAAGGGGGCATGCACGGAACTAGCCAGACAACCACACGGCCAACCAGCCGTGGGGACATTTGCTCCATTTCCTCTCCCCTGACCTTAATTCTGGGGCAGACAAATGTCACAGGGATTTCTCAGTTTGTCCAGAAAGAAGATACAGAAGGATGGCTCCCCGAAACCACAGATTTGACCAGTGCTGGCCTGCTGGCTCCTGGGGGTGGGAGGGCACTGATTCACGGCGCTGGCCCTTTTCTGTGGTGCAAATGCTCACGGCCATGGCGCACCATTGGCCGAGGCAGAAAGAGGCTGCGTGTCCGGCTCCTGGGGGCAGGGCGAGCGGCTCCAGCCAGCCTGCATTTCACCAACAACTCAAGACGGGCTCACATGAAGGCTGCACGTGGACAATCTTGACAGAGGTGATGAGGCCCAGCGGGCAGAAGGCTACTGAGCTCTAGGGAAGGTCCTTCTCCTGGGTGGACCATTAACCAAGAGTTACCACCCAAAAAGCTCATCTGCTCTTGCCATCTCCACCAAATGAACTTCACTGTTTGGCTCAGGGCTGTGTCTCTCCAACTGAGGTCAGAAACTCAGGCTGCCTCGTTTCTGACTATTCTCGAATGAGCAGGTGGAGGTGCCCTGAGGAAGGGCTGTGGCCCAGACCACATGGGACATCCCCAGTCCCAGGCCATCTCCCTGGGCCCGATGCCCGGACAGAAGGGGGAAGTAAGCAGCAAGAGGGCAAGAGCAAGCCACAGAATTCTGCTGGAAAGAGACAGCTTTCAAACTGAGTGCAACTGGCCTCGTGGGACTGCGGCACCAGGACTTACTCCTCAGGAGAGAGGCAAGGGACAAAGCTCAGCGAGTTCTGGCGGGGTGGCCCCTTGCACTTTCAGGGTGAATACCCTAAAAAGATGGCCTGTCACTGTGGGACCGGTGATGAGGTTCTGGCCCATCCCCATCAGAGAATGACAGCCCTAACCCTCTACTTAACGTCCATGCGCACGTGTTCTTCATCATGGAGGGGAGCTGCCACCCCGCACAGCTACCCAGGGCCATGACAGGTGAGCCAGCCCCAGGTTGTCAGGCTCTCAGACAGCAGAAGGCCTTCCCGTGGACACAGAATCCCTGGTGTGAGAGGCAGTCCCAAGCCAGCAGGCGCGTGCAAGGAGTCCAGGTGGGAAGGCCAGCCTGCGATCTGGGGACAGCACTGGCCACCGCTGGGGGTGCTCAGGACAGGGTGTGCGCTCAGCCGTACCTTATTGAGCTCCCTCAGTTTGCTCTTGGCGGCAGCTGCGTCTTCCTGCTCTGTGGCCAGCAGCTTTTCCTTCTCTTCCAGCTGGCGTTTCAGAATTGCCACAGGGTCGCCCTTCTGAGTGGCCTGGAAGTGCCCACAGAGCAGCGTTAACAGAGGGGGTGTGCAGATAGCTGGTGTGCCCTCCCACCCCAGCAGTCAGACCCTGACCCACGACCAGAGCAGGGGCCCGGTCCTGTGGGATGGGGCTTCTGGGTGAGCGGGTTCTAGCCCGACTCCACGCACTTCTGGGGATGGGCACCCCTGCCTCAGCCACTCAGTCGGCCAGGTCTCTAGGCCCACTGCATACAGGAACTGTTTGGACCAAAAGCTTTGCGTCTCTGCAGTAGGTTTTAGGAGCATGGTGCTTCCCACAAACTTGGGCCAATGGTGGCCAAGGCCTTTTCCTACCCCACTGAAGGGCAATTAGTCATTGTTTCTGGCTTGGGGCCTACCCCTTAGCTGCTGTGTGAGGCCTGCAAGATGCCTCGGGAGGCGAGGTGTACTCTGGGGACAGTGGCCTGAGGTGAGTCTGGGCCTGTCTCCTTGGAGGAGAGGTCCTCCCAACCTCCAGTCACTCGCACGCCAAGAGACACCCTTCCCTCCCCCAAGCTCACTGAGCACAAAGCTTCCTGTGACTGTGGGATGTGCCACACCTTGGCGAGAGTCAGGAAGGGAGTAAGCCCCGCTGGCCTCAGGTCAGGAGTCACTGGCCTGGCTCTCAAGACACCCCCCAGCATCACTAACCACTAGGGTGCCACAAAATTCTCCAGCAAAATTCCTAGAGTTCTGACTCTGGATGAGGAACAAACACATGCCAGGCAGCATCTCCTGGTGGCAGCTCATTCGCCACAAGAAGCAGAGGGCGAGTGCCGGCCTCTGGACTGACCCCCAACAGCAGGAGGGACGTCAGAGAAAGGGGCTTCCAGGCTCCCCACTGTGCAGCGTGTCCCTACACCTTCTTTTCTGCACCCGAGCCCTGGCCACAGGCCAGCCGGGCCCCAGCTCCTGTGTTCACCCCCCCTGGCTCACACAACACAGAGCCCGGCCCTGACCCGTAACGGTCTTCCTGTTTCCGTGGCTGGGCTGTGGCTGGGCTGAGGCAGAAGGCAGAGTGTACTCAGGGTGATTCATGCAATCTGTGTCTGGGAAGGGGAGGCGGGGTGCTGCTGAGAGAGGCCAGTGGAGACTGTTTCCTGAACTCTGTGCATGTGGCCAGCCCAACGGGGTCACTCAAGGGAGGCGAGGGCCCCAGGACTTAAGGGGAGAGCAGGGAGGGCGGGTCTACCTTATGCCAGGTGTCCTGGATGACTCCAGCCTTCTCGGACAGGATCTCAATGAGCCGCTGGGCCTCACCCTCGTTGAATACCATGCTTCCGACCGTGGAGACCAGAGTCTTGTAAGGGAGGTAGAGAGGGCTGTCGGAGTCCGGGGGCGCTGTGCAGGGAGAGAGAAGGAACAGGAACTTACCCTCCGCCCCCAACAACCAAGCTGGTCACACCTCAAAGCAGCAGGGGCCAGACAGCCAACCGAGGACTCTGTCCAGCTGCTTGGGCTGTACGGGCTGAATGCGAGCCTGCCCTGGGTACCCTGAGCTCTTTCAGAGTGCTGAGAAACGGCCCAGACTTCAGGTCCCTGCACAGTCGTCCCAACTGCCCGAAGAGAGCAGAGGAGGAAGGTCCCTAAGTAAAAGAAAGGCTGTTTTCCTAGGCTGGGGGAGACATCCTCACCGCCCCCCTTTTTATCATCAAAATGAGCAGAATTAAGCAAGGCATACCTTCCCCAAAGGTGCTTTTCCTTCCCTTTTTCCAGCAAACCGCTTGGTCCAGTTCTAGCCCTGCACAGCCCTGCACAGCCCTGCACAGGTGGGTTCACCCGCCTGCGGTGACCAAGCCCCATGGCTCCTCGTAAACATGGACCCCACTGCCACAACCCCGCGGTCACTGGAGAAGGATGGCAAGCAAAGGCCCGCATCTCTAACGCTGCTTCTCTGTGGTCCCAGGGAAAAGGAGGCTCTTTCCACACATCCAGGTTCAAACACTGTTTCCGGCTTCACGAAGCCCGAGGCAGGTTTTAGGGGAGGGGAGGCTGGGCTAGGTTCTTTCACAGCGGGCCTGCCCACTTGTCAGTCCACGAGTGACTTCCCGGGAGGCACAGAGTCAGGTGCCAACAGCCACCTGTGCTGTGACTTCTGCGGTGCTCCTGAGGCCCCCTGACACACGCACACTCACTCAAAGCAGGCTCTCGAGTGACCTCGAATGCAGGAAAGGGTGAACTGAGACGCCCCATCTGGCAGCAACCCCGCCTGAAATGCCCCGGGGAATGACTTATGCCGAGGCCCAGAGCTGCCCCGCGACCGAACGGCCGGGCCCCAAATGAATGAAATAAAGGGAAACAGGCCGGCCCGTGGCAGCACCTTCAGCTAAGCCCCCCTCACTGAGGACAACGCACGGGGAAGGTTTCCATAGCAACCCCAAATTCTCTGGCCTGTCACAATATTTTCACTTGCTAGTCACAATATTTTCATCGCCAGTCAAAGCATTTAGAGTGATACCTTAATGAGGGGAACGTGGGATGTGGGCGAGCTGGTTGCTATGAGCACCTTCATTGTAGAACTTCTTACCTCATGAGTGAGGCTCGGGAGATTAAAAATAACCACGGTGATGTTCAAGGCCTAAGAGCTCAAGAGTGCCATGAAAATGAAGTGGAGGTGGGGTGCGTGTTCCCTTCAGCCTTTCTTTTCATTGATATAAGTATATAACACAAAATCATCTTGATGGCAAACTTAGAAAAACCACTCTGAGCACCACTAAGCCAAAAACAAAGCAAAGACCGCTCTCAAGTTCACTACTGGAAGAAGACCCCACCAGTAGCATTTTGGTTTCCGGGGTCCCTGCCCTTCCCCCTCAGCCTGCAGGCAGATGCAGGTTTTCCAGAAGACGGAAGTCCACTATTTCAAAGACACAGTTGGAGCTCAAATGGACAGACGTTTTCCTTTCCTGACTCGGGAAATGTCTACTGTGCTGTCCCAACAGGCTGGCCACCAGTTACATGTGGCCACTGGGCACTTGAAATGCAGCCAGCGTGGACCAAGCTGTGCTGCAGGTACAAATACACCCCGGTTTGAAGACTTGGTAAAATATCTGTAATAATTTTCTGGTATCGACTGCATGTGGAAATGATAATATTTGGGGAAAATTGGGTTAAATAAAATATATCATTAAAATTTAATTCTTTGTTTTTTGTTTGCTTTTTTTTTCACGTAGCTGCTAGGAAAGTCTGAACTACACATATGCTCACACGGGTGGCTCACACTATTTCTACTGGACAGGCTGGTCTATTCCTTTCCAGCCCTAGGGACCCTCCAACCCCCCAAAAGTACGGCCGTTGTCCCTGCAGAGGCCTCAGACTGCGCAGGGGCTCGGGCATCTCTTGAAGCCTCTCCTAGACCATCCTTCTAGGCCCCCGTAGTCCCTACCACATTGCTGGGGGCGGGAGGGGGAGACATTTAGATAGTGGAGCCAGGCTTTGCTATGGGGCTCTGTTTCCCCACAGATGTCACCCCAGTGGTCTTGACAGACCGTGTTCCCTCTTGGATAGCCAGGACACTCTGCCTGTAGAACGTTGCCAAGAGTATTCTGTAAGAGTATCGTTCTAATATACCTTTATTCAAACTTTCTTACCTAATTATATTTTCTTAGATGTTTTAGAGAACAAAGCAATGAAAACTTGAGCAGGTGCAACAATCCAAAGCTACACACAGCACAATTTAACTCTCCCCTGCCTATCGCCCGATCTCCCCACACAAACTTCCCTGGCCTTCTCTATGTTCATATGAACACTATCTTTTAAGGTATTTTTAGAGAGCCCCAGCTTTACACTTTTCCATGAAGTCGTTTAGGTAAGAATGCTGCCATCTTTGGGGCGCCTGGATGGCTCAGTCAGTTGAGCATCCGACTTTGGCTCAGGTCATGATCTCGCAGTTTGTGAGTTCGAGTCCCACGTTGGGCTCTGTGCTGACAGCTTGGAGCCTGGAGCCTGCTTCGGATTCTGTGTCTCTGCCTCTTTCTGCCTCTCCTCTACTTGTGCTCTGTCTCTCTCTATCAAAAATAAAGGGAATGTAAAAAAAAAAAAAAAAAAAAAAAAAAAAAATTTAAAGAATGGTGCCATCTTTATTTCCCCCAAATCAGGGGAAGTAAAAATGAAAGAAAAAAGTACTTGGAAGTAGGCACCAGAACTTCTGGACCTCCGTGTGAACTGCGTTTGCTTCTGGGTTTCAAGATCCTCTCACCAAACCAGTGGCACTGAGCTCACTTGGATGCCTATTCCTGGGAGGCGGGCACCCGGGCCACAAATCACGTGCTAATGGGAGCTAACTTGGGCCGGCATGCTACACATCTCCAGCAAAGACTCGAAAACTGGAAATAATCCCCGGCATTGTGAAATCTTAAGGCACTACACTAAATTTGTCAAAGACTAACATCTAATCTGCTAAACCACTGACTTCACGAAGACCATGAGGCAGTGAATCGTAGTGAGACGAGCTCCTGAGAGCCTGCCCCTATAGTCTCTGCCTTGCCCACCTTGGTGAGTTCTGAAATACCAGGAATGGACGAGCAGGGAGGCCTGGAGGAAGGTCACAGCAAGAGAGCAAAGAGCGGAGAGACAGAACAGAGACAGAACTGGTGCCTCACTGCTCTGGAGTAATCCAGACCTGCCCGGCAGGGGACACAACAAACACCCGCAGGGACCAGGCCCTGCAAGGATGGCACAGGTCTGGCTCAGGGGACAGCCTCTGGACATGTTCCTTCACCTCCAGGGGATGGCTCCTGTGGGGTCTGGGCCAGAACCCTCAGAGCTGTGGACTTGCCGAGGAGAACCGGAAACGAGATTTGTATGTGTCACCTCCTGACCTTTAGTGCTGACAGCTAACTCAAAGAAATAAATAAAACCTCTGTGGGGCTGAACAAACACATCTGTGGGCCAGGTGTGGCCTGCAGATCACCTCTGCCCCTGGGCACTGGGCACCGCGGTCAGAACAAGGCCCCTGAGTCAGGCAGTCTGGGCTCAAATTCTGCGAGCTCAGCTCCTTCCTGCCTGTGCGTCCTTGGGCAAGTTGCTTCACCTCCCTTGGCCTCGGTTTCCTCATCTGCGAAATAGGGGTCATAATCAATCTTTCCTCCTTCCAGCCTCACTGCCAAGATTAAATCCCAACACGTTTGGAACAATGCCCGGCACAAAACGCACCACAGAGTCAACCAACAGGGCCACCTTCAAGCAAGCCCCAGTCACAGGACCGGCACAGGCCCCGACCCCTCCCTGAACAGACAGCGCCCACCGGGAAGGACTCAGGCGGGGCTCTGCCCTTTCCCCCACTCCCACCAGCGGGACGGAGAAGTCGTGCAAGGGTGGTGCCCAGAAGCCAGCCCTGAGGATAGAGCAACACAGCCCACGGACCCTCTGGCTCCTGCCTGGCACCCCCGTCTGTACCCTCTCGTGAGGCTAAGAAGGGCAACAGGGTTAGATAAAGCAAGGAGCCCTCTGCCTCCTGCAGCCCCCAGCCAGGGAGCATGCGGCACTGGGTAATGTGTATAACACCTCAAATTCCAAAACCATGCGCCCTTCTGTGACCATGCCGGGGGGCGTGGTCACCTAAAATCAAACTTGTCTTGCCAAGAGGCACTTAGGAGTCCCTCTCTCCCTGTCGACCGCAAAGTCCTTTCGGGAGAGTTTTGTCTTTACATCCCCACCAGGATCCCCTGCGGCCAGGTCTCAGCGCTAGGGAACTCGTGGGGTTCCGCGGCCCGGCACTATCACAGCCCCTCCAGAGTCCAGCTCGGGACCGCTCCTGTGCGGCTCCAGAGGACTCGACCGACAGGTCGGTGCTGACCGCTGCCCAGCAATGGGAGCGGGTGGCCACCCTGGCCCTGGGACAGCCCATCAGGTGACCGAGGCTCAACTCCAATGGCCGGTGCAGGTACCCTGAGGCAGCCCTGCCTGGGGCAGGCAGGTTCCAACGGTCTCTAGAGACACAGAGTGTGCTCGTACCGTGCACCTGGCAGTCAGCACACCACTGGGGGTGGCAGGGTTAAGTCAGAGGCCGAACTGCCAGCTGAGAGGCAGAGGAGACACAGGATGCACGGCAACCATGCAGTAGAGCCACAGGAAGGGAACCCAGGGAGGGCATGCTGCCAAGGAAGCGACGTGGCAGCAGTAGCAGGGGATGCTTTGGCCAAGAGCTACTGGATAAGGAAACGGCAAGGGCTGTGCGGGGCTTCGGAAAGGGGAGCGGCAAGGACAGGCAGTGAGGCTCGGAGGGGCCTTGCCACTCAGAGCAGAGGGAAGTGAGACTGGAGTGAGTCCACGTCTTCCTAGGCCCCAAGGATCTGGATTCTATCTTACAGGCTAGAAGCAATGCCAGCAGGGAGGAAGGTCTGCAATGAGGAGATGTTATTTCAGGACACCTGGGAGACAAGGCTGGCGGGGGGGAGGGCAGATGAGGGAAGAGCCCCAGGGCCAGGGGCCAGGCCCAAGGGCCCCGAGGAGCTGAACTGGGGGGACAGAGGCCCGGGTGGTAACAAAAGGTTAAGATCTGTGCAACTATGGGCTTCCTGACCACAGCTGCCTGAGGACAGCGACTGGAGCCCCAGCACTGCCATGTTTTAACATGACTGAATGGAAAGTTCTGGAAGCAATGTCATCCAGCAGCTTCTCTGAGACATGAGGCGCCAAGACTGATTTGGCTCCTTCCCTAGGGCATGTTTTTGTTCTTGCAAAAAGGCAAAGTTGGAGCACCTGGGTGGCTCAGTCGGTTAAGCATCCAACTCTGGTTCAGGTCATGATCTCACGGTTCGTGAGTTTGAGCCCTGCATTGGGTTCACTGCTGTCAGCACAAAGCCTGCTTCGGATCCTGTCCCCTTTTCTCTCTGCCCCTCCCCCTTTCGCATTGTCTCATCTCTCTCTCTCTCTCTCTCTCAAAAATAAATAAACATTAAAAAAAGAGAGAGAAAGAGAAGTTGGGCTTGAAGAACTTACAGAGAAAGGGAATGAAGGCTATGAAGGCTCAAAAGTCCTACAGAGATTTCAGAGCTTCAGACCCTGAAAAACTAAGTTTGAAAGAAAAAAGTATGAAACCTAATCTCAAGACATATCTGCGTGTACCTCAGCCCTAAGACAGCTGTAGAGTAGCCGCTGAGGTGGGCTGCACTTGGCCTGAGGGACCCGCAGAGACAGAGGGCCCAAGGCAGGAGGCTGAGATCCCTGACCGTCCATTGGCCACATGACTTCTGGGA
Organism: Panthera tigris; assembly: GCF_018350195.1. Lineage (NCBI taxonomy): Eukaryota > Metazoa > Chordata > Mammalia > Carnivora > Felidae > Panthera > Panthera tigris. Next base: position 42,605,846 of record NC_056662.1, read on the forward strand.
AGTCTCAAAACAAGAGGTGAGCTGTGGCTTCTGCTTTTGCAAAAACAGGTAAACATACCAATCCACGTTACAGACCTTCAGGAGGAGAAATGCATGGAAAGGAGCTTCGTAAACCACACATCTCACAAACATCTAGTTGAGAACGATAGTGTCACAATCCTGGGGGCGACCCAGCAAGCACACAGTGAAGAAGGACACTGGGGGGTGGGGGGGATGGGATAGTAGGAAGGAAGGGGTGATGCTATTATCAAGTTGCATGCCTTAAGATTAGATTAAGTCACATGCTAAGGTACAGACGACTTTAGCAGTTTTTCTGAAGATCCTTCCCTATATCCCCTGACCTCTGGTGACTCCTGCCCCAGAAGGGTACAGAGCATGATCCTATTTGTGCATTTCCATCTGCTCTGGCACAGAAGGGAGTGGCCAGGGAGGCCTTGCACAATATGGAGCTGAGCAGCTCCCCCAGGACACTTCAAGGTTCACAGATGTGGGGAGCCACGAACTTTCCATCTTAGTTCAGTTTGTGATCATAGACTGGGTACCCAAAGGCTGGGACAAGGTTGAAAAGAACTGGCCACTTTCCTTCCTCAACCTGACCCCCCTGAAGGAGCAGGGACCCCCTTCTGCTGCTCAGAGGACCCATGGTCAGGGCTGGGCTGCCTCACAAAGCCCGAAAGGTTAGGAGCCCCACTCCGTACAATGAGTGCCTGCTTATTTGACTCGCAGACAAATAATAGAGCTTTTTTTTTCTTTTCCATTTAAAAAAGAAAACGTATTTACCCAACAGATACAAAAATACTGATTTGAAGGGGTACACGCACCCCCCACTGTTTATAGCAGTATCATCAACAACAGCCAAACTACGGAGAGACCTCAAATGTCCACTGACTGATGAATGGATATAGAGGATGTGGTGTATATATACAATGGAACATTACTCAGCCATCAAAAAGAATGAAAGCTTGCCACTTGCAATGATGTGGATGGAGCTAGAGTGTATTGTGCTAAGCAAAATAGGTCAATCAGAGAAAGACAATTACTGTATGATTTCACTCACATGTGGAATTTAAGAAACAAAACTGATGAACATATAGGAAGGGGGGGGGGAGAGAAGAGAGGGAAACAAACCATAAGAGATCCTTGATGATACAGAACAAACTATGGGATGATGGAGGGAGGCAGGTATGTGTGGGATGGGCTAGATGGGTGGGGGATACTAAGGAGGGCACTTGTTAGGATGAGCACTGGGTGTCGTATGCAAGTGATGAATCACTGAATTCTACTCCTGAAACCAGTATTACACTGTCTGTTAACTAAAACTTAAATGAAAAAAAAAAAAATGCAGGTTACCAAAAAACCAGAAAATATGGGTGAAGGAAAGGTATTAAAATTTACCCATAGTCGGGTACCCCAAGAAGGCCTTTCTCCCACACAGACTCGTGTGTGTGTGACAAGGTCATCGTGGGGTGTCTGAGAGCGTTTTCCATCTCCTGCAGGTTGGCGGGGTTCCCCCGAGCCCTGACACGATGACGGTCTTCTGGCCTCAGGGCAAACAGGCCCGCAGACAGGGAAGGGTGTCCAGTGTGAATGCAGCGCAAGAGGGGAAGAGCCACGCTCAGCGACAGCAGTGCACCCACCAAGTTCCGGCGGAAGCACGACGTTCTGGAGAGTGTGCCAACGGGCATCTTGCGCTCCCCGTCGGTCCTTGGTTCCTCTGGGGCCAGCCCACACCGTACTAATCTGGACTCACCTCTAGGCACTGGGACAAAAAGAGCTGTCCTAAAAGTGTAACTTCACACTCCCAGCCGAGGTATGCCAGCAAAGACCGACTCCGAGGGCAAAAACAGATTTTCAAGAAACCCCCACCATGTACACAACACACTTCCTGTAAGAGGGACGCAGCATTCCTGATAAACACCATGCACGAGTCCTGAGGGACTCTCCGAGAGCGAACCAGCGGAGGCCTGCAACCAGGCTGCATGCACCCAGGAGCTTTAGTTCTGGGGAAATTTCCACTTCTCTGTGGCTCCCCGAGTTCCCTCTTCTGCAAACAACAATAAAAGAATCTGCGCCTTTTGTTTCATAAGTAAGCGTCTTCTCCTTACTCCACACCTGGGTTTATAACGCTCCCCTCAAGTGGTCACCATCTCGACAGCACCACGTGAAGAGTCAAGTCAGGTGGAAGGTGCTGGAAAACACTCACGTGGGCCTCTCAGCACTCTGAGCAAATTGTAAATCGTGAAGTGTCTTTGGGGAGCGATGCAGCACTGTGCTCCTAAATTGAAAACGGACCCGTCTTTTCACTTAGCAACTGCGTATCGACGTAGTTACTTTGCAGAGATACACTACAATATACGTACATCACTGTGGCATTAATTTTAGCAGCAAAAAAACCGCACGCTGGTTAATGCCATTTAAATAAGCAAACGATACATTCACGCTATGGGACAGGATACAGCAGCAGCAGCCCTGTAGGTACAATACAGAAAGATGTCACTGGTACCCTGGTACACAAGGCAAGCAAGCTCCAAGGCTGTGTGCACCGCAGGCCGCAACTGTGTGTGCCAAAGCAATGAGCGGAATGGCTCCCAGGCTCCCCCATGAAAGGGAGGGAGTGGAAAGACTTTCGGTTTTCACCTTCCACACTTCTATGCTGTTTGTACTCTGTTTGCTGGAAGCACACATTTATACGCTAATAAATTTTAAAAGCGTGGATTAGGAAGGCAGGTGTTCACTGTCAGATCCAGCCACGGACAAGTGGTAAAAACCTGCCACACGGCCCTGATTTGCTCTTGTAGGAAAAACAGATCAGAAGTCCTGGAAGAGTTCCAACTGGGGCCTGCAGAAGCGTGTCCTGTGCCTGCCTCCACACCTGCCTGGTCTCTCTCTGGGGCGTCTGTCAGCAAGGACCCTGCTGGGCCCACCTGGTGACAATTGAGGACACAACCGTCTGTGGTGCCCCCCAGCTCTGGGGCAGGTTCTGCTGCTGATCTGTCGTGCATCATGGGCCAGCCACAGGCTCCACGATTTCACTTGTCACATAGCACTGGGATATGGAGGACGACGGGGAGCTCACCCCCACCCCACTCAGGATGCAGGCAGACAGAACAAGGCACTGGGTGAGCTGCGTGGTGCCAACTCAGAGCTGCAAAGACATGCTCATTTTTACAGGCTGCCTGGCCTCCTCCTGGTGGCTCTGGTCTAGAACGGCACTGTCCTAACTGACTGCACTGATGGAGACACTCTTCCCTGCACTGTCCAGCAAAGGCAGCCACTGGCCACAGGGCACTGCTGAGCACTTGGAATGTGGCGAGCGCAACTGAACCAGTCATTTGACTGACTTTTGATCGATCTGAATGCTAACTGAGATAGCCCCCATGTGACCAGCCCTAGACTTCTAGCTCTCTGGTGCCTACGGTTAAAACTTCAAGGCCCTAGAGCCCTCCCTGACCCAAGTTCAGGTCTCCTCTATTTGGAGAAGGAGCTCCTTTCCTGGCCTGCTCCACACCTACTCTCCAGGCATCTCCCCTAGCTGAGGCCGCTCACATCTCCACACCCCCAAGTTTCTAGATGCCTGGGGCCACCCAGCCCAGCCCGAGCTGTGCTCTTGAGTTGAGTGCACAGGGCCATGGAGAAGCTGGTGGTGGGTAGGCCCTGGACAGAAATACAGAAGCTCCACCCCAGCTAGTGGGCAAGGAGGTCAAAAGCAGGCAGCCGGGGCTGACTGCAGCATCTCGAGCAAAGGAAGGAACACGGGACATGCAGTATGACTATATGAGAGGAATGTGGCCTGCTTCCCATTCAGCAACACGGTTATGGCCACAAGATCACCGCCATGGATGCTCAATGTGAGTCAGATCAGTTCTGGAATGCTAAACATGTATGAGATGTCATCACAACGGAAGAGTGAGTGAGCCCTATTCTATCATACTCCACTTGGAAAATCCATGCCGTCCATAGACACAGGTCGTGGCTAAATGAAAACATGGAAAGAAATCAGCATTCTGGACAGTGGGAATATGGCTGCAAATGACTGAAGGCTCTCAGAGTGGAGAAGGGCCTTGATGGCTCGTCACTGACATCTGACTTGGGAGTCGTCTTCAGAGCAAGCCCCAAACCGCATGTCTGTATTTGGGAGCGCCAAACACCCAAACACCCAAACACCCAAAGCACACACTTCACTTACTCTACCCTCAGGTCCACAGTCCTTTACAGACAAGAGCTGCAAAGCTGCCGGAAGCCAGGCATCATGGAGACACCCACCTTGCCCTGTGCCATCCTGGCAGTGACTCAGGGGTCCTTACTACCTGCTCCCCACCCCCCACCTCCCCACCAAGTGTGGTCCTGGAAACAACAGCATCAGCATCTCCCAGGAGCTGGTTAGAAATGCAGAGTCTCAGGCTCTGCCCAGAACTGTGAGTCAGACTCTTTACCTTAACAAGTCCCCCAGGGGATCCAACTGCATAGAAAGTTGGAGAAGCAATGCACTTGGGCATATCCCCACTACTTCTGAACACACAGATTATTTCAGGATCCTCCTGGTGTTGGTGCAGGGAGTGGCCTGCGTCTACTCTGGGTGTGGGGGTGGGGCTTCAAGATGGCTTTACACCCCAACCACAGCAGGTGGAGATCACATGACAAATTACATTCAGGAAAATGACAAATTACAAGACAGTTTTTTCCCCATGTCTCTAGGCTCTCAAACCCCCTGAAGAATAAAGAAATTCGCTTTTCAGGTGTCCTCTCAGCTGCACATAATACCCTGTGTGGCTGGGTTTTCATTCTGGGTCTGACGATCCTGTGTGGTTGCTTTTGTGGCCCAGTGCCCCATATTGGCCTTTGTGATTTTCTCATTGCAACCTTGGAGTGGCGTCAGGCCTCCCGATATCTGGGCTGATTAATATTAATTTTGGCTGTCTTTGGTATTTTCTGGGGTTTTATTTTTTTTTTAATTAAATCTAATTTATCCAGACCTTACATGTTTAGAGGGATCCATAAGCAGACTCTTCCAAATCTTGAACATGTTGCCCAAGATCAGAACATTTCTTCTTCCCACTGAAATGAGGCTGCCTCCCCTCACTGAAGTTCTCAGGCATGACAGTCTGCTTCAGGACCATTTTATTCTTTGACCTGTCTGTCCTTGGGCCAGCACCCTAACCTGTAATTACAATGGCATGGGAATATATTCACACATCAGACACAACTGGCTTCCCAAAAGCTGCTTAAAAAAATCTATCCGATATTCCAACCTATTTTCCCCTCCAGATGGGACTTTTAGAATAGTTTTGTCAAGTTAAAGGCGGGAGTCGGCGGGGGAATCCCATTGAAATTTTGGCTAGAATAATTTTAGTAATAATTGTCATTTTATCCATAATATTTAATCTCTGGAATTTCTTTTCTCTGTTCAAATTCTCTCTTAGGCCAGCAAGGTGTTGTGTGGGTTCATATAGGTCAGAAAGTTAGGTCTTCCTCCTAATAAGGTTCTCTATTTCTGGCTTATTAGTACCACTTGCCTTCCTTCCTAAAGTATCACATTTCTATCTATTCTGTGCCTTGTTTCAGATGCCTAAAGCCAAACATGGTAACAATGGCCACAGGACATAGGCCACAGGAAACAGGAAGCTCTATTCTGAACAAACCTGATGCTTTACAGAAAACAGGCCACTTCTCAGTTCCATCCCTGTCCTCATGTCTCAAATACCCTGTCCCTGGGTCAAGTGGAACATCAACTTAAAGACAAGGCAGCAAGCCTTTCCTCTGGCCTGCGGAGGCAGACGGAGGCTGAACATTTGGATTTTCAGAGGGCTTTGAGAAACTGGCCTCACCTGTGGGGGGCCAGGTGGGCTCATCCTTGAGGCTCAGCAGAAGCCTGAAGCTGCTCACACAGCACAGGTCCCCCCATAAGGAACTGGGTGCTGCCTGAACAAATGCCCCCCCAAAAGGTGGGGGAGGAGGAAACCTGAGAAAAGGTAATGCATCTCCACAAAGAGGCAAGAAAGGGAAACCCAGCTAAGAACATAGGGCCTTGTGCTGGATAGCCCCTATCCAGCACAAGGCCCAAACATCTCAGACCCCCTAAGATAACTCGGTAAGACAAATGCAATTAATTATCCAAATCAACTAATGGCTAGTCAAAGATATTTAAAAAAAAAAAAAAAAAGGAAGAAAGAAAGAAAAGCAAACAGAAGACTGCCATATCAAATGAGTGATGAACAGGAAACAGGAACTCACTGGCCCAATTTCTATAATGCACACTAAAAAGATAACAGAAAATTACCATTCTGTATTGTATATATATAAAATGGTCCACTAAGTAACTGGGATAGGGAGTTGGGAAGAGGAAAAACTGGGGATGGGGGTGGATGCCATTGTTAACCTTAAGAACATCCTACCATTAGTCATTCAACAAACATACAGAAACGAGTACCAGGTGAGGTAAGCAACAAACAGGCTGGCAGAACATACTCAGACGTCTAAGAAAGATTTGCCAAGACACAGAAGTGTTTCAGATTGCGTGGTGGATGGAATTACTATTCCTAATTCCTCACCACTCCTTGTACTCACATACTCACACCTCTTACAACATCACTTGGCAGTCCCTCCCACTGGAGACAGTGCCCTTCCTACCCCTTGACTCTGGCTCAGTCACATGACTTGCTCTGGCCAATAGGATGCTGGTTTGACATGTGCCCTTTTACAGCTCTACTGTAACCAGGAGAAGGACCTCTACCCTCCAGAATCCCTGAAGCCTCAGCCTGGGCCCCAGAATGAACACATATGGAACAGACCTATGCTCGATCTACAGCAAGGGGCCGAACCTAGTTAAACTGCAGCGTGAAGCAGAGCCACTCAGCTGAGACAACCCAGATCAGTCTACTTTCAGCCAATTCAACAGAAGCACGAAAAAGAATAAATGACTGCTGGTGTAAGTCACTGAATTATGGGATGTTTGTTACACAGCTTTGTTGTAGCAACAGCTAACTGATACATATGGCTCCCCCAAAGGGAATCCATAAGCTACTAAAAGATCGCTTTTCCCTTCCAGTTCACAGAGAAATCAGAACTACTTACCAGGCTCACCTTTCTTCTTTGAGCCAGACTTCTTCTTTGCAGGAGCCTCTTGCTTTGGTGCCTCTTGGCTCTGGACCATATCTGCATTTTTGCCTTGGATAGGAGCTGACTCTGTCCTTTTACCCTGATTGGCAGATGTATCCACCTTTTTGCCCTGGTTGGGAGACCCTTCTGACTTTTTGCCCTGGGTCGGGGTTCCCTCTGCCTTTTTGCCTTGATTGGGGGCCCCCTCTGCTTTTTTCCCCTGGCTTGCAACAGCCTCTGCCTTTGTGCCCTGACTAGCAACTGAATCTGCCTTTTTACCCTGATTCTGGGCCCCCTCTGCCTTTTTGCCCTGATTCTGGGCCCCCTCGGCCTTTTTGCCCTGGTTGGGAGCCCCCTCTGCCTTTTTGCCCTGGTTGGGAGCCCCCTCGGCTTTTTTGCCCTGGTTGGGGGTCCCCTCTGTCTTTTTGCCCTGGTTGGGGGCACCCTCAGCCTTTTTACCCTGGTTTGGGGTTCCCTCCTTTTTGCCCTGGTTGGGGGCTCCCTCCACCTTTTTGCCCTGGTTCTGGGCCCCCTCTGCCTTTTTGCCCTGGTTCTGGGCCCCCTCTACTTTTTTGCCCTGGTTCTGGGCCCCCTCTGCCTTTTTGCCCTGGTTGGGGGTCCCCTCTAACTTTTTGCTCTGGTTCTGAACCACTTCCACCTTTTTCCCCTGATTGGGGCTCCCGTCTGCCTTTTTACTCTGGTTTGGGGTCCCTTCCTCTTTTTTACCCTGGTTGGAGGCCCCCTCTGCTTTTTTGCCCTGATTCTGTGCCCCCTCTGCCTTTTTGCCCTGATTATGGGTCCCTTCTACTTTTTTGCCCTGGTTGGAAGCTCCCTCTGCCTTTTTGCCCTGGTTGGGGGCCCCGTCTGTCTTTTTGCCCTGGTTGGGGACCGCTTCTGTCTTTTTGCCTTGGTTTGGGGTTCCTTCTCCCTTTTTACTCTGATTCTGGGCCCCTTCTGCCTTTTTGCTCTGATTCTGGGCCCCTTCTGCCTTTTTACCCTGATTCTGGGTCCCTTCTGCCTTTTTGCCCTGATTCTGGGCCCCTTCTGCCTTTTTGCCCTGGTTCGGGACCACTTCTACCTTTTTGCCCTGATTCTGGGCTCCCTCTGCCTTTTTGCCCTGGTTGGGAGCCCCCTCTGCTTTTTTGCCCTGGTTGGGGGGTCCCTCTGCCTTTTTGTTTTGGTTCTGGACCCCCTCTGCCTTTTTGTTCTGGTTCTGGGCTCCCTCTGCCTTTTTGCCCTGTGCAGTGCCAGTGGCTGGGGTACTGGCCTTGGCACCCACTGGGGGCACAACCACCATAGGCACCTCTTTGGGAGCAGTTTCCAAGATGGCAGCCTTGGAGGTAAGAACTTGGATAGAATTCACTACAGAACTAACTGCTGGTTCCACCTTTGCCACTTTTTTCTCCTTTTTCTTTTTGTCCTTAGGGGAGGAGGCCAGCTTCTCTTGGGGCACAGCTGGTACTGGGGCTACAGGGGCAATGACCACGGGGGGCTGGACTGGGGTTGGAGCCACGGCCACTGCAGGTGCCCGCACAGGATCTTTGAGAAGGATGGTCACGTTGGGGGCTGGCTCGTGGTCAGGTATCTTCCCATTGGGTTTCTCTTCCTTTTTCTTGGTCTTTCCTTTCTTCTCCACTGTTTTCTCCTTCTTTTTCTTCTCCACTTTCTGGTGGTGCGTTTTCGCCATCTCCTTGCGCTGGTTGGCTAGGGCTTCTTCATATGACGTTTCCTTCATGGAGAAGGTGGACACCAGGAAGATGCCGATGGCAGAAACGACCATGAATCCACCAAAGACCACAACCCCCAAGGTCTGAGTGTCGTAAATATCCATCCTGGCTTGCTTTCCTTTCACCTGCCAAATACATACATGTAGGTTACTTTTTGTAGAAACAGAGGCATTTGACAGTTTCCATCCTCACCCCTGCCCCCAAACTTAAGGTTTTGCTAATCCTTCAGACTGATAAAGTCGAAGAAACAAATCCAGACAATCTCTGATGTCATCCATTCCTTCCTGCCCCTCTTCAGGAGTGAGTTTTTATGCAAGATATGAGCAGCCCCTACTAGTGCTAGGATAGGAAGTGGCAGAGAAATGGCAGAGTACAGGTGTGGACACATAATACCCTGGAGACTCAGAAGCCACAATCACAACTCAAGAGATTCTCCACCGTGGGGGTCAAAGATGCACATAAGCATGAGCACAGGCGAGGTGTGAGACAATGGGGAGTGGTGAGGACTGGGGCATGAATGCCCCAGTAAACTAGGGGTACAGTGTCACCCAGCCATTGCTAATTATTGTAGAAATGTTGAGTGCTGTGTTGAGAGATCTGCTTTTTCACACTAGGCCAGAAATGTTTTTGTTTTTTTTTTTTCTCCTTAAAATGAAATCGACTGATTTAAAAAAATACCATGTGAACCAAATCAAGTACTTCTGCAGGCTTTCGGCTGCATGCGTTCTGGCCAGCAGCCCCTGGCCCTCTAGCTCTACTTTGCTGCCTTCCTTTCCCTCTTCTCCAGTGCTGACAGACAACGACCGAGCGTCAGAGACAAAAAACCTTCACAATCCTGAAAAGTGATCAAGAAATTGTTGAGGAAAAAATGGCCTTCAGGATACACTCCTAAAGAGTTGCTGAAGCTGCAAGGTGCACAACAGGAAACAGGAAGTCCTGGAAAGCCCACCAAAGAAGAGACCTCATGTTTGGAATTTCACAGCCACAGGCTGCAAACAGTGGGGGTAAATGGTGTCACCAGACCCAATCCTCACCCCAGGGAGGGAGCTTTTTGCCTGATGACACTCCAAACAAACCAAGAGGATGAGCCACTTCTTTTCACTGCCCCTGGACCAGAGTCCACGACTTCCGGGCTGCCAGCCCAGGCTGGGTCTGACTTCAGTGAGGAACCCCAAGAGAGTTACTTATTTGGGTGTGGTCAACTTTTATCAGCTAATTTTGATGTGACTATCACATTCCCAGTCCCCTGCACAGATCCTAGCCCCCCTTAAGAGGAGCAGTGATGGAATTAGTGAACAGAACACAAGTATAAGAAGGAAGGTAAGGGGCCCTGGGTGGCTCAGTCAGTTAGGTGTCCTCCTCTTGATCTCAGCTCAGGTCATGATCTCATGCTTCGTGAGATCGAGCCCCATGTCAGGCTCTGAGCTGACAGCATAGAGCCTGCTTGGGATTCTCTCTCTCTCTCTCTCTCTCTCTCTCTGCCCCTCCCCCACCTCTCAAAAATAAATAAACTTGACAAAAAAAAGGTGAGTCGGGGAAGGTGGGACAAGAGGAAGGAGGGAACAGAAGGGGAGAGGTCAACAAGCCCCCCTCCCTGGCATGACCACTGCCTGCCAAATCTTTAGACCCTCGGGTAGGCTGGGTCCAGGCTTGCCAAGGGCTCAGAAGTAGAGATTTGTCCTCCATTGGGAGCAGGGGAGGGCAAGAGGGTGGGGATTTCTTAACAATCATGAAATCCAAATTCTGACATTAGGGCATTTTATTTTATTTTTTATTTTTTAATGTTTATTTTTGAGAGAGAAAAAGAAAGAGAGCGTGAGAATTGGGTAAGGGCAGAGAGAGAGAGGGAGACACAGAATCTGAAGCAGACTCCAGGCTCTGAGCTGTCAGCATAGAGCCCGACGCAGGGCTCAAACCCACGAACCATGAGATCATGACCTGAGCCAAAGCTGGACGCTTAACCGACTGAGCCACCCAAGTACTCTAACATTAGGGCATTTTAAAGAAGGGACTAAGAAGAGATTGTTCTAAATGCCTCAGCATTAGGTTTGAGGAAAAAAAAATCACTCATCACGGAACACACACACAATTTCACTGTGGCTTTCTAAATAAGCTCTCTGCAGGAACAGGATTTAAGGTACTCATGACAAAAACTCCACAGCATGTGCTCCCCCCGTGGTGACTACACCAGCTGCAGGCTATGACATTTACTTCTCCCAGACTGTCACCTTTATCGCAGCTGTGACCGCCGCAAGCCAACTCTGAGGTGGGCTCATGGAGCTTTCAAATCCTGGGCAAGTGGATTCTGACCTCTGGCCGTGGGTTCTGATGGCGTGAGCCACAGCCAGGCACCCTCAAGAGAGGCTGTCCCAAATTAGCCTTTCCAGGAACACACTCACAAGCGAGGTATCAAAAAGGACACTGCACCCTGTTCAGTCCCGGAAGGGATCCAGTGGGTGGGAGGGCAGGGACACAAAGGCCTGGAACTTTCTACCATCAACTTCCATTTCTTGGTGGGCATCGACCAACCAAAACTCTGGGTCCTCACGAGGAGCTCTCAAAACTTCGCCGACATGGACACATTCAGGTACAAAGATCACATTGTAATCAAATGTATTTAATCTATTCAGATGACAAAAATCCTCTGAAACACTCCCCTCCCTCCCCCGTCCCCCGCTTCTTCAGAGGCAGTGTGAGACCAGGGGTCTGGGTCACCCTGGTCTGGGTCGCTCCATAAGTCCCAGTGGCTTCTCAACAGCTGTGTACTCAAAGGGCGGTCTTCCATGGAGCTGCTGCAGGGTCACCACGCCGACACAGTCACCAGGCTCCCACAAAGCCGGGTCTGTTCCCCGCTGAGCACTGTGGGATCGGTGCGGCCTTGCGGTATAGGCAGAAAAGCCAAGGTTGAAAAATGTGCCTTGAATCTTACTCAAGCTAGGCAAATACGGGATACAAAAATATACCCTCTGTTAGGAGCACAGACTTGAGAAAAAGCTAGCTCGGGAGAATATTTTTCCTCCGCAGCACACACAAACGCATGTTTGAGAGGAGCACAAGTGTGTCTTCCAAGTTGTGCAGAACGGGTTGCTCTAAAAAGGAATTACATCCCCACCGCTAATTCCTGAGTTAGAATTTCTTTAAAAGAAATCTTTCACAGGAAAATGAAAAGCCCTAGTCTCGAGAAGTAATACACTGAAACATTTACGGCTCAGGCCGTATTGCCACAAATGGCAAAGAAATCTCAGCGAAAGCCAAGCCAGCCCGCTGCTCAGCAGAAACGTCGTGGGGAGATCCCACACTCACCGGGGTGATAACGCCAGCGATGCCTTCCAACTGTGCTCTCGGGACCAGCATTCTGGGTGCTTCGCTTCTGAAATCCCCACTGTCCTAAAAGGACCCCCAGTAGGAATGTCCCCCGGGTTTTCCCATTGGGCCAGGCCCAGCAGGTCAAAGAATGAGGCCAGATGTGTGACCACCCACATCTTGTATGGACTGACCACAAAGGACCTGTGTTCTGTCAATTCCAGAAACTTCTGTGAAATATGTGCTTTCACTTACTATTGCTAGTACTCTTGAAAGCGTAGAGCAGAGGGGTGTCTGAGTGACTCAGTTGGTTGAGCGTCTGACTCAACTTTGGCTCAGGTCATGATCTCATGGTTCGTGAATTCAAGCCCTGTATTGGGCTCTCCGCCATCAGCTAAGAGCCCACTTTGGATCCTTCGTCCCTCTCTCTCTCTCTGCTCCACCCCTGCTGTGTCTCTAAAATCAGTAAGGGTCTGGAAAGAATGTCTTTTCTTCTGTTCCTAGGGGGTAAGGATTCAGGGAACAAAAGTCTGTGGAGGCCCTGAATTCTTTAGACATGGAATACATTTACCAGCTCGTGTGGCCCAACCAACGCAGTCCAATTTGGCCAGTTCAAGCCAATTTGGCAATTGAGACTTGGGTAGGTTTTGTGAAGATACCCTCAACAGCACCTCTGGGGCTGGATCTCATCACTAACCATCTGCTCTGTCATGGGCCATAAGCAGGTGCACAGAGAAGCGTGGGGCAGGGATGTGCCCGGCGGATGTCAAAGAGATCTAGTTTCCAGACACCCTTCCTGGGCACAAGGTGACCAGCCAGGCAGGTACAAAACTAAAACAGAGCGACAATAAATCAGAGACCCTAGCAGATATGGCTGCATCAGGACCACTATCACCTAATTTGTTTAAATATTGTAAAAAATATTGTGACCACCCATGTCCTACCACTCAAGCTCTTGTCTCACAGGGACTCTGAAGCAGTGTTGAGCAGGGTGGGAGGGGGGGCTTACTGGTCTCTTCTCTGAGTTTCCACGTCTGTTAGATGCTGTGTTGACTGTAGGTTTGTAGCAGAAGCATTTTATGAGGTTAAGCTATCTTGTATTCCTAGTCACCTCTTCTTTTCTTCTTTTTTTAACAACTGGGTACTGAATTTTAGCAAATGCTTTTTCTTTATCCCTTGACATTTTCTCTAATCTGAAATGGGTTGAATCACAATAATATATATTCTAATGTTAACTCACAGATGGTTCGTATGGTATAAACGCTTCTTGATGTTGGGTCCTTTCTTTTTTAATGTATCACTAGTTTGGTTTGTTCACTTTTTTCATGTGAGATTTGCATGTGTGCTGCGGAGTGAGAAAACCTAGGGATCATTCTCATGACCCCGTCTTTCTGTGATCTTGGTAGCAAGGTCACTCGAGTCTTACAAAATGAGCTAAGGATGGTCCCTTTCCCCTCTCTTCTCTGTGGGTTTAGAAGAACTTGCCTGCAAAACTGTCAAGATCTGGTGTTTCCAGATCTGTTCCTGGCGGTGGGGGGAGGGGGTAAAGAGTTAACTCTTTCTGCTAATTTTATTTAACTGCTAATTAACTGCTAATTTTATTTTATTTTAACTGCTATTTTATTTTTCCACTCAGTTTTATGGAGATATAACTGTCACACAGAACTGTGTAAGTTTGGGGCACGTGGGTGGCTCAGTCGGTTAAGTGTCCGACTTCAGCTCGGGTCATGATCTCGCAGCTCAAGAGTTCGAGCCCCACGTTGGGCTCTGTGCTGACAGCTCGGAGCCTGGAGCCTGCTTCAGATTCTGTGTCTCCCTCTCTTTCTGCCCCTCCCCTGCTCACACTCTATCTCTGTCTTAAAATAAGTATTAAAAAAAAAATTAAAAGAACTGTGTAAGTTGAAGGTGTACAGCATAATGACTTATGCATATATTGTGAAATGACTACCACGCTAAGTTCAGTGAACCTCCATCATCTCATACAGAGACCAAAACAAGGCAGAAAAAAAAAAGGGGGGGAAAACAATTTTATCTCTCGGGAGAACTGTTACTCTCTTAACTTTCAGACGCCCCACACACCAATGTTAGCTGTAGTTGCCAGCCAAGCCGTCTGGGACCTCCCTAGCACTCGCTTATGTTGTTAACTGGGAGTGTGCACCTTCTGACCACCTTCCTGTGATTCCTCCTACTCCTGCCCTTGGTGACCGCTGGTCATCCCTTTTTCTAGGAGACTGGTTTTGGGTTTTTTTTAGATTCCACATATAAGTGAGATCACACAGAATTTGTGTTCCTCTGACACAACACATTATGTTTCACTCAGCATAACGCCCTCAAGGTCCATAAGTGGCAAGGTTTCCTTTTATGGCTGAATCATAATCTATTGTGTGTGTGCGTGTGTGTTCGTAGCACAAACTTCCTTATCCACTCATCTGTCAATGGACACTTAGGTTGTTCCATGTCTTGGCTGTTATAAATTGCTGATTCAATATCAAGGATGATTCCAAACCAGCTTTTGGGTTTGTGATCCAGCATACATAATTTTCATTATTCCTTCCTCTAATCTCTATTGGTTTATTCTGCTCTAACTTTCCAACATGGACATTTATTAATTTTCAGGCCTTTCTTTTTTCTTACAGCAAATATTTAAGGCAACAAATTTCCCTCTTAGTACTGTTGTAGCTACATACTACAAGCTGCAGCACACATACTCACTTTTTTCATGATTGTTCAGTTGTCTTTTCTAAATCCCATAAGATCTCCTAGACTCATGAGATGGTAGTGACCTTAACTTCCCTAACACATGGGGGCTTTAAAATATCACTGATAGTTCTTATTTAACTGTGTTGTCATCAGAGAATCTGTTCTGGGTGATATAGAACAAAGCATTTAGACCTCTAATCAGGATATGGAGACACTAATAATTTTTTACATGACCTAGCACACAGAAACATACATACGTATGTGTATATACATATACACAACACTTTCATGAAATAACTCAGTACTAGGACATGTGATACATCAGTATTTTCTATACTATTAAAACATCTGAAAAGGTTTTTCACAATAAATTAAATTCATTTTGAGTCTCACAATAGGTTGGGCCTATACTCTAAAAAATACTAATTGAGGGGCACCTGGGTGATGCAGTTAAGTGTCCGATTTCGGCTCAGATCATGATCTCGCGAGTTTGAGCCCCGTGTCAGGCTCTGTGCTGGCAGCTCAGAACCTGGAATCCACTTCAGATTCTGTGTCTTCCTTTCTCTGCCCCTTCCTGGCTCATGTACTTGCGCGCTCTCTCTCTCTCTCAAAGAATAAATAAACATTAAAAAAAATAAAAATACTAATTTAGATAACGATATTTGGTGAGTTTTGCTAGACTGTGGTCAACTTTTATAAATACACGTGTTCTCTATGGAGTGAAGGGTTCAATGTGTATCCTTAGCTTCAGCTTAATACCTTCTATAGACCATTTTTGGCTAATTCAATCTAATAGCTATTGAGAGCTTTTAACATTTCCCACCACGTATCATGTATTTATCAGTTTCTCCTGGGAATCTGTCAATTTGGGCTTTACTTGAAGGCCATCTCATTAGGTGAACATCAGATCAGCATTGTTACATCTTCTTGATAAAGTATCTGCTATTCCCCACACTCCCCCCCCCCATTACATAGTGACCTTCTTTATCCCTAATAATGAACTTTTTTTTTTTTTTTAACCATTAAAGTCTAGCTTGTCTGATTATTTAAAAAGTTATACCAACATTTGGGAGGTTAATACTGACCTAGAATCATTTTCTATTCTTCACTTCCAACCTTTCTGTGTTCATATGTTTTAAGTAGAACTCTTAAAAATAGCATAAAGCTGGATTTTATTTTAAGACCAGTGTAGCAATTTGTCTTTTTAACTGGTAGGTTTAATTCATCAACGCCTATTGTGATTTCCTATACAATTGGACGCACTGAAACCTTGATTTTGTCATTCCTATTTATAATACTTCCTTGCTTATTCTCCTCCCACTCCCTTTATTTCTGCATCCTATCAGGCTATTTAGGTTTTATCTCCTTTTCCTCTATGGTGTTTAGAAGTTATACATACTACTGCTACTCTTTTTTTTTTTTTTTAATGAGTACTGAAATTATAATTAAAATGTGTTTTACTCTTCCATTTTCCTAGCATACATACTTGACCTATTTCCCCGATGCCTCCAGCCACTTCCCCAACAGCCAAAGAACTGTGGAAGGCTTGAAGTCTGGTGCCCATCCATCTGACATGAGCCCCTTTTCCGACTTGGCGCACCCCGCTTCTCCATCACACACACCCCAGAATGACTCAAACGACCCAAAGCGACTCTTGTCTCAGACAGCTCATGTTTGCATTCCCCAAATGTTTACCAATTTCTTTGTTGACCACTGCTTCTTGCGCCTCACTCCCTTCTTCTTGGGTCATTCCAAAGTACATCCTTGACCAGCTCTTTCAACAAGGATCTATTCTGGATCAACTTTCTCAAGTCCTCATAGACCCGTAATAATAATATCGTTATTCTACTCGTGCTCTTCATGAGTGGATTAACGGAGTGCAAAATTCCCTGCTGACTGTCCTTGTCTCTTACCACTTTGAAGATACTATTTTATCTGTCTTCTAGCTCTTTTGGGGGGGAGGAGGAGTCACTATTGAGAAACATGCTACTGATCTGTTGTTCCTTTATGACATCTTAAAAAAAATCTCTCACAACTTTTAAGATTCATCTTTGGAGTTCTAAGGATTCAACAAAAATATTTTTTAAGATTATTTATTTTGAGAGAGAGAGAGAGAGAGAGAGAGAGAGAGAGAGGCAGAGACAGAGAAGCCCAAGTAGGCTCTGTGCTATAAGCCAACACAGGACTCAAACTCACAAACCGTGAGATCATGACCTGAGCCAAAATCAAGAGTTGGACACTTAACTGACTGAGCCACTCAGGCACCTGTCAAGAAAATATTTTTAGGTGTATATCTTTATTTACCTTATTCAGGCTCATTGTGCATTCTGAGGTTGAGGGCTCATGCTTTTCAAAAATTCCAGAAAATCCTGGGCCACTTTGTGCTTAGAAAATTTTTTTGCTCCTTCTCTGGGGCAGAACTCCTAATCTGACCTCAAGCTCTCCATGCTGCCACCTGGGAAAACTCCTCAGACATACGTTCCATTTCACCAACAGTCTCTTCAGCTGAATCTAAACAGCTCTGTAATCAGTCCTTTGAGTTTATCTCTTTTCAAGTTGGCCTGTTTTTTTTTTTCTGGTGTTATTTTTTCCATTAATGTTTTTCATTATCTACTTTTATATCTTTAATAGCGATTTCGTGTCACGTCTTTGGTGGGACTTTATCAGAGGCAATCCTGTCTGGGGTGAGTAGTGGGCTTGTGTCAGAGCTGTTTAATCTTTGTTATGACAGGGCCCTCGGAAAGCAGCAACCTCGGACTAACTTTTACACAAGGCCTGGGCTTCCTATAATAGATTCTCAGGAGACTGATGCCCCCCCCCCCCACCCCCACCACTGCCCCAGGACAAAACAGGTAAGTTTCTATGTCATCTCCCCTGGCTGCTAGTCCGTCCTTTCATTGAGGGTGCGCGTTTCACACGAGGGTGTGAGGGGGGCTCGGGTCCTACTCCCCACTGACGAACCCCTGTTCCCATCTAGACGCAAAAGCCAAAGACCCAGGTGACTCGGGCTGACAAGACCCCACCCACACCCCATGGTCAGTTTACTTCTGGGTCCCAGTCATTTCCCTCACCCTTGGTTTACAGCTTTGGCAACCTCTTTTATTACCCTGCAAGCCCAGCTAAGCTTTTAGAGAATGCCTATGAACTTTAACATTTCTAAATGTCTGGAGAAGAGGGTTTTCAGATCAACTCATCTAAATATTAAGTGTAATTTCTGATTTTTTTTTTTTTTTTTACCCAGAGAAAGAAAATTTGGTTGCTAAACAATATATTCTGAAATAATTTATTTCATGAGTTAAGGGAATGGAAACGACTTAATTCCCACTTTAGAAAAACAATGCTACTCATTTTAAAGAAAGATGAAACACTAAAAATAGAAATGTATTCTATTATAAGCCTTTGCTTATTCATTGGCTATTTCAGATTCAGTTTCTACGCCTAAGGAAAAAAAATAAAGAATTGACATGTTTTTGTGTTTCTCCAAAATAATGGTCTTTGGAAAAGTAAGTACTTCAAAAGGCCTAAATCTTCCGAGAACGCACAGGAAGCCTACAGGCCTCACCTCATCAATGAAGACAACATGCCTACGAGGCAGGAATCCAGAATCCTGACTTCTCAAAATGACAGCAGTTAAGATGTGCTGGCCCATGACAGAATTCGTACTGTGACTGACATCAGGCTCCCAGAAAGCAGGGACCGGTCTCTTCCGCACTGTGTCCAAGCAAACCTCAGCTCATCGACACTCCCAAGTGCTCCGTGAACAAAGGCCATCAGGACAGGAGTCGCCATTTGTATGGTTATAAAGATCACATCCAACCAGAAAAGACCCGGTATCCCCGGTAAAGGAAAAGAATGTGTGCTGGTGGTTTTGCACACCTTCGCAAACAGTTAGTTCTTGGTTCTTCAGAGTTTTCCCACTATTGCAAACGTGGTCTCTGTTTCATTTTGTTTGCCGCTGGTTGATTTCTGTAGGGTGACTTCTCCCCCCAGCAACTTTTGCCTAATTCTAGGGACACATCCTTAGATTTTTAAAAACATTTCCTAGGTATATAAGCATACTGCCTATGAATCACAGTTTTGTTCCTTTCTCCCCAGTCTTCCTGTCTTCGGCTTCACTTTCCTTGAATTTTTCACAGGGTAGGCCCTCCCAACACTGTGCTAAAGAGAAGGAAGGATCCAGGCATTCCAGTTTTTCCTGATCCCAAAGGCAAGATTTAAGTATGCTGCTGGTTAGTACGGTGTTTGCTACAGGCTTTTTGTAGAGATCCTTTTATCAGGTTCTCGGTTCTCTTCTTGGGTCAGTGTGGATAAGTCATATTTTCCTAGAAATTTATATATGTTGTCAGAACTTGCAAAACTCTTGCCATGTTGACGTGGAAAAAAAAGAGGTCTTCTCTGTATAATGCGTGGCATGATCCCTCCTCTGGATCCTTCAGATATTTTTAATAAGCATCTACAACACTGGTTTTACTTATTTTTACTTAGCACATGTTGCTCGTTATAACCACTTACCTTTTTAATGTCAACCACATCTGTAGTAAAGTCCCACTTTACATTCTTGAGAGGATTTGTGCCTTTTCCTTGATCAATTTTGCTTGGTATTTGTCAACATTACCTATCTTTTGTGAGAATGAAATCTTGGCTTTGTTGGATTCATCTGCTATGTATTCACCTGTTTTTGGTTTCATTTATTCCTTCTCATCCATATTTTCTTCTGACTGGTTTTAGTATGTCTTTTTTTACTTCTGGGGGAAGATGCTTACTTATAACTCATTAATCTTCATCTTTTCTTTTCGGATGCATGTATGTAAAGGTACACATTTCCCTGTAAACAATACTTTAGCTACATCCTACAAGGCTGGATGTGTAGCATTTTCATTATCACTCACTTCAAGACATTTTCTATCCCCCTCCCTTTTTTTTGGCCTACAAGTAAGTGCTAGAAGCATAGGTTTACAAAATTTCCAAATGCATGAAGATTTCCTATTTCTTTTTATTCATATTTCTAGTATAACTGTGCTCAGATTACCTGCTCTATATAATCCCAATCCTTTGATATTTGTTGAGACTTGAAGGCCCCAGATATGACCAATCTTTGAAAATTTTGAAGTCACATGTGTACTAGCTGGCTGCAATGTTTTATTTATATATAGTCATAGAATTTTGTTCAAAGTTCCAATCCTTGCTGATTTTTGTCTGCTTAACTGTCAATGTCAATTACTGATGGGATGTACTAAAGTTCTTCACCATGACTATAGATTTGAACACTTCTTGTAGTTCTGCCAATTTTGTTTTAGGTATTTTGTGACGAAGTTAATAAGATGCACCCAAAGTGAAAACTGCCGAATCTTTAAGCTGAATTAAACTTTGATCGTTATGAAGTGCCCTTTCTCTGTACAACACTTTCAGTGAGTGTTAACGTCTCTTTTATATACCAGTAATACAACACCAGTTTTCTTGTTTTTTTGTTTTGTATTAAGTAATCTCTACACCAAACATGGTGCTCAAACTCATGACCCCGAGATCAAGAGTCCCTTGCTCTACGGACTGAGCCTGCCAACTGCCTCAACACCAGTTTTCTTTTAGTAGAATTTCTATAATGTATCTTCTTCTATCTTTTTATTTTCAACCTGTCTTCTGTAAACAGCACAAGAGTGGACTTTAAAAAATCCAGTATATCTTTATGTCTTAACTGCAGTATTTAATCAATGTATATTAGATATGAATGCTGATATATTTGAGTTTAACTCCGTAATCTTATTTTGTGCTAGTTTCCCACCTGTCCGCTCTTCTTTTTGTTTCTAAGTCATCCCATTTTCCCCCTCTACTACTTTAGAATATACTGTTTCTATTCTTTAGTAATTACCTTTAAAAAAGAACATGGCAGGGTTCGCCAAGTTCAAAGTTAAATGAGCTTACCCCTTCCACTAGCTCTATTACTCCTTTTGTCTTCAGTGTTACTGTTTTCAGTATTTAATCCTATCCTTTTCTCAGTCATCCCCACCCCACGCCACATGTTACTATTATTCTTCCACATTTGTTTAGAGTGGCCCAAATATTTACCACCTTCTTTATCCTTCCTTGCTTGTACAGCTTACTCTTTCTATTTGGCATGACTTGCCTTCCAAGAACATCCTCCAGAATTCCTTCGGTGAGGGCCTGTCAGTAATTACCTGTCTTAGTTTTCTTTGTCTTAAAAGTTATCTTGAGTTTTTGATTTTTGTTTTTCCTTTGGTTCCTGTATCATTACACTCTACATATGGGTGTTTTTTCCTTTTTTGGATGAGTGGCTCATCTATTCTTTAAAACCCTCAGACATCATCTTGTCCAATACTGGCTCTGGCCCATGATCACTCACCTCTCCTGGAACCCCAATTAAACACACTTCTACCCTCCCCAATTCTTAATTGGTCTTACAAATTATTCATTTGGTCCTCTAAGATGAAATCTGTATATTTTCTTCTGCTTTATCTTTCAGTTCACTTATTCTCTTCAGTCTGTTGGTTTTTTTATTTATTTTTTTTGTTTTATTTATTTTTGAAAGAGAGTGCAAATGGGGGAGGGGCAGAGAGAGAGAGGGCCACACAGACTCCAAAGAAGGTTCCTGGCTCTGAGCTGTCAGCACAGAACCCAATGCAGGGCTTGAACTCATGAACTGCAAGATCATGACTTGAGCTGAAGTTGGACCCTTAACCGACTGAGCCATCCAGACGCCCCTAGGTTTTTAATTACAATTATTGAGCTACTCATATCTAGAAGTGGTAACCTGATTCCTTTTCCAAATTTGCCAGGTTGTTTTATAGTTTCCTTTCCCTGTAGGTATTTTTGATCTTGTCTATTACTTTAAGTACAGTGAGAGGCATTGTTCAAAATCTGAGTCAACCCCTCTACTGTCTCATATTTTCACGAATCTGTTTCTGCTGGTCCTCTTTCATACTGCTCTGCATTCTTTGCGCATTTACTTATTCTTAACCAGGAACTGCTCACTTCGTTGTGAAAATTACACATGGGGATTCACTAAGCCCGGAATAACGGGGCGGTCCTTCAAAGATCTGCTCATCTGTTCACTTGCAGGATGGCCCAGAAGGACAGTCTTCGTCGACTCTGAAATAAAGAACTTTAAAATTGGCTGGAGAATTTCCTCCCACTTAGGTCACGGGATCTGCATGAGGAACCACTCGTGAGAACGAGTCCTCAGGAGGGGAATGGGCTTATTTCTGGCTCGCCTTCACCCTGACGGTGTAGCAGTCCTCCGTGGTTGCAGTTCTGAGGGGTAGGGTCCTCCATCATACTGCCTCCTGTGCCCAGAGATGCCATCAAAATTCAGCGGTTGCTCCCTTTGCCAAATGCCCTCGGGGCCGTGTTTGCTGTCCAAGGCTACTCCTTTCACCGAGGTTTTGGCCTCCTATCTTCTAAGAATAAACAATCTAAGTGTCCATCGTTAGGTGAATGGATAAAAAAAAGATGTGGTCTATTTTACACACACACACACACACACACACACACACACATTCCTCAGGCAAAGAAAAGGATGAAATCTTGCCATTTGTGACCACATGGATGCACCTTGAGGATATTATGCTGAATGAAGTAAGTCAGACAAAGAAAGCCAAATACCACATGATTTCACTTGTAAGTCATAATCTAAAAAACAGAAACAAACTGAACTAAACCCAGATTTCAGCTATGAAGAACAGAGTGGTGGTTACCAGAGAGGAGGGAGGCTGGGAGTGGGAGGAGGTGAAATGGGTGAAGTTTGAACCAAGAGGTACAAACTTCTAGTTATAAAATAAATGTCAGGGGGATGTAATACACAGCATGGGGAATACAGTCAATAATACGGTATTAACTTTGCATGGTGACAGATGGTAACTAAACTTATCGTGGCGATCAGTTCCCAATGTATACAAATCACTACTGTACACAACAGAATATTGTAGATTATACTTAAATAAAAAAGAGTATTTTTCAAGCCATTCCCTGCTTTTCAGAAGATGCTTATTGTTGGCTGTGTAGCACCTGCCCTGCCCCACCCCGTTCATTAGACTGGTCCATCCCACCCAGTCCACCCCATCGCCAGAGCACAGTGGCCCCTCACTTCTCTGGGCTACTGACTCTTGGCACTGTTGGACCAAAAGACATTGCCATTTGGCACCCCTCGCCAAATGAAATCCCAGCCAATCAAGCTCTTAAAAGAAAAATGAGATCATCCCTGCTGCAGGACAGGAGGGCTGGTTGTGCCAGGGAGACTTCCAAATCCAGCTCTGGACAGACATCCAACCCCCAGAAGAGGGGAGCCTACAGGGTGTCCTTCCACCACCAACTGGGGCCCTGGCCAAGGATTCTCCAAGGTGGGAGGGTTTTCAGGTTAGAAATGCGTGGTCAGGGCTCAAATGACTTCTGGTACTCGACTGCTGGCTCCTTTGTTTTTAAGAAATCCACTCAATACTCCAACACTCATTACATTACCTGGGGGCGTGGATCTGATAAAGAAATCAATCCCCGGATCAGGGCTCTCCCTTCATTTAACTGCTAAGAAGAGTTGCTGCCTTTCCACTCAGATTTGTGGTTAAGAGCACTTGCTCATGGGCAACAAAACTTGACCCTCTTCCACAAGCCTTTTGCAAAGGCCCACCACGTATTAACGAATTTCCTGGCCAGACGCTCCCATCTCTGTGACCAAGGGGAAGTATGGGATGAGTGAGTTATTTCTTAGGAATAGCAAACTTCATTCTGGTTCCTTTTTATAATCAGCCATTGTATCATATGTCCCCAGCCCTCCTGTACTGCTGGTGGGAGTAGAAATGAGTACCTGCACCTTGGGAAGAAGTCTGGCCTCTCCTCTAAAGGTGAGGATATGCCTCCCTGTGGCTCATAATCCCAATCCTAGGTACAGACCTGATGGCCATGTAGATAAGCGGTCACCACAATGAGGGGCAGGACTTTATACTTCGTAATATAACATCTCCTATATTATAAGCCCCCAATCAGAAACTGTCCAAGTACCCATGCAGAATGAAATGGGCACTGGTGATGGACTCACAAGCCGGAGTACTACACAACGACAATGAGCTACGAGGCCGACAGCACAGATGACTCCCACACACAACATCAAATGAAAGACCCAAGAGAGCACGGGCCGGGCTTTGTGATTCCATTTACCTGGAGTTCAAATTCGATGGAGCAAATCTGCGTGCCAGAAACCAGCAGCGCAGCTACCCCTGGGGACAGGCAGCAGCTGGAGAGGGCAGAAGAGGAACGTGTGGGGGGATAATATTTCCTGATCTGCTGGTTAAACAGGGTGATCAGTTTGTGGCAGTTTAAAACTGGGCAGTGGACTCACAACAGAGCACTTTTCTGTGTAGGTACTTTGCATTACTAAAGGGTTAAAAATATATATGCCCACTCTGGTAGGAAAAACTCTATCACCCGGAACTTGAAGGAGGAGCATCCTCAGTGCCTGGAGTTTCTGTGACACAGTAGCTGCTGCCACCTCCCAGACCTCTCATGGGCGTGGCCGCGTTGCTCCCACCAAAGAGGTGGGTAGCTGGGGTGGGGGGAGGGGGGAGCAGGAAGGCAGTCACCTCACAGTCTGTGGCCACGCTTACTGTGCTGGCCGCCAGACAGCATTGAGTGAAAAATCAATCCGTTCAGGGGTGCCGGGGTGGCTCAGTCGGTTAAGTGTCTGACTCTTGGTTTCGGCTCAGGTTGTGATCTCGTGGTTCGTGAGTTCGAACCCCACATCGGGCTCTCTGCTGTCAGCACAGAGCCCACTTCAGATCCTCTGTCCTCCTCTCTCTCTGTTCTCCCCTGCTCATGCGCACATTCTCTCTCAAAAATAAACATTGAAAAAATGCAAAAATAAATAAATACACACATACGTAAATACATAAAATAAAACTGTTCAGAATAAGGCTCCAACTTAATAAGCTCCCAACTTAACAGGGAAGCAACTTAACACAGAAAACGGTGCCTGGGCTTCGGAGCCGTGGCTAAAGTTGACCTTTTCAATGTCCGCTGACACATCACTGTAAGATTTCATTAAAGGTGTCAATAATTCATTTATTCTTCAGCACTGACCCCTTCGTTTCCTCAATCACTGTGATTGCTACTAAATTCCAAAAATTACTTGGTTTTTTCCCCCTTCCTTACTACAAACATCTAGAACTCAGAAAGAAATTAAAGTGTATTGCACAGAAAGAAGACTACATCGAATTCCTATTCAGGATGAGCCTTAATTGAAAAGAAAACAGTTTTGATGGAGTTGAGTGGTACATTCTAACCACTGAATGAGAAGTTCCAGAAAAACATCCCACCTGGGCTTAGGGCAGAACAAGCGTCTCCACCGTCCCAGGTCAAACAAATAGGCCAGATGTGCCCATCAAAAAGGGAGAGGAATCGGGGCACCTGGGTGGCTCAGTCGGTTAAGCGTCTGACTTTGGCTCAGGTCATGATCTCACGTTTGTGAGCTCCAGTGGCATGTCAGTTGGCACAGAGCCCACCTCAGGTCCTCTACCCTTCCCTCTCTGCCCCTCCCTCACTTACATGCTCTCTTTCAAAACTAAACAAAAATGAAAGAAAGAAAGAAAGAAAGAAAGAAAGAAAGAAAGAAAGAAAGAAAGAAAGAAAGAAAGAAAAAGGAAGAGAGGAAGGAAGGAAGGAAGGAAGGAAGGAAGGAAGGAAGGAAGGAAGGAAGGGCAAGGAATCCAGGATCTACTTTTCATGTCTCTGCCAAGAAGCAAAGCAGAAGAGCTGGGGGAGAAACAAAAGGATGGGGGTAAACCTGGGACGGACTCTTACCAACCAGACCACCTGCCTGGACCATCTTCTCCCACCTCCCCTGGTTTCCACACGCAAGTGCTCAAGGAGAGTAACCTCCATGCGGGAGGTAGCAGGTTAACCTCATCAGTTCCTGTACTCCTCGAAGTCTGACTAAAAGACAGAATAAAATGCCAACTACAAGAAAAGAATTTTCCTCCTACCACTAAGGAACACTCTTGCTCACTAAACACAAAATCCACCTCTTCTCAGAGCAGAACCGTCACATTGTTCAAAGCAAAAATAACATTTTCTTTCCTGGTGAGCGTGTGGTCGCTGATACACTCAGTTACTCCCTGAAGCCCCACCAATGCTCATCAGCCACAGAAGGAAATCAAGGGTGCTTGCTGTGGATTCTCCTCCAGGAACTGCGGAGCAGCTGGGAAGGACCCAGAGCTGGTGAGGCACCCTGACATGGATGGGGGGCTATGAAGGGACAGGGAGGACTGAGATTAATATAACTGGCCTGGGGGTACCTGGGTGGCGTCCAACTTCAGCTCAGGTCCTGATCTCACAGTTCGTGGGTTTGAGCCTTGTGTTGGGCTCTGTCTTGATGGCTCAGAGTCTGGAGGCTGCTGCAGATTCTGTTTTTTCCCTTCTCTCTGCCCCTCCCCTACTTGCTCTCTCTCAAAAAATAAACATTAAAATATATATATATATATATATATATATATATATACATAATGTAATATATATAATGTGTACATATAACTGGCCTGGAAGCTTATGACACCTGGGAGAAAGCCAATGCCCAGGCCTTCCACTTAGGGTCACTTCAAACCCCTGGACTCTGTGAGCAGAGCAGGATCATCCCCATTCCAAAGTGTTCCTCCATGAATGTTACTGTCAACCTCTCAACTGCAGCCAGGCTGGAGGGAATCCAAAAATCACTTGGCTCTATAATATGTTTTTGTGTTTTATATCTGATGCTCTAGGAATCCTGACTACTTCAGGCTAAACAATAATACATTCCTAGAACACAAGCACTAGAAAATCCTCTCCCCATTAGCTTGGCAAGGATGGGCATCCACTGTGTGCCAGCCACTGTTCCAGGCATTAGGGATACCAAGGGGAAAGAAAGCAGACAGATCCCAGCATTGGCAGAGCAGACAAAGTCAGTCCCACATGCAGCATGTCTGGCTGATGATAATGAAGGGAAAGAAATACAGAGAAGCAGGCCAGGGAACAGGGGCGAGGGTGGGGATCACTAGGGGCTGTCACTTCAAGTAGGGAAGAAGATGGGGGAGAGCAAGCCCTGTGGCCTTCTAAGAAACAGCAGCCAGCTGCATGGACAGCAACAGCACATACAAAGGCCCTGAGGCAAAAGCATACAGATTAATAGGCCGATGTGACTGGAGCAGAGGACACAGGCAATGGCAGGAGTGAAGCCACAGTGAAAGCGGGGCCCTTGGAGGCCACTGTGAAGACTCTGGCCAAGGAGGGTCTCAAGCAGAGAAGTGCTAAGAAGGCAGGGGGTGAGAGCTAGTGAAGTAATCTAATCCACAGAAGAGAGGGGTCTGGACCAGGGTAGTGCCAGTGGAAGAGGGGAGAATGGTTGCATTCCTGCTCTGTTTTGAACGTGGAGGTTTGCCGCTGTACAAGATACAAGAACCAGAAAGCAAATAATTAAGGATAAACCGAAGTTTGTGGCCTGAGAGATGGAGCCATCTGGCCTAGCTTCGTTTTACATGAAGAGGCAATGAAAGCCCAGGGAGGACAAAGTCATGTCCAAGCTCACATAGCTTGTTTCTAGGACCAGAACCCCAACTAGCACTTCTCCCTCTGCCCCAAACTGCAGCTCAGTGGGAGACAGTAGTGACCACTCAGGTCACACCCGGATGCCCTCCAACTCCTCTATGCTCTCAGACGCCACAGCAGACAGTGCCCCCTCGGAGACCACCGATTCTAAGCACGGAATGTAAACCAGGGTAGGAATGCTGGTGAATGAACCACGAACCAGAGAGGATGACCACAGCCCCTGCCTGCCATGCAAGAGAACAGACCTGCTGTGCTCACACACTCCCATTCTCCCAAAAGAACTCCCAAATCTAGACTTTAATGAAGAAATTCTCCTTTAGAAGGCGGCTCAGCTGTTTAACAACATGAGGTTGGCCGAACAAATCTCATATGCAGGCCAAGTTCAGCCCACACAGGGCACCATCCTGGAACCAGTCCCAAGACAGCCTAAAACAGACCTGGTTCACTCACACCTTGACCAGGGTTAGGGCATGGAATTAAAGGTTTCAGTTTAAGATGGACTTTTAGTCCAACTTTTCAGCCAGCAGATGACATTCATTATTCCTATAAATAGC